>NC_089219.1:142564155-142874572 GCF_963924675.1 Phocoena phocoena | reverse complement strand
GACAAGCTATCCTCACTGAGCTCTGCCCAAATTGCAGTTTCACATGCTAAATAATTGATTGTTGTTTTAACTTTTTGGATGGTTTGTTAAACAGCAATAGATAACTGCTACACTGCTCTTAGAACATCTATTTTAGAGGTTATCTTCTATTTCTTCTCTTCAGATAATCCCAGAATATCCTTTTGTTTGGTCAGTTAGATACATTTTTATTTCCGCATTTATTACTAAAACAAAACTTCTAAGTTTAGTAGATAACATAGTTAGCTGGGTAGAAGAGAATTGCTGGGAGAGATAATGGCAACAAAGCTGTATATGGGTGACCATTTGAGCAGACACCTGTGGTTCAGAACTAAAGTGAATAATAGAATCAGAAGGGAGAGCTTATCTGTCAGCAAAGTCTAGAAATTAAAGTACAATGGTTGAGGGACTTCCCTGGTGGTCCAGTGGTTAAGAATCTGCCTTCCAATGCAATGGACACAGGTTCAAACACTGGTCAGGGAACTAAGATCCCACATGCCACAGGGCAACTAAGCCTGCGCTCTACAACTAGAGAGAAGCCTGTGCACCACAACGAAGAGCCCGCACGCCACAACTAAGACCTGACGCAGCCAAAAATAATAAATAAACATTTTTTTAAGTACAATGGTTGAATATAAGTCATAAATCTGTCATATAGACTAACGATCTAGTTACATTAAGTACAATGGTTGATTATAAGTCATAAATCTGTCATACAGACGAACGATCTAGTTACATTAAAGTATTCATGGCACAACAGTAATTGTTTTTATTCCGAGGAAGAAATGATGTGGAATTAACTACATGGTAATCATTTAACTGCAACAAATAACTTCCCTCAAAATAGACACGACTCAAATTGAGACAATTGATTTCTCCCAGGTCTACACCACCACCACCACCTGTCCTGCCTAACACACACCACTGTCTATTAACTGGTTGAGACTTTCTACCCCACCACAATCTATCATTGGATGTGGGCTGCTACAGGGAGGATGAGAATCTGGTCATGTGACTCTCAGGTGAGAGATAAACCCCATGAGTTGGGGTGAGATAAACCCCATGAGTTTACAGCTGGGCCAATAAGTCCTTTCTTGAACGGGACTGGGGCAGTGAATCTATCTCTATGTTCACCAAAACAGGATATTTAATAAAGGCTGGTTGAATGAATGAAACTAGTAAAATATCAAATAACTCCGTGACAATTCAAGCAAAATATTTGGCTTTGTTTCAGTGTTTGTTAATTTTTCAGGAAACATTACCAAATATTTGTAAAATACCCATTTTCCTCAGTTCAATTATTTTATCTTTCCATAGACAACTGACATTGCTTATTAATCACTTTGTTCGTAAGTTTAAGAACTATGGGAAATATTGAATACAAAGAGAAATAGAGAATGTGGTCTTACCATTCAAGCGTGTTAAAGTCTTATTTATTTGCCAGACTATATCCAGACTGCATATACATATCACAGAATGTTAGAACCTTATGGTCTAAAAATCTTAGAACAGAGACATCACTAACTTGGATTAGGACACTTTTATCTTACTACTAAGGGAATAGAGTATCCAGATATACAACTAAAACACCAAGGTTAATAGTCATGCTGGTTCAAAATTATATCTGAATTGATTCATAGCTCTTTATGAGTTGAGTATCAAAGGAGAAATCTATGATTTACAATTTCATAAGGTATAGCAACTCAGGAAACATGGCTACCTAAAGTGACATGCTAATATTAAATGTTAAACTGATTTTAGGTGGTAAAACTGAAATTAGAATTCAATTCTCTTTATTTTCCATTGTTATATATTTTTACTTTTTTCTATTCCCTACCATTATATAGTAACTTTGAGCTATTTATGTTGATTCTTTATGTTCACTTTCTTCTGTGACTTTAGTTAATATATACTACTACACAAAAATCTTCAGTTAATATGACTTATGAGAACAGGATAACACCTCGCTTATCCAGGACTTCTTGGTAATAGAATAAAAAGAGCATCAGGAGAACTATATGCTTGCTCCCAGATCTTTCAGGAACTGGGTTACCCTGAACAAGACTCACCATTTTTTCAATTTTTTTCACCTGTTGGACTAAAGGAACATTAAAACTCCTGTGAATTCCCACTTGTCTTCTTTTGCTTTTGTTGCCTGTGCTTTGATGCCATATCCCAAAAAATCATTGCCGAGGCCAATATCAAGAAGCTTTCCCCCTGTTTTCTTCCAGGAGTTTTACAGTTCACGTTTTACATTTAAATCTTTAAGCCATTTTGAGTTTACTTTTGTATGGTGTAAGATAAGGATCCAATTTCATTCTTTTGCATATGCATATCCAGCTTTCCCAACACTATTTGCTGAAAAGGCTATCCTTTCCGCATTGTGTATTCTTGGCACCCTTGTCAGAGATCAGTTTACCATGTAAGACACATATATTTATTTGGGGGTCTCTCTATTCTGTCCCATCAGTCTATATGTCTATCTTTATGCCAGTACCATACTGTCTTAATTACTGTAGTTTTGTAATATATTTTGAAATCAGGAAGTGTGTCTGGTTTCTTTTGTATATCGATTATACCTCAATAAAGTTGTTTATAAAACTCCTGTAGAGTAGAACTTTTTGGAACTCTAAGAAATATTTGATGGGCTTTCATTTACAAAGCAGTTTAAACAATCTGTGCACTTCTAAGGGACACAGTTAGGATCAAAGTTATAAGAAGGCTGGTTTTAGCTCATTAAAGGAAAAATTTTCTAATACATAAAATTGTCCAACAGTAGGCCTTTCTATGGAAAGTAAATTGTTCTCTGTAGAGCAATTTACATTACCTACCCCTTCCTTCCTCCTTCCCTTCCTTCCTTCCTTTTTTTCTTTCTTTCCTTTTTACTTTCTTCTTCCTACCTCTCTTTTCTCCTCCTCCTTTTTAACATGATGTTCAATGTATAACAGACAGATGAGACAATTTGTTGAGCTGATCCTTATTTTTAAAAATTTGTCTTTAAGCCATTCTTCAATACCTCCATTAAAAGCTATCTACATAGTTTTCAGGACCGTGTGAAAAATAATATTTTTTTTGTGGGAAATCCTTAAATATTATAATTTTGACAACAGTGCAACCATTTTTTCCTACTTGAAAGTGCTAGTGCACAATCCCATAAACAAGGATTATTTTAAGTAAAAACAGATTTTTATGATAGGCTCAAATTATTCAGGTGACTCCATGTGTTAAAATATTTCCAGAACTGAATTTTTTTTTTTCAGCTTGACTAATGGTACCAAGTAAACCAGCACTATACCAAAATGATTATTTAAAGAAAATCTCATTTTGGGCTGCATAATTTTTTTTAACTTCCAAGTGCTCAACGACTTCAAATAGATATTTTTTGAGAACTGAATCTAAAAAGTGAGACTACATATACCTACTGAGTTAGACTGATTAGTTGTTAGGCTGAATATAATGGGCAATTAGACAAAACAATAATTTTAGATTGTCAGTGCAGTGCCAAATGTGGAATGAAAGAAAAGAAGTCCCTACTTTTCATTTTCTGCTTAATTATCAAAGAAACTATTAAAATTAAGTAAGTACAATTAGCTAAGAAAGTCTACTAGAAAAATAAATGGTAAAATCAAAAGATATAAACCAAGATAAAAGTGCAAAGTAAACAATAGAAAAATAAATATAATGTGAAAAAATAAAATAAAAATTAGAATAGCAAATAACAATGAAGAATTTTTAATAACATAAAATATTTATATACAAGATAAAAAAGCAAGGAAACTGCATTATCAATAAAGGTTAACTAAAAGAATGTAGAAGAATAAATAAATAAATTCTAAGGATAAATGGTCAATAAAATTTAAGAAAAAATGTAGACCAAAGCAAAAATAAACTAAAAGATTTTACTTTTGTGAGGAAGTAATTTAAAGTGACCTTCCAAAGTAGAATAAACAAGAGGTGTAACATTCAAACAGACCCTGATCAAACCCATTTTCTTGGTCTGAGGCAGAAGCAGGAACAAGGCAGGCTTTTTATTTAATTTCAAAACTGTCATCAGGATTTCTCTCAAATGATTCCTAAGAATGAAAGTCGCCAGCAGATAACTCCATTGTATAGAAGAACCCTATTCCTCTGGTTCATGAACTTGAAGACATATTTTTATCTAAAAATAAGGCAATCTCTAATTGGTATGGATTCTCCAGAATCATGCAAGAGGTACATCCAGAGAGACAGTTTGGACTATTTCTCTCATCAAACTGGTAGACTACATTGTAGCCTACTTCAAAACAAATGCAGTAGAAACAATTTTTACAGAACCTAAGCCATCCATGTTACAAATGCATTACACCACACCATACCCCTAAAACTATGCTTAGCCCAAATCTTTTAGAGTTCAAAGACACAGCCCTATTCCTTATCAAGACTAATATAATTTCCAGTGTGCGTTTTTTAAACCATAGAGTAGAGAAGGAGTAGCCAAGATGGCAGAATAGGAAGACCCTGAGCTCACCTCCTCCCATGGGCACACCAAAATTACAACTATTTACAGAGCAACTGTCTATAAGAACAACCTGAAGACTAGCAGAAAGCATCTTCTATAACTAAAGTTATATAGAAGAAACCACACAAGATAGGAGGGGTGGAGATGATGTATGCTCTAACCCATATCCCCAGGAAGGCAACCCACAAACAGGATAATTACAATTGCAAAGGTTCTCCCCGAGAAGCAAGGGGTCCAGGAGCCTGTAGGTCCTGCAACAGGAAGAAGAGCCCCCAGAATGTTTGGCTTTGAAGGCCAATGGGGCTTACTTTCAGGAGACCCAGAGGGCTGTGGGAAATAGAGACTCCACTGTTAAAGGATGCACACATAATTTCATATGCACTGAGATGCAGGGCAGAAGCAGGAATTTGAAAAGAGCTTGGGTCAAACCCACCTGCTTATACTGGAGAGGCAGGAGACAAATGGGACTCGCCCTGGGGACACAGATGCTGGCAGTAGCCAAAACAATCTTAAGAAAGAAGAACAAAGCTGGAGGTATCACAGTCCCTGCTTTCAAACTATACTACAAAGCTACAGTAATCAAAGCAGAATGATACTGGCATAAAAATAGAAGCATAGACCAATGGAACAGAAATGAGAGCCCAGAAGTGAACCCATGCTTATATGGGTAATTAATCTAAGACAAAGGAGGCAAGAATATATAATGGAGAAAAGACAGCCTCTTCAATAAATTGTGTTGGGAAAACTGGACAGGAACATGTAAAAGAATGAAATTAGAACACTGCCTCATACCATATACAAAAGTAAACTCAAAATGAATTCAAAACTTAAATGTAAGACCTGAAACCATACAAATTCTAGAAGAAAACATAGGCTGTATACTCTTTGACACCTGTCTTCATAATACGTTTTTAGATACCTTTCCTAAGGCAAGGAAAACAAAAGCAAAAATAAACAAATGGAACTATATTAAACTAAGAAGCTTTTGCACAGTGAAGAAAATTATCAACAAAACAAAAAGACAGCCTACCAAATGGGAAAAGATATTTGCAAATGATATATCTGATAAGAAGTTAATATCCAAAATATACAAGGAACACATACAACTCAACATCAAAAAACAAAAACAAAATAGCAACCCAATTTAAAAATGGGCAGAAGACATGAATAGATATTTTTCCAGAGAAGACATACAAACAGCCAACAGGCATGTGCAAAGATGCTCAACATTACTAATCATCAGGAAAATGCAAATCAAAACCAGAATGAGATATCTCCTCATACCTGTCAGAATGGCTATTATCAAAAAGACAACAAATAACAAATCTTGGTGAGGATATGGAGAAAAGGGAACACTTGTGCACTGTTGACAGGAATGTAAATTGGTGTTGTCACTATGGAAAACAGAATGGAGGTTCCTTAAAATACTAAAAATAGAACTACCATATGATCCAGTAATTCCAATTCTAAATACTAACTTAAAAAGATATATGCACCCCTATGTTCACTGCAGCTTACAATAACCAAGGTATGGAAGCAACCTAATTGCCCTTCAGTAGATGAATGGATAAAGAAGATGTGGTATATCTATACAATAGAATATTACCCAGTCATAAAAAATGAATGAAATCTTGCCATTTGCAACAACATGGATGGACCTGAGGGTATTACAAAAAGTGAATTAAGTCAGGCAGAGAAAGACAAACACTGTATGATTTCATTTATATGTGGAATTAAAAAACAAAATAAATGAACAAACATAACTAAACAGAAATAGAGTCATAGATACAGAGAATAGGTGGTTTTTAGAGGAGGGGGTTTTGGGGGGAAGGGAGAAATAGATAAGGGAGATTAAGAAGTACTAACTTTCAGTTACAAAATGAGTCACGGTATGAAATGTATAGTGTGGGAAATATAGCCAATAATTATGTAATATTTTTGTACAGTGATACATGACAACCAGATTTACCATGTTGATCATTTTTAAATGTACAGAAATATCTAATCACTATGTTGTGTATCAGGAACTAACATAGTATTGTAGGTCAATTATACTTCAAAAGCAAATAAATGAACAAACTCATAGAAAAATAGGTCAGATTTATGGTTAACAGATGTAGGGGATGATGAGAGGGGGAACTGGATGAAGGTAGTCAAAAGGTACAAACTTGCAGTTGTAAGATAAATAAGTACTGGGGGTGCAATGTACAACATGATAAATATAATTAATACTGCTGTACATTATCTGTGAAAGATTTTAAGAGAGTAATCCTAAGCATCCTCATCACAAGGAAAATTTTTTTTCTGTTTCTTTCATTTTGTATCTATATGAGTTGGTGAATGTTCACTAAAATTATGTGGTAATCATTTTATGATATATGTAAATTAAATCATTATGCTGTATACCTTAAACTTATACAGTGCTGTTTTGCAAATTATATCTCAAAAAAAGGAAGAAAAAAAGGAATCACCTAAAACAACACAAAAAAGTTATAGAGTAGAAATGGCTATAGCTTCCTTATTTTAAGGTCTCATACTGTACAGTTTTCACAATGTCTAAAGTTGACCTCATTATATGCTTCTAATTATACTTGATTATTAAACATTATAATAACATAATGGACATATGATAAAATCAGTTACAGAGACTGACTTTACTGCCAATATTTAGTAATTTCCTGTCATCCTGTTAAGTCAGTTATTTCCAACTGTGTGATGGCATTAAGAAGACAATGTTTTTATAAAGATCTTTTCTTTATGAAAATAAAGAAATATCTTCTTTTCTTTATTTCCAATGGGATAAGACATTTTCTACCTCTGCAGTACTTTTTTCTCTCCTATACTCATAAAGCAACAACTCGATGAAACATGTTAGAAAAGACAGCGGGAGTTATGTAAGCATACAAGCCAGCTTGTCTGAATTCAGTTAAAAACTGGTTAAGCTTCAGGAGTTACTTGGGGATAAGGAGGAGCTAGAAACTGGGCAAAGGGGGAAGGGTGCATCACTCTATACCATTTATATTTTTGGTTTTAAAATAAACATTTATTAACCATTCATTAAATTAATGAATGAATTATTTCAAATGATTTTAATTTAATCTAATAATCTATTTAAAAATAACTGAGATTTCGAGTTTTCTGAATTGTAGCAGCAAATACATAGCCAAAGTGACAGTAGCTAGGACACATCAACCAATACTTCAGACACCTAGAGTTTAGTGTTCCACTGGAAAAGCCACCCAACTGATGCTACTTCACTGTGAATGTTGATGCTAGTACCTAGCAATTGGCTTAAATAAACATCAAGGAATATATTGCTGGATAGAACACAACCTGTTCAGGAATTTGTTCTTGGTCTTGTTTATAAGTGATTTTATTGGTCAGCATTTCTTTTCATTAATTGTTACTAGTACATTTTATAACTGTCTTCTTTTATCATTTGTATGAAGCATATAATTTCTGTATTTTCATTTTATGGAGGAAGATGGTAACAAAACCCAAGAATATTTTGCTACACTTATAAGTTGAGACTAACTTTAGGGAAGCAATAAAGATGTTACAGTTTTTGTTCCCTGGTATTTAATTGGAGCTAGCTCAAAGCCCATTAAAAACAAATATTTTGGGATTTCCCTGTTACTCCAGTGGTTAAGAGACCCTGCTTCCAATGCTGGAGGTGTGGATTCGATCCCTGGTTGGGGAACTAAGATCCTGTATGGCCTGCAGCGTGGCCAGAATAAAAATTAATAGAAAAAAGGATTTTTTTTAACATCTTTATTGGAGTATAATTGCTTTACAATGGTGTGTTAGTTTCTGCTTTATAACAAAGTGAATCAGCTATACATATACATATATCCCCATATCTCCTCCCTCTTGCATCTCCCTCCCACTCTCCCTATCCCACCCCTCTAGGTAGACACAAAGCACCAAGCTCATCTCCCTGTTCTATGCGGCTGCTTCCCGCTAGCTATCTACTTTACATTTGATGGTGTATATAGGTCCATGCCACTCTCACTTCATCCCAGCTTACCCTTCCCCCTCCCCATGTCCTTAAGTCCATTCTCTACTTCTGCATCTTTATTCCTGTCCTGCCCCTAGGTTCTTCAGAACCCCCTTTTTTTTTTAGATTCCATATATATGTGTTAGCATACAGTATTTGTTTTTCTCTTTCTGACTTACTTCTCTCTGTATGACAGACTCTAGGTCCATCCACCTCACTACAAATAACTCAATTTTGTTTCTTTTTATGGCTGAGTAATATTCCACTGTATATATGTGCCACATCTTCTTTATCCATTCATCTGTCAATGGACACTTAGGTTGCTTCCATGTCTGGCTATTGTAAATAGAGCTGCAATGAACACTGTGGTACATGACTCTTTTTGAATTATGGTTTTCTCAGAGTATATGCCCAGTAGTGGGATTGCTGGGTCGTATGGTAGCTCTATTTTTAGTTTCTTAAGGAACCTGCATACTGTTCTCCATAGTGACTGTATCAACTTACATTTCCACCAACAGTGCAAGAGGGTTCCCTTTTCTCCACACCCTCTCCAGCATTTATTGTTTGTAGATATTTTGATGATGGCCATTCTGACAGGTGTGTGGTGATACCTCATTGTAGTTTTGATTTGCGTTTCTCTAATGATTAGTGATGTTGAGCATCCTCTCATGTGTTTGTGGCAATCTGTATATCTTCTTTGGAGAAATGTCTATTTAGGTCTTCTGGCCATTTTTGGATTGGATTGTTTGTTTTTTTTGACATTGAACTGCATAAGCTGCTTGTAAATTTTGTCAGTTGCTTCATTTGCAAATATTTTCTCCCATTCTGAGGGTAGTCTTTTCGTCTTGTTTATGGCTTCCTTTGCTGTGCAAAAGCTTTTAAGTTTCATTAGGTCCCATTTGTTTATTTTTGTTTATATTTCCATTTCTCTAGGAGATGGCTCAAAAACGATCTTGCTGTGATTTATGTGAGTTATGTCATAGAGTGTTCTGCCCATGTTTTCCTCTAAGAGTTTTATAGTGTCTGGCCTTAAATTTAGGTCTTTAATCCATTTTGAGTTTATTTTTGTATATGGTGATAGGGAGTGTTCTAATTTTATTCTTTTACATGTAGCTGTCCAGTTTTCCCAGCACCACTTATTGAAGAGGCTGTCTTTTCTCCATTGTATATTCTTGCCTCCTTTATCAAAAGTAAGGTGACCATATGTGCATGGGTATGTCTCTTGCCTTTCTATCCTGTTCTATATTTCTGTTTTCCTACCAGTACCATACTGTCTTGAGTACTGTAGCTTTGTAGCATAGTCTGAAGTCCAGGAGCCTGATTCCTCCAGCTCCATTTTTCTTTCTCAAGATTGCTTTGGCTCTTTGGGGTCTTTTGTGTTTCCACACATATTGTGAAATTTTTTGTTCTAGTTCTGTCAAAAATGCCATTGGTAGTTTGATAGGGATTGCACTGAATATGTAGATTGCTTTGGGTAGTATAGTCATTTTCACAATGTTGATTCTTCCAATCCAATAACATGGTATATCTCTCCATCTGTTTGTATCATCTTTAATATCTTTCATCAGTGTCTTATAGTTTTCTGTATACAGGTCATTGTCTCCTTAGGTAGGTTTTTGAAAAAAGTATTTTTAAAAATAAACTTATGAGCATAGATTTTTTTTTTTTTTATTCCCCTTCTAAAACAGAGTAGCCCCCAGTAAATGTAGAGCTCCATCATTTTTTTCTTTTCCCACTTGTGGTTTGTTTTGGTTCCTTGCGTCACATTTTCCACCAGTTTATTCACAATTACCACTGAGCTAAAAATAAGTAAATAAAGATTTTCTAAATTGCTATAATTAGTAATGCCATTTTATAATGAATTCAGCTCTTGCTTGAGTAAACAACTGATTTACTTAAATGTTTGTCACAGATAGAAAAGCTGAAGTTTTTCTTAATGATAACAGTAAGTCAGTTTTCAGATAAAGCATATGATTCTGACAGAGCAATTAGAAAACAATGTAGCAGGTTTATTAAAAATTATGCTATATTGTTTGAGCCTCCTCTTTATAACTGTGCTTCTATGGAGACACAGAGAGCATGTTAAATAGCACCCAACTGGAGCAAATTGCAAGCCCTCTGTTTGGGATCCTAGGTCCCCTCTTTCCAGATCTTCTACTCTTTTAGGTACCTATAGGACACTATGGAAAATTTCAAATAATATCTTCAGAACAAATATGTATATTCAGTGAGTCTGTTTTCTGGGGCTTTCTTGTTATCTAGAAAGAAATAAAGTCATAGCATTTTAGAACTAGAACATCCTTTTAAAATTACGTAGTCGAAATCTTCCATTTTACAGAGTTCATAATAAGAGCCAGAGACATGAATGGACTTGCCTGGCATCTGGTCAATAGCACTGAGAAATTACTGTAAGTGCCCAACTTCTGCTCACTACTCTTTCCACCACTCTTCAACTCTAGCTCCATACATTTTCTGTCCATTGCTCCCCTTCCCCCACAACAAAATATTCTATAATGAGGTAGGATGCTGCAACTCAGAACCCTCTGGAGGAGAGATTGATCCTGGTTTGCAACAATACTAGAGAAAGCAAATCCTGATGCACCAAGCTAACAACCAAAGAGAGTTGGAGCCACCTCCTTGCAGAGGCCTCACATCTGAGAAAACAATGGCTCATTCATATTGAAAGAAGACAGGACTATATCAGTAACTTCTCCAATTATACTGGCTGAATTCCTGGTAGTGAGTGAGATCACTGGGGAGGAAGGAAAGAAAAAGCTCATTCTGATGACACAGAGCCCCTAAATAATATTCAGAATAATTTCCTCCTAGATAAGAGGAACACACTCCACAGAAGCAGGTGAAAATGCAATTTTACAGCTTTTGATAATGGTTCTGTCTCTGACATGCATTCCTTCCAAAAGAACTGAGCATCTGTTTGGTTATTTTGCAGACAGTGTGTGATAGCAGTAAGGGGATGCAGGGCTGGCAGGGCCCTGATAATGGTAGACAGTCTCTCCTGGAGTCAGCTATAAGAGAAAACCATTACGGTGCTTTGCAAAGGGCAAACAAACAAAACTAATTGAGAAGCGTGGCTGTGAAATGAGGTCATTGTACTGCTGCCTAAAAGTCAGGAATGATACAGGAGTGCTGTGCACAAGGAATGAGGGAGTTCTGTCTGGCTTAGAAAATTTCTTATATTTTTCCAAATGACTTAGCAATGCCCGAAATTTACCTTAAGGTTGTATTCATCCTTAATCTAATTTAAGGGCAATGTCTCTGTAGTCGCAATGTCTATTCAACCCGATCTCTTACTGTCTTCAACATGTTCTGTTCCAGTGACACTCCTCTGCCAGTCGTCTTCTACATGCGATGTCCCTGGTGTGCCTTTTCACATAAAATGCCTCTCCCAGCAAAACAACGTCCCTTTTCTTTCCTAATTCATGCCCTTGACCTCTTCAAAATAATATCCACAGGATATCTGTACCAGTAATTCTTTTGATCACTATAGGTTATTTACTATGAAGCTTCCTGACATGCAAGTACATGGATTATACTGCATTGTTTTTGATCTGTAAATACTTTCTAAAATGCTTAAATTTTTGTTATGGATTTTAGATGTATTGTCTCAGGAAATCTGAAAACTCCTTGAAGCTCTTGCTTATTTGCTTTCCACTTTTGCCAGAGAATTTAGCTTATTGCCTTGCATGCAATGGATACCCAATACTAGTTTTTATTGACTGCTTCCAAAGGAAAGCAATCGAATTCTCTAATTTCACTCCTTTTCTCACCATTTCACCACTAGGTATATTAATGAATCATATTAAGAAAGAAGACAAACCAAGGATAAAAACAGCCAATATACTTTATCTCATTAATTTTTCAAAAATAAAATCTTAAATCTTCATAAACATACTGACTACAAGAGAAGATTAAATATCACCTGCCTCCACTTAATTTAGAGAGAAACTGATATTATACTATACTATACATGAAAAAGCTACATCAGAGGGCCTTAGAGCAATTTTCTGGTGTCCTCTGAGCTGGTCTGTACCTTCCAAGGCTGGAGACATGGAAGACAGAAATGGAAACTGACCTCTCTCTACCCTACACCTTTTAGAAGGATACTCTGATTTTCATTCCTATTGAAACTCTAGTTTTTATAAAGCATCCTCAAATTTCTAACCTGTAGGTAATGGGCAGGTAAAGCCACTTTAGGCACTTTTTAAATAACCTGCTGCTCTTCAGGTGCCATTAATATGACAGAGTCCCTATTGTTGAAGCTTTTGGGTAATTACTGTTCCAGGGCTTTGTTTTTCAGTCTAGTTACTGCAAAACAGCATTTTGGTAAAAACAAGATGGCAGAATAGGAGGATACTGTGTTCACCTCCCCCTATGAAAACGTCAGAAATAGATCTACATGTGGAAAATTCTCACCAAAAATGAACTGGAGACTGGCAGAAAGATTCTTCCACAACCAGGGCTGTAAAGAAAGATCCACATAGAGTTGAGTAGGAAGGGAGGGGAAGTGATCAGGTTGGGACCTGTGGCCCCAGGAGGAGACACAGAAGAGGAGGGGGTACCACAGGCTGGGAGAACCTCTGTAGAGAGTGAGGGGTTTGAACCACATATTGTGTACCCCAGCCCTGGGGTCTGACACTGGAAAGATGAGTCTCTATAGCTGGTTGGTGGGATTTAAAGAAACCGACACTGCCCTTGAAGAGAACACACACACTTGCTTACTTCTGGGAACAAAGGGAAGTAGATTGAAACTGCCAGGGGTTCTTGCCAGTTTCCTGTGACTGTCCCAGCACAGCCCAGGCCCCTCCAGCTCTGGTGCAGCTCCCCACTAGGGTGAAGGCTGCCATTGCCAAGGAGAGTGCACATTTGGGGCACAGAGCCTTCTGGGAACTGGCACTGCATCTGAATGGGGCAAGGGCAGCCATTACTGACATCACAGAGGTGGTGGATCGGGAGCTGTGTTAAACTTTGACATGCTGGGACTGTTCTCGCATTTGCCTTAGCCCACGCCAAACACTTGCTCTGACCCCTCCTGCTTCAGCACTGTTCCCCTCTGGGGTGAAGGTGCCATTGCTAGGAGGGCGAGAATGCACACTTAGAGGGAACAAAACCAGCTTGGACCCGACGTGCCTCTGATAGGTTGGTGCTGGCCACTGAGCAGAGAAGAAGCCTTGGCTTACACCTCGCTCTGGCTCTACCCCCTCCATCTCTAGCCCCACCTCCCACCAAGGTGACAGCTGCCAGCACACCCTGAGGGGAGGAAAGGCATGAATTGTGTTCACTTCAGATCCAGCTGTCCCACCAAAGCCAGTGGGCACATGCAGATTGTATAGGGATGCTCCCACACAAGGGCACCCACTCAAGACTGGGATAGGTAACTTTCACCTACTTTCATAGAGACAGAGAAAGTTTTTAAAAAATATGAGAAGACAGAGGAATTTGTTTCAAATAAAAGGTCAAGAAAAAAGCCCTGAAAAAACAACTAATTAAACAGAGATAAATAATTTACCAGATAAAGAGTTCAAGGCATTAGTAATAAGAATGCTAATTGAACTTGGGAAAAGAATAGATGAACACAGTGAGAATTCTAACAAGGAACTAGTAAATATAATAAAGAATCATCCAGAGCTGAAGAATATAAAAGCTGAAATGAAAAACACACTAGAAGGAGATAAAAGCAGACTAGATACAGAAGAACACATAAGTGATCTGGAAGACCTAATAATGGAAATCACCCAATCAGAACAGAAAAAGAAAAACAAATTTTAAAAAATGAGGACAGTTTAAGGGACCTCTGAGACAACATCAAGCATACTAACATTCACATTGTTGGGGTCCCAGAAGGAGAAGAGTCAGAGAAAGGATTCAAAAATGTATTTGATAAAATTATAACTGAAACCTCCTGAACTTGAAGAAGGGGACAGATATCGAAGTACAGGAAGCACAGAGAGTACCAAACAAGATGAACCTTAAGAAACTCACACCAAGACAGATCATAATTAAAATGGCAAAAATTAAAGATTAAGAGAGAATTCTAAAGGGAGCAAGAGAAAAGCAAAGAGCCACATACAAGGGAAACTCCATAAGGCTATGAGCTGATTTTCTGCAGAAACTTTGCAGGCCAGAAGGGAGTGGCATGATATATTCAAAGTGCTGAAAGTGAAAAACCTAAAACCTAGGATACTCTACACAGCAAGGTAATCATTCCGAATTCAAGGAGAGATAAAGAAATTCTCAGACAAGCAAAAACTAAGAGTTCATCAATGTTAAGTTGACCCTAAGTGTTAAATGATCTTCTCTAAGTGGAAAAAAAGGCTACACAGGAGTAATAATTTATAAGAAAGGAAAAATCCCACTAGTAAAGGCAAATATAAAATAAAGGCTGTGGATCAACCACTTAACTAAGCTAGTACAAAGATTAAAAGACAAAAATTATAAAATCAGCTATAATTACAATAAACAGTTAAGGGATAAACATGAAGATGTAAAATATGATATAAAAAAACATGGGAGAAGGGATTAAAAATTTAGATCTTTTAGAATGTGTCTGAATTTAATGACTACCAGTTTAAAACAAGCAGATATATTTACAGGTCAACATATACAAACTCCATGGAAACCACAAATCAAAAACCTACAAGAGATACCCAAAACTAGAGAGAAATGACATTACTAAAGAAAATCATCAAATTACAAGGGAAGAAACTAAAAGAAGAACAGAGAAGAAGTGCAAAAACAACCAGAAAACAAATAACAAAGTGGCAATAAGTACATACTTGTCAATAATCACTTTAAATGTCAATGGACTAAATGCTCCAATCAAAAGACATAAGGTGGCTAATTAGATAAAACAATAAGACCCCTAGATGTGCTGCTTATGAGAGATTCACTTCAGAGTTAACGGCACACAAAGTGAAAGGATGAAAAAAGATATTTCATGCAAATGGAAAAGACAATAAAGCTGAGGTAGCAATATTCACATCAGACAAAGTAGACTTTAAAACAAAATCTATAACAAAACACAAAGGAAGGCATTATATAATGATAAAAGGATCAATACAAGAAGATATAAAGTTCATTAACATATATGCACCTAATACAATAGCATATAAACATGTAAAGCAAATATTAACAGGTATAAAGAGAGACACTGACAATAATACAATAATAGTAGGGCACTTTAACACCCCCCTTACATCAGTGGACAGGTTATCCAGACAGGAAATCAATAAGGCAACATGGTTCTTAAATGACACATCAGACCAGCTGAACTTAATAGATACCTACAGGACATTACATCCAAACACAGCAGAATACACATTCTTTTCAAGTGCACATGGAATGTTCTCCAAGATAGATCACATGCTAGGCCACAAAATAAGTCACAACAAATTTAAGAGGACAGAAATTACATCAAGCATTTTTTCCAATTGCAACAGTATGAAACTAGAAATCAATTACAGGAAGAAAAATGGGAAAAACACAAACACATGGAGACTGAACATGCTAATAAAACCCCAGTGGGCCAATGAGAGGGAATCAGTAAATACCTAGAGACAAATGAAAATAAAAATACAACTTTCCAAAATCTATGGGATGCAACAAAAGCAGTTCTAAGAGGGAAGTTTATAGCAATAGAAGTCCACCTCAAGAAATAAGAAAAATCTCAAATAAACAACTAACTTACCATCTAAAGAAATTAGAAAAAGAGGAGAAACAAAGCCCAAGGTCAGCAGAAGGAAATGTTAAAGAGCAGAGAAGAAATAAATAAAATAGAGACAAAAAAAGCCAGTAGAATATAAAACAGATAACCAACAAGGACCTACTGTAGAGCACAGGGAACTATATTCAATATTTTGTAATAACCTATAAGGGAAAAGAACCTGAAAAAGAATATGTGTGTGTGTGCATGTGTGTGTGCATGTGTGTGTATAACTGAATCATTATGCTGTGTACCTGAAACTAACACGACATTGTAAATCAACTATACTTCATTTCTTTTTAAAAAAAGAGCTTACTACATTTAAAAAAAAAGCCAATAGAAAAGATCAATGAAACCAAGAGCTGATATTTTAAAAGATAAACAAAACTGATAAGCCTTTAGCTAGGCTCATCAAGAAAAAAAAAGGACTCAAATAAGAAATGAAAAAAAAAGCAATGAAAGAAGAGTAAATAGAATATCACAGAGATACAAAAAGCACAAGAGAATACTATGAACAGTTACATGCCAACAAATTGGACAAACTGGAAGAAATGGACAAATTTCTAGAAACAAAGAAACTAATGAACATAACAAAACAGAAACAGACTTACAGAGAACAAACTTGTGCTTACCAGTGGGGAGAGGGAAGGGAAGAGGGGCAAGTTAGGGGTAAGGAATTTACAGGTATAAACTACTATGTATAAAATAGACAAACTATAAGGTATTATACTGTACAGGGAAAACAGCCAATATTTTATAATAACTTTAAACAGTATAATCTATAAAATATTGGATTACTATGTTGTACACCTGAAACTAATATAATATTGTATGTTGACTATGCTTCAATAAAAACAAAACAGTAAAAATTTTAAAAAACACACAGCACTTTGACGAAATGCTTACATGGATCTCTCTGGATTCAAATCATTGATCCTACAATAATAATATACCACAGGACTATTTATTTTAAATCTTTGGAACAAAGGATTTGTTTAAGAAAAATCAATCACACCATGGGTAAATATAAAAATTTACTAAGAAAAAAAATAAGATCATTATAATCATCATTCTGGGTTTAGTCAATCACTCATTATTTACTATTTCATTTAACAAATATATCTAAGTACCTGTTTTGTGCCCAAACTGCTCTAAACATTTGGAGGAGGATAAGGGTAAATATGATATGGCCCCCAACTCAAGGAGCTTTTTATGTAAGACTGATACACAAACAGATGATGTATTCAAGGCTCTCTGGGAACTCACAGAAGATAACCTTTTGGTAGGAGAACTCTAACCACGCAGATTGTCAGTGTTTTATCGCTTCATTACAGGTGTGCTACATCATAAATGGATGAAAAGTTCATATGTTCAAAATTACCCTCAAGGGTCATGAGGATGTTGCCATGTTGGAGATCATCTTACTATTTTCTTGACAGGTCTAACATATTCTCCTCAAGCTTTGAGCACCAGATGAAGTAGGAATTATGTATTAAAATAAATGTACCTTTAAACTGTACAATCACCCCCAGGATGGCAAAATTTTTGCACTGAGAGGCAGTTACTGCAATAAAAAATTAGATCTGAAGAGAGGTCATGCTTCCCATCTCAGGCTCACTTTAGGGCTTTTGCTCTTTGAGCCCAAAGGAGAACTGAAATTTCTAGTACTCATTGTTTAAATGAGTGTATATAGTTGAATTCTCAATTAAATATAACTTGCTGCAACCCCACCATCCTCTGTCACTCATGTTTTTTACTCATTGCTGTCCTCCGTACTCACATGTCAGTCTTCTCCTTCCTTCCCCGCCCCACCCCCACCTGCCTCTTTCTCTCAGCTATATGTTGCATGGGCTTGCTATTCATTCTAGTCTTTAAATATGGAGCTGCAGAAATATTATGCCATCTCAAGAGTCCAGCTTGTTTCAGCTCTTGTTACTTTTGCTACAACTGTAACTGTTGCTCTTCACCTTGGCTTTAATTCTGCAAATATTAACTGAGCATTTTTGCTTCATGCACTGTGCAAGAACAAAAAGATAAAATAAAACCTCTGAGTTCAAGGGATTTACAGTCCAGAGGCACTATTTTTATTGTGATCATTTTATCTTGCTTTCTTTTATCTCTTCAAAATTCACAGTTTGCATCTCACTATGTTATTCTGAGCTCAGCTCCCCCTCAGGTCACAAAGTTGCCATATTCGTTGCATTGAATTTACACTTTCTAATACAGAGCTCACTCAGAATTCTAAAATACATCTACCCCCTCCCCAACCACGTGGCAGCAGGATCAGTAACTTCCTTGCATTCTTCCTTTCTAGTCATGTCACCATCCTTGCTACCTTGACTGCTGGTGTCAAGTAATTCAATTCAACTTGCTTTATAATGAGGTTACCCTTGCCACCTGGCTTGCCTTCTGCATAATAGAAATGACCATTTCTTTGTTTCTATGGATTTGAGGGCAGCAGGACCAGCTTTCCATGTGAGAAACAGTAGGAGGACTGTCCTCATGGGATATTTTAAAACTCTGAGTCTTAGATGCTTAATTTTCCCATTTCTACTTCAAAGCTTTTCCCCTCCTGTAGCTAAAACACAACATGACTCTTCTTCAAAATATGCCTATACACATTTAACTGCAAGGGTTCCAGAATTTTTTTTTTAAGTCTTACAGATATTTAACTTACATAAATATAATTTCAAGTGACGCCATTTCTAGGAAAACACTTTCTGGAAATTTATTTCTCCTGAAAGATCTGTCTGTGTATTTGAAATTACAGAAGTCAGGCTGAGCAGACCTAGATGGATCCTCTCTGCCTACAGACTCATTGGCTGTGGGTGGATGGGAGGCAACCTGAGAGTGACTCTTGCACAAGCCTCACCAAGGAATCTCTGTCTTTCTTAGTCAAGGAACAAAACAAAGAGTTTTCTGATTAAAAAAAAGAAAAAAACACACATAAGCTATTCAGGAGCAACTCCTGTGGGATTTTTCTCAAGGTAGCTACAGAATGTACAAACCTATTTAAAGTGTTACATATGCCAATCAAATAATTAAAAAAATTAATAGAGAAGATGGCAGAGTAGAAGGACATGCATTCACTCCCTCTTGCAAGAGCACCGGAATCACAAATAACTGCTGAACAATCATCAACAGGAAGACACTGGAGCTCACCAAAAAAGATACCCCACATCCAAGGACAAAGGAGAAGCCGCAATGAGATGGTAGGAGGGGCGCAATCACAATAAAATCAAATCCCATAATCACTGGGTGGGTGACTCACAAACTGGAGAACAATTATACCACAGAAATCCACTCACTGGAGTGAAGGTTCTGAGCCCTACGACAGGCTTCCCAACCTGGGGGTCCGGCAATAGGAGGATGAAATCCAAGAGAATCAGACTTTGAAGGCTAGGGGGATTTGACTGCAGGACTTCAACACGACTGGGGGAAACATAGACTCCACTCTTGGAGGGCACACACGAAGTAGTGGGTGCACCAGGATGTAGGGGGAAGGAACAGTGACCCCATAGGAGACTGAACCAGACCTACCTGCTAGTGTTGGAGAGTCTCCTGCAGAGGCGGGGGGCAGCTGTGACTCACCATGGGGACAGGTACACTGGCAGCAGTGGTTCTGGGAAGTACTCCTTGGCATAAGCCCTCCCAAGGTCCACCACTAGTCCCACTGAAGAGCCTGTGGCCTCCAGTGGTGGGTTGCCTCAGGCCAAAAAACGAACAAGGAGGGAACCCAGCCCCACCCATCAGCAGACAAGCAGATTAAAGTTTTACTGAGCTCTGCCCACCAGAGCAACACCCAGCTCCACCCACCACCAGGCCCACCTATCAGGAAGCTTGCACAAGCCTCTTAGATAGCCTCATCCACCAGAGGGGAGACAGGAGAAGCAAGAAGAACTACAATCCTGCAGGCTGTGGAATGAAAACCACATTCACAGAAAGACAGACAAAATGAAAAGGCAGAGGACTTCATACCAGATGAAGGAACAAGATACAACCCCAAAAAACAACAAAGTGAAGTGGAGATAGGTATCCTTCCAGAAAAAGAATTCAGAATAATGAGAGGGAAGATGATCCAGGACCTTGGAAAAAGAATGTAGGCAAAGATCGAGAAGATGCAAGAAATGTTTAACAAAGGCCTCGAAGAAAGGACAAACACCTAGAAGAATTACGGAACAAACAAACAGAGATGAACATTACAATAACTGAAATGAAAAATACACTAGAAGGAGTCAATAGCAGAATAACTCAGGCGAAAGAACAGATAAGTGACCTGGAAGACAGAATGGTGGAATTCACTGCCACAGAACAGAATAAAGAAAAAAGAATGAAAAGAAATGAAGACAGCCTAAGAGACCTCTGGAACAACATTAAATGCACCAACGTGCACATTATAGGGGTCCTGGAAGGAGAAGAGAGAGAGAAAGGACCTGAGAAAATATTTGAAGAGATTATAGCTGAAAACTTCCCTAACATGGGAAAGGAAATAGCCACCCAAGTCCAGGAAGTGCAGAGAGTCCCAGGCAGGATAAACCCAAGGAGAAACAGGCCGAGACGCATAGTAATCAAATTGACAAGAATTAAAGGCAAAGAAAAATTATTAAAAGCAACAAGGGAAAAACAACAAATAACATACAAAGGAACTCTGATAAGGTTAACAGCTGATTCCTTAGCAGAAACTCTATAAGCCAGAAAGGAGTGGCATGATATATTTAAAGTGATGAAAGGGAAGAAACTACAACCAAGATTACTCTACCTGGCAAAGATCTCATTCAGATTAGATGGAGAAATCAAAAGCTTTACAGACAAGCAAAAGCTAAGAGAATTCAGCACCACCAAACCAGCTCTACAACAAATGCTACAGGAACTTCTCTAAGTGGGAAACACAAGAAAAAAAAAGGACCTACAAAAACAATCCCACAGAACTAAGATGGTAATAGGAACACAGATATCGATAATTACCTTAAATGTGAATGGATTAAATGCTCCAACCAAAAGACCCAGGCTCACTGAATGGATACAAAAATGAGACCTGTATATATGCTGCTTACAAGAGACCCACTTCAGACCTAGGGACACATACAGACTGAAAGTGAGGGGATGAAAAAAGATATTCCATGCAAATGGGAATCAAAAGAAACCTGGAGGAGCAGTACTCATATCAGATAAAATAGACTTTAAAATAAAGAATGTTACAAAAGACATGGAAGGACACTACATAATGATCAAGGAATCAATCCAAGAAGAAGATATAACAATTATAAATATATATGCACCCAACATAGGAGCACCTCAATACATAAGGCAAACGTTAACAGCTCTAACACAGGAAATCAACAGTAACAGAGTAATAATGGGGGACCTTAACACCTCACTCACACCAATGGACAGATCATCTGGACAGAAAATTAACAAAGAAACACAAGCTTTAAATGACACAATAGACCAGAAAGATTTAATTGATAATTACAGGACATTCCATCTGAAAATACCAGATTACACTTTCTCCACAAGTGCACATGGAACATTCTCCAGGATAGATCACATCTTGGGTCACAAATCAAGCCTTGGTAAATTTAATAAAATTGAAATCATATTAAGCATCTTTTCTGACCAGAAGGCTATGAGATCAGAAATCAATTACGGGGAAAAAACGTAAAAATCACAAACACATGGAGGCTAAACAATACATTACTAAATAACCAAGAGATCACTGAAGAAGTCAAAGAGGAAATCAAAAAATGCCTAGAGACAAATGACAATGAAAACACGACAATCCAAAACCTATGGGATGCAGCAAAAGCAGTTCTAAGAGGGAAGTTTATGGCAATACAATCCTACCTCAAGAAACATCTCAAATAAACAATCTAACCTTACACCTAAAGGAACTAGAGAAAGAAGAACAAACAAAATCCAAAGTTATAGTAGGAAAGAAATCATAAAGATCAGAGCAGAAATAAATGAAATAGAAACAAAGAAAACAATAGCAAAGATCAGTAAAACTAAAATCTGGTTCTTTGAGAAGATAAACAAAATTGATAAACCTTCAGCCAGACTCATCAAGAAAAAGAGGGACAGTACTCAAATCAATAAAATTAGAAATGAAAAAGAAGAAGTTAGGATGGACACCTCAGAAATACAAAGCATCATAAGAGACTGCTACAAGCAACTCTATGCCAATAAAATGGACAACCTGGAAGAAATGGGCAAATTCTTAGAAAGGTATAACCTTCCAAGACTGAACCAGGAAGAAATAGAAAATACGAACAGACCAATCACAAGTAATGAAATTGAAACTGGGATTAAAGATCTTCCAACAAGGGCTTCCCTGGTGGCGCAGTGGTTGAGAGTCCGCCTGCTGATGCAGGGGACACGGGTTTGTGCCCTGGTCTGGGAAGATCCCACATGACGCAGAGCAGCTGGGCCCGTGAGCCATGGCCGCTGAGCCTGCGCGTCCGAAGCCTGTGCTCCGCAACGGGAGAGGCCACAACAGTGAGAAGCCCGCATACTGCAAAAAAAAAAAAAATCTTCCAAAAAACAAAAGTCCAGGACCAGATCACTTCACAGGTGAATTCTATCAAATGTTTAGAGAAGAGGTAATGCCCATCCTTCTCAAAGTCTTCCAAAAAATTGCAGAGGAAGAACACTCCCAAACTCATTCTATGAGGCCACCATCACCCTGATGCCAAAGCCAGACAAAGATACTCCAAAAAAAGAAAATTACAGACCAATATCACTGATGGATATACATACAAAAATCCTCAACAAAATACTAGCAAACAGAATCCAACAACACAAGGATCATACACCATGATCGAGCGGGATTTACCGCAGGGGTGCAAAAATTCTTCAACATATGCAAATCAATCAATGTGATACACCATATTAACAAACTAAAGAATAAAAACCCTATGATCATCTCAATAGATGCAGAAAAAGCTTTTGACAAAATTCAACACCGATTTATAATAAAAACTCTCCAGAAAGCAGGCATAGAGGAAATCTACCTCAACATGATAAAGGCCATATATGACAACCCGCAGCAAACATCTTTCTCAATGGTGAAACACTGAAAGCATTTCCTCTAAGATCACATACAAAACAAGGACGTCCACTCTCACCACTCTTATTCAACATAGTTTTGCAAGTCCTAGACATGGCAATCAGAGAAGAAAAAGAAATAAAAGGAATGCAAATTGGAAAAAAAGTAAAACTGTCACTGTTTGCAGACGACATGATACTATACATAGACAATCCTAAAGATGCCGCCAGAAAACCACTAGGGCAAATCAATGAATTTGGTAAAGTTTCAGGATACAAAATTAATGCACAGAAATCTCTTGCATTCCTATACACTAACAACAAAAGATCAGAAAGAGAAATTAAGGAAACAATTCCATTCACCACTGAAACAAAAAGAATAAAATACCTAGGAATAAACCTACCTAAGAAGGTAAAAGACCTGTACTCTGAAAACTATAAGAAACTGATGAAGGAAATCATAGATGACACAAACAGATGGAGAGATATACCATGTTCTTGGACTGGAAGAATTAATATTGTGAAAATGACTGCACTACCCAAAGCAATCTACAGATTCAATGCAATCCCCATCAAACTACCAATGGCATTTTTTACAGAGCTAGAATAAAAAATCTTAAAATTTGTATGGAGACACAAAAGACCCCGAATAGCCTAAGCAATATTGTGGGAAAAAAACAGAGCTGGAGGAATCAGACTCCCGGACTTCAGGCTATACTATAAAGCTACAGTAATCAACACAATATGGTACCGGCACAAAACAGAATTATAGATCAATGGAACAGGATAGAAAGCCCAGAGGTAAACCTACACACCTATGGTCAACTAATCTATGACAAAGGAGGCAAGGATATACAATGGAGAAAAGACAGTCTCTACAATCAGTGGTGCTGGGAAAACTGGACAGCTACATGTAAAATAATGAAATTAGTTAGAACACTCCCTAACACCACACACAAAAATAAACTCAAAATGGATTAAAGACCTAAATATAAGACCGGACACTATAAAACTCTTAAGAGGAAAACACATGAAGAACACTCTGACATAAATCACAGCAAGATCTATTTTTGATCCACCTCCTAGAGTAATGGAAATAAAAACAAAAATAAACAAATAGGACCTAATGAAACTTAAATGCTTTTGCACAGCAAAGGAAATGATAAACAAGACGAAAAGACAACTCTCAGAATGGGAGAAGATATTTGCAAATGAATCAACAAAGGATTGATCTCCAAAATTTATAAACAGCTCATGCAGCTCAGTATTATAAAACCAAACAACCCAATCAAAAAATGGGCAAAAGACCTAAAGAGACATTTCTCCAAAGAAGACATACAGATGGCCCAGAGGCACATGAAAAGCTGCTCAACATCACTATTTATTAGAGAAATGCAAATCAAAACTACAATGAGGTACCACCTCACACCAGTTAGAATGGCCATCATTAAAAAGTCTACAAATAATAAATGCTGGAGAGAGTGTGGAGAAAAGAGAACCCTCTTGCACTGTTGGTGGGAATGTAAATTGATACAGCTACTATGGAGAATAGTATGGCGGTTCCTTAAAAAACTAAAAATAGAACTACCACATGACGCAGCATTCTCACTATTGGGCATATACCCAGCGCAAACCATAATTCAAAGACACATGCACCCCAATGTTCACTGCAGCACTATTTACAATAGCCAGGTCACAAAACCACCTAAATGACCACTGACAGACTAATGGATAAAGATGTGGTATATATATACAATGGAATATTACTCAGCCATAAAAAGGAATGAACTTTCGTCATTTGTAGAGATGTGGATGGCCCTGTAGACTGTCATAGAGTGTGAAATAAGTCAGAAAGAGAAAAACAAATATCGTATATTAACGCATATATGTGGAATCTAGAAAAATGGTACAGATGAACTGGTTTGCAAGGCAGAAATACAGACACAGATATAGGGAACAAACGTATGGACACCAAAAGGGGAAAGTGGTGGGGGTGTGGTAAGATGAATTGGGAGATTGGGATTGACATATATACAGTAATATGTATATAACAGATAACTAATAAAAAAATAGCATCAAAAAGAATAAAATACCTCGGAATAAAGTTAACAAAAGGAAAGTAAGGCATACACACTGAAAACTAAAAAAATTGTTTAAAAGAAATGTATCCCATGTTTATGGATCAGTAGACTTAATTCTGTTAAGATGGCAATATTCCCAAACTGTTCTACAGATTCAGTGCTATACCTATAAAATTTCCAGCTGATGTTTATGGATAAATTTACAAGCTGATTCTAAAATTCATATGGAAATGAAAGGGACCCAGAATAGCTAAAACAATCTTGAAAAAGAAGAACAAAGTTGGAGGACTTAGACTTCGTAAATTCAAAATTTACCACGAATATACACTAATGAAGATGACATGAAGCTGGCATAAGTATACACATATAGATCAGTGGAATATAGTTGAGTCTGAAAATAAACCCTCATATTTATGCTAAATTGATTTTTGACAAGGGTGCCAAACAATTCACTAAGGAAAGAATGGTGCTAGAACACCTGGATAGCCGCAGGCAAACGAATGAAGTTGGACACATCTCACACAGTATGTAAAAATCAACTCAAAATGGATTATAGGTTTAAATGTAAGGGTTAAAACTATAAAAATTGTAGAGAAAAACATAATATAAAACCTTAGTGTTCATGAATTAGGAAATAATTTCTTAGATAAGACACCAGAAGCACAAACAGAAAAAGAACAAATACATAAATTGGACTTCAGCAAAATTAAAAACTTTTGTTCTTCCCAAGACACCATCAAGAAAGTGTAAAGACAACTCAAAAGTGTAAAGACAACACAGAATGGGCTAAAATATTATATAAATATATATATCAGATATAAATCATGTATCTGATAAGGGACTGGTATCCAGAATATATAAAGAACACTTACAACTCAACAGTAAAAGGACAAACAACCCAATGGAAAAATGGAAAAGAGATATGAATAGACATTTCTCCAAAGGAAATATAAAAATGTCCAATAAGCATATGAAAAGATGCTCAATGTCATTAATCATCAGGGGAAAGCAATGAGACGCCACAGCAGTGAGACACCACTTCACACTCACTAGGATGGATAGAACAAAAATGATGAACAATAACAAATGTTGATGAGGATGTAGAGATATTTAAATCCTCAAATATGGAGGAATTGTAAAATTGTGCAGTCACTTTGAAAAACAATTTGGAGTTCCTCAAAATGTTAAACATAGTGTTACCATATGACCCAGACCCAGCCTGAATATACATATTCAACCTCCACACGTATAACTAAGAGAGCTGAAAACTTGTGTCTACAAAAGACCCATAAACAAATGTAGCAGCATTATTCATAATAAACAGAAATGGAAATTACCCAAACATCTATGAACTGATAAATGGATAAATGCAATGTAGTTATCCACACAATGGAATATTATTTGGCCATAACCAGGAATGGAGTATTGACACATGCTACAACACGGATGAATATTAGAAACATTATGTTATGTGAAAAAAGCCAGTCACCAAAGGCCACATATTGAATGATCTCATTCATATGAAATATCTAGCAGAGGCAAATCTATAGAAACAGAAAGTATGTTAGTGGTTGTGAGGGGTTGGAGAGAGAGCGAATGGGGAGTGACAACTAATGGATACAGGGTTTCCTTTACAGGTAATGAAAATATTCCAAAATAAGATAGTGGTGATGGATGCACAATTTTGTAAACATTCTAAATGGTGAGTTTTAAATTATATGAATTATAGATCAATAAAGCTACTATTAAAAAAAGAATTAATAGAATGTAAGTGCTACAACAGTACTATTCAAAAAAATTTTATCCAAGTATAGTTGATTTACAATGTTGTGTTAATTTCTGCTGTACAGCAAAGTGACTCAGTTATACATATATATATTCTTTTTCATATTCTTTTCCATTATAGTTTATCACAGGATATTGAATATAGTTTCCTGTGCTTTACAGTAGGACCCTGTTATTCATCCATCCTATATATAATAGTTTGCATCTACTAATCCCAAACTCCCAATCCTTCCCTCCCCCAGCCCCCTCCCCATTGGCAACTGCAAGTCTATTTCTCTATGTCTGTGAGTCTGTTTCTGTTTTGTAGATATGTTCATTTGTGTCGTATTTTAAATTCCACATATAAGGGATATGATATGGTATTTGTCTTTGTCTGACTTACTTCACTTATGAAGTATGATAATCTCTAGGTCCATCCATGTTGCTGCAAATGACATTATTTCCATTCTTTTTAATGGCTGAGTAATATTCCATTGTGTATCCATATTCCAATGGAATATATATACATAGACCATTATATATGTATGTGTGTGTGTGTGTATGTATATATATATATATATATATATATATATATATATACACCACATCTTCTTTACTCATTCATCTGTTGATGGACATTTAGGTTGTTTCCATGTCTTGGCTATTGTAAATAGTGCTGCTATGAGCATAGAGGTGCCTGTATCTTTTCGAATTATAGCTCTGGGTATATGACCAGGAGTGGGATTGCTGGATCATATGGCAAATCTATTTTTAGTTTTTTGAGGAACCTCCATACTGTTTTCCATAGTGGCTGCACCAATTTACATTCCCACCAACAGTGTAAGAGGGGTCCCTTTTCTCCATACCCTCTCCAGCAATTATTATTTCTAGACTTTTTAATGATGGCCACTCTGACTGCTGTGAGGTGGTACCTCATTGTAGTTTTGATTTGCATTTCTCTAATTAGCAGTGATGAGCATCTTTTCATACAACATAGTACTTTTCGTCTACGGTATACCTCAACATTTAGAAGCACTCATTAAATATTTGATAAGTGAGTGAGACTTTTTATTCAGCAAAGCTAAAGGTAATAGGTGCCCAAATAAAGCAAAAATGATCTATGAATGACACTCTAAACTGAATATCAAAGGAAAGCAGGGGAAAATCCTGTATCTGGGCTAAGGGTGTTAAAGGGAAAAATGCCTGGAAAGGGGAGGAGAACCATGCTGTTGTGAATAAAAAAGGAGGTGGCTTTGGGGTATACTCTCAAAGCATTAAACAATTCACTGTCCCCTGGAAGCTCCACAGAGCCTGTTCAGGTGCTCAAGACCTTTTAGTTTCACTGTCTGGTGAGGAAAAATAAGAGATCTTGTAAAATCTAGAGAGGAATTCAGTGCTTCTCTTGAGATTAAGATAGGCCCATTTTTACCCTTCCATTTGAGGAATGAGTTGCTATTCTTTCATTTCAAGCCCTCACATTTTCATGTTCCTTTTTATGGTCCTACTCTGGTAGCTTTCAGCCCTGGTGGCACATCAGAATCACCTGTGGAAATTTTTGGAAACACCAATTTCCAGATGCCCAAGTCCTAGCCCAGCCCCATTTTGATGTACTTGGGGTGGGGTGGAGCTCAGGCATTGGTATTTTTAAAAAGCTCCCCAGATGATTCTAATGTGTGTCTAGGACTGAGAAGTTTTGCCCTGCCCCAGGTTTTAACCAAGATATATTTTTCTACTTTATCACAGAGAATATATAATAATTTTTCTTACCTCAACAATTATATGTATCTATCCCCTTCCCCTTTTCCTGTGTTGATTTCTGCAGTCTTTAGTGGTCTTCATGAATACACCATCTGATCACTAACTTTCCTTCCTGACCATTCTTACTTCTTGCAAAACATTTAAAAACAGCCTTTTCAAAAGGACTCTAAGATGTTACTTACACACATAAGTACATGCAACGTAGATACCCAATTTTATTCTATTTTGGTTCAGAAGATAACTATCTCAACAAAGAAAAAATGTCAACAAGTGAGCCTTTAAACAATAAACACTGCTGAGTTCACTCAGCTGGAATGTTAGCAAATCTGGAAGAGTAGAGAAACAATAGCTTCATCTTCAAATATATAGTTTTTTCAACCCCCCCCCTTTTTTTTTTAAAGAAATTAGCTTTGTAGACTCAAAAAAGGTTCTTAAGCCAAAGCAAGGTAGGGGCCTAATTCACTGACTATTAAGCACAGATAGCGTTCTATTAAGAAAATAGATCTTGGATATATCCGGAAAAGATGAAAACTCTAATTCAAAAAGATACGTGCCCCCCAATGTTCATAGCAGCACTATTTACAATAGCCAAGACATGGAACGGATGAATGGATAAAGAAGATGTGGTATATACATATACAGTGGAAGATTACTCAACCATAAAAAGGAATGAAGTAATGCCATTTGCAGCAACATAGATGGTCTCAGAGACTATCATACTAAGTAAGCCAGAGAAGTATCATATGATATCACTTATATGTGGAATCTAAAAAAAAATAATACAAATGAACTTATTTACAAAACAGAAATAGACTCACAGACATAGAAAACAAACTTATGGTTACCAAAGGGGAAAGGGAGGGAGGAGAGATAAATTGGGGTATGGGATAAACAGATACACACTACTATATATAAAATAGATAAATAACAAGGACCTACTGTATAACACAGGGAACTATATTGTAATAACCTGTATGTAATAACCTATATCTTGTAATAACCTATAATGGAAAAGAATCTGAGAAAGAACATATATATATATATATACACACATATACATATATATATATGTGTGTGGCTGAATCACTTTGCTGTACACCCGAAACTAACATAGCATTGTAAATCAACTATACTTCCATTAAATAAATAAACAAGTAAAAAAGAAAATTGTTCTCTTTTAAACAAATAATTTAATTGATCTGTTGCTTGCCTTTCACATCTATGAAATAAAGATCATAGGATATTTCATCCCTAATATTCATAAAATATGATTGATGACTGGTACCCTGATAGAATTCTTTGTTTTGCCAAGTAGTGCAGAATTAAATAGAAATTTTCAAAACCAGAATTTGCTTTTAGACCAGGTACTCTAACTAAAATAAATCCATGTCCCACATTCTCCTTGGAACTCTACAGCTGGCTCCAGGGTGACATTTATCTTTTGAAGGACACTTTTGATCTTCGGTTCCTTGGTCTTCAACTGTCACTCAAAGCATCTGTTTAATAGGCACACATTTATGAGATATGAATGACTTCCTTCATATTTTGGAGCAAAATGTGCTCTGAAATAGTTAGGACACATTTTGGAATATAAGAGCCTACAGAATTTTTTCAAGAAAATAATTTTGAATCAATCATATTTTGAAGTACAACTAAAATTAAAGTCTAAGGAACAAAAGAAGCAGTTGGCAAAACTTCTGGGACTTGACCTGAGATGGAATTATTAATAGGTATTATTAAGAAAGAGAACCATCCCAAAACACATTGGAAATTCAACAATATAAAAACTCAAAATCTGGCAAGAGTACTCCTACCATTTTCAAGAGACAATAAATGCTTTTATGACATGAGTTAGTTCCACAGTCCAGGACTAAGGAATGAAACTGTTCTTTCTCTGTTTTTCAAAATAAGTATTATCCATATGTCTAAGAAGAAAATGTTTATAAGAGAAACCTGAAGAATTGAGTCCTTGGGCTAAGCGGTGGGGTGGAGAGTGGAGTTGATGAATACCACATGAAGACCATTTTGGTAAACCTAGCACAGTGCAATGAATACCGAGTACTTTCCAATAAAATGCTTTGCTAGTATCCGGTAGCCACAGGAGTATGACATGAAATACACCCACAACTGTACATTCGGTTGTATATAAAAAGCCTTCCTTTAACAGTAAATTGTGTTTTAAATGTGCTTTCCTATATATTACTGAAGAACAAAGGAGGTAAAATTAAAAATTTGGCAAGCTTAAATGAATATGCACCAGTTTTAAAACTTCATTTATTATTGATCACACATAAACTCCAGTCTCATGTTCAACTCTTTATTCAACATTTTCACTTGAATGCCTAATAGCATCTCAAAATTTACATGTCCTAAAACTCAACTTCTGATCTTCCCTCATAACTTGTTAATCCAGTCTTCTCAATTTCAGTTAATGGCAATTACATCTTTCCAGCTGCTCAGGACAAAACCTTGGAGTCATTCTACTTCTCACCCTGCATCCAATCAGACAGTAAACCTTTGAAACTACCACTTCTCACCACCTTCACTCACACCAGAGCCGTAGCTATTCTAATCTCTCACCAAATTATTGCTATAGTTTTCTAACTGTTCCTTCTGCTTTTGCCCTGCCCTTCCCCTCATATAACATACTCTCAACACAGCAGCCAGAGTGATCCTATTAACCTGTAGGTCAAGAATGCCTCCCTGAGGCTCAACAACTTTGAATGGCTTCCCACTGCAGTCAGAATTTATGCTGACTCAGAGGCTCTACAAAATCTAGTCTCAAGCTGCCTTCTGACTTTGTGTCTTACAACTGTCCCCCTTGTTCTCCCCTCTTTGGCCACACTGGCCCCCTGAAGTTCCTCAAATATGTTAAGTACTTCTGTGTTTCAGACAGTTTGCATTTGCTGTTGCTTCTGTCAGGGAAGCTCTTCATCCTGTCTGCATTCTTTATTCCCTCACTTCTTTTAGGATTTTTTTTCTAAAGTCATCCTCCCAGGAAGGCCTTCCCTGACCACCCTATATAAAAATTATGTACATACCAATATGGAGGACTTCTTAACCCTCTTCACAGTTTTATTTTCTCCATAGCACTTATCACATGATGAACTGTATATGGATATATATGTGTGCATGTGTATTTGTTTATTGTCTGTCTCCCCCAATTAGAGTGCAAACTCCATGAGGGCAGGGACTTTCAACTCTTTGAGTCCCTGCCAGATGCCCTAGAATATGTGCCTAGAATAGTGCCTAGACAGAACCTTTACATGGGAGGTTCTCAATCGATGAACTCGTTACATCCAATTTTATACTTTTTGTGATTATTTTATTCTACTTCTTTTCTGGGCCATACAAACTCACATGTCCTTTTCTTTTGTTGTCCTATCATATCTGCCTTAAGATCTAGATCTCTCCCTTAAACTCTTGTTTTTTAGGATGTATTATTTTTCATTAAGTTTTTTTGTTTAAATTCATAGTGATACATTTAGTCAAATTTTTCTTCTACTCCATGCCAACATTCTTCTCATAAATATTCTCTACCATTTTGTCTTCTGCTCTTGGCCTACTTTTATCTTGTATTATCTTTGTATGTAGATCCTACACTGGCTTATGTTAATGACTCATCTTCAAATGAATTAGGTCTCCTTGGACCTGCTATTTGCAGGAGGGTCCTGTGGAGGGCAGACCAGGCTATAAGAGTTTTCCTTATAGCACAGGGACCACAGCGATTTATATGTGAGAGTCTTTGCTTCTCTCTCAACCACTGTGACTTTCAGAACTGACCACAATGCCCTCTCTCCTGCATTTCTGCTTCTCCAAACAATGCTTCCTGCAAATAATGAGTGCTCCTCTGATTCCTCACTTACCTTCCCAAGATTATGCAACTCATCACCACGTCCAGGGAAGAGCCCATCATGAACCCTCTTATTCTCTCAGTATCGTTAGTGTAAGTTGTCAGTTTTGTGACCCAGGGGCTTCATTTCTTTGGAAAAATGCTCTCTGTAAGCTTTTTCTGAGACCTGCAACCATGGACATTCTCTCTTCCCATCTTCATACACCTCACCTTCACTGATTTTGGCAAATCTTCCCTCATAGTGTGATTTGGAGTTTCATATTTTTCTTAGTTTTGTTAAAAATGGAATTCTAAAGTACACGTCTATATGTTAACGTTTGTTAAGCCTAATAATGGAAACACAGGATATATTGTTTTGCTAATTTTTGAGTGTTTGAAGTATTTCATAACTAAATGTATTAATTTTACTTTTGACAGATTTATATAAAGCATGTAAATTAAATTTACTAATTAAAAGTCCTTCAACTCTAGGGACTTCCCTGGTGGTCTAGGGGTTAGGACTCCATGCTTCTGCTACAAGGGGCATGGGTTCGATCCCTGGTTGGGGAACTAAGATCCTGCATGCTGTGTGGTGTGGCCTAAAAAAAAAAAGTCTTTCAACTCTAATTCAAAGCAACCATAATATTTTGGCTTGGTGTCATTAGAATGACTAATTTAGGTAATGTGTAGTAGGTATTCTAATAAGTAAATTTTAATATTTATTGTTGTGTTTGGATAATGGATAAGACCATAGACTCTAGAACTAGATTGCCAGGCCTTAAACTCTCTATTTCTGCCACTATATGAGGTATGTGACCTTAGGCAAGTTATTCAACATCTCTGTGCCTCAGTTTTTCAGTGATGAAATGAGGATAATAATAAGGTTGTTGTGAGAATTAGACAAATTAATATTTATAAAGAATGTAGAACAGTGCTTGACACATAGTACTACACACTTATTCCACGTGTAATGGGATTCAAATACAATTTAAGTAGTTTATACAAATATAAAATTTTAATATACATTATTAGAATAGTTCTTTTGGTTATTTTTATTTGGCATGTTAAATAGATGGGGACTCAAGTTTGTATTTTGAAAGTTAGTGAAATTATGGATGTGACAATGATTTAACACCTGGATCTTACGGCCAAGCCATTTAAATAGGCCATTCTCACTGGAAACATTATGATACTGTGTGCCTATTAATTATTAAGTTCCATGGGTCTTTTCCTATGGCTGTATCTGTAGTTCCATAGTTCTGGAGGCTCTAGCATGAAGGGATAAGGTCAATACCATTTATAATGTCTTCTCTCAAGTGAAGCACAGGAAATGGTGAACTAGTGCTTTTCTTCTAATGGCTTCCAACTGTGCATGTAGTAACTTAAGGATGAAGGCAAAATGCCTGTCTTCACCCTTTCATTCACTGAATATATTCACTAAAAATAAGTCTCTATGGAAAGTGGGAACTACAGAGATACATTAAGTAGAATTTCTGCTATTCAATAGCTTCCATCTAGTGGGAGAGATAACATGAGCATATGTTCCTCAGGTACAGTGACTTGTTTAGCTAGTGAAGTAAAAAAAGGGATGGAAGAGCTAATTCTCCTTGGATGCTTCATTGTAGAGCAAATATTTTTTTCTTGTTGATTAATCGTGGTTCTAAGGTAGCCTTCAATTTTGCAGGTTTAGAAAGTTGAGAGCATCTTAAGGATGGTTACATTTCTCAAGTCAGAAGTAGATGAATAGAAAGCTGGTTTTTAATTCTTGTATAGAACTAGAATTTAAATTTATTAATTTATAATTTTATTATTACATATTATATTATTAGTATATTATAATTTCAACATATTAATTTATAATTGTTTATGGGATATGGATTGTTTGTGCCCATTTGATCATTAAGAACTTTTTGGGCCAAGTCTTCTTCTACCTCTACACCTTTTATCAACCCTACCAATGTTTAACCTCTGAATATCCATTTTGTAATGTGGATAAATTCACCTGCTGATTGAATCTTTATTTAGAAGTACTGATCAGGTTGTAACTGAATCTTACAGTTATTGGAGCTCTTCTACCTTTTTAATGTGACTTTGTACATCTCTGCCAATTAATATGAGGTAATCTTACTGTTTAAATGTCAGTCTGAAAATTTAATATCACTTATATTGTGAGAGAACATATTGAAATGAATAATTTATATGCCTTAATTATCTGGTTAAGCCAGTAACTCCAAATAATGGACTTAATAGAGTGGATAAGTGAAATGAATTATAATGACCCATGAATAAACCAGAAAATTATTTTCTTATCTATCAGATATGTCTTAAATATTGCATTTAAATTTGGGTTTCTCTAATGTTGCAGAGTTTCACAAAAATCAAATGAATCAAGATAATTTAACCAAATTCAACATTTAGTTTAAAAGGTTAAAAGCAATGTATTCTATGCCCATACTTACAACACTTAAGTCAAAGAGAGAGAGAATGGAATCACAAAGTAGTTGCAATTATCCCATGGGTACAAGGAATTAGGATAATAGTCTTACAGATTATTGACCCTCCAACCCAAAGTCCAACTAGCGGCCTAAAGTTACACAGCATGCCACTATAAAGCATCCTGTCAGGTCTGACCAGATGGACAATTTCCCATTGATACTACAAACAGCCAGTAATCTGACCTACTAATCATTTGGAGACAAAACAGCATAAACGATTTTGACTTTGTTTCAACTCAAGAACCCTTGCCTCTCAAGGGCACCATTCATCAGCTACAGCCTGGCCAGAACTCTAGGAGAAGGAGCCTGGCTAACCAACAACACACTTATAATTTTTTCTTATCTCTGCTTCTCCCCTATCCTTTAACTCTTCCTCTGACACCTCTCCATCTCTGTCTTGTCCAGTCTCAGTTTACTGTTTACCCTAGTGTGCTTCATTAATATCTAAGCACAAGGGGCAAGGTCACCCAGAACCATCATCTCCTGGAAGGTGGAGGCTGCACAGTTAGATTATCTCTTGAAACTTCTGAATAGTCAGTCATGTTACAGTATAATTTTCATCCGGCTATCGAATGTGACCATCAATGCAGATTAGTTCTCCCTCTCACGATAGAAGTCCGAAATATCTGACTCACTTTGAATTCCGTGTATCCACTATTCCCTACTAAATATAATGGAAAATTTATATTTATAATTTAGAGACACATTTAGTAGAGGAAACAGGATGCCCACATAGGTCAACTCAAATCACTGAATACTGACATCACAGTATGATTGTAACTACACTTAAAATTAATTGAAAGGACACAATAAAATAATTTATTACAGAATAAAATAAATCCACTTTGAATCATAATATATTATGTGCTAGATTAAATCTTAATTCAACCAGGTTTTCAGGTACCGAAAACATTCAGCACTGCTTATTTGCAAATCCTTCTTTTCTTGACTATGTCTATTCACTGTCACAAAACTGTCATTGTTTCTATCATTTCAGTTTAAAATTCAATAAATAACTTAAGAAAATCTGTCAAACCAGTTTTATTCTGTGATATGCACAATCAGAAAATGGATTAAATGCTGATTTCACTTTTCTTAGGTGTTACATTTCCTTCCTCTGTCTCCTTTTTTTCTTTCTTTAATGCCTGCTTTGAGATGTTGGGATACTGCAAGTTTTCATCTGTCATCCTCTCATATTCTCATTAAAATTTTTTTTCCACACTGCTTAGCTCTTTCCAGACATAGCCTGTCGAATTAAAATTTTTTTTCTGTCTTTATGTCTTTTTTGTCCACCAAACCAAGGATCATCTGAAGGCAAGAAGATGTCTTCTTTATGTTTATACCTCCAGAGTCTATCACGATATCTAGAATTTATCAGGGACTCATATTTTTTCTAGGTACAGATTTTGTTTTTATGTAAGTATTGCAATTAATATGACAAATGTGAATATAGTTTCAATTTCATGACTATCTTCTTGCTTGGCCTGGAACATTAAACACCCAATGTCTGAAAAAAAGTTCTTCTGATTTCTCATACTTTGGTTTACATTAAACTACATTAACCTACAAAAGACATTCAAGACAAGTCTTTTTATACATTACCAGTAACATATGTTTATAATAATTAAAGCCTATATCTTTCTAATATTAAATTTTCTATGCTTGCTCTGTAATGGATTAAAATAATAGTTTAAAAAAGTCTATGAAAATTAGCCCAAAGATCAGCAGAGATGGTGTAAACAGTAATTGGTTACATACAAAAAGGCTGTTTCACTAAAGAAGTTAGCCAATAAAAATTCTTTATGGAGAAATGTCTAATGTTATTAGCCTCAATTCCAATGCTGGCATATGGATATGTATAGCATATAATTTTCCTTTGTCTTCATTTTAATAACATTGCTCCAGCTGCCTTCCATGAATTATATTAAATGTGATATACTAGTCATGAATATAATAAACCACAATCACATTTCTATGTATTAGTATTAAGCTTATTCTATTACGTTACAGATATGATGGCTAATTTTTAGATCTCATTCTTACTCATGTTATAATTAGGATAAGCTTCTACTTATTTGAAGTGATAGAGTCTTATTTATAGTTCACATATCATTAAGTATCTAATTTTTATTGATCTCCCTTTAGTTTAATAAATTAACATTCTATGCTATTTTCAATACAGAGTAATTAAGAAAGGTAATTTTTTGATTAGAAGAACTCAATATGCAAGGTAAAGCATTTGCTATTTTTCATTTATTCAATTGCACATCTCAAAAATGACATTAAATTTCAATTACAAAAACAAGTTGATTTAATTTTCAATGAATATTAAACCAGACATACTTTTTAAATGCCTGAGGTTTAGACTGTTTTAATGATGAAATTATGTCGATATTTTCCTTTAACAGACATTAAATTTATGCTCAGAACTATCCTGTTGTAACTTCAGAGAGAAGTTACACCCATGTTCATTGTAGCATTATTCATAGTAGCTAAAGTAAGAGGTGGAAGTAACATAAATATCTACTGAAGGGTGAAGGGATAAAGAAAATGTGGTATGTACTTCCAATAACATATCATTCAACCTTAAAAATAAGGAGATCCTCAGAAAGCCCAGAGATAAACCCACACACATATGGTCACCTAATCTTTGATAAAGGAGTTAGGAATGTACAGTGGAGAAAGGACAGACTCTTCAATAAGTGGTGCTGGGAAAACTGGACAGGTACATATAAAAGTATGAGATTAGACCACTCTCTAACACCATACACAAAAATAAGCTCAAAATGGATTAAAGACCTAAATGTAAGGCCAGAAACTATCAAACTCTTAGAGGAAAACATAGGCAGAACACTCTATGACATAAACCACAGCAAGATCCTTTTTGACCCACCTTCTAGACAAATGGAAATAAAAACAAAAATAAACAAATGGGACCTAATGAAACTTCAAAGCTTTTGCACAGCAAAGGAAACCATAAACAAGACCAAAAGACAACCCTCAGAACGGGAGAAAATATTTGCAAATGAAACAAAGGATTCATCTCCAAAATTTACAAGCAGCTCATGCAGCTCAATAACAAAAATACAAACAACCCAATCCAAAAATGGGCAGAAGACCTAAATAGACATTTCTCCAAAGAAGACATACAGACTGCCAACAAACACATGAAAGAATGCTCAACATCAATCATTAGAGAAATGCAAATCAAAACTATAATGAGATATCATCTCACACCAGTCAGAATGACCATCATCAAAAAATCTAGAAACAATAAATGCTGGAGAGGGTGTAGAGAAAAGGGAACACTTGCACTGCTGGTGGGAATGTGAATTGGTACAGCCACTATGGAGAACAGTATGGAGGTTCCTTAAAAAACTACAAATAGAACTACCATATGACCCAGCAATCCCGCTACTGGGCATATACCCCGAGGAAACCATAATTCATAAAGAGTCATGTACCAAAATGTTCATTGCAGCTCTATTTACAATAACCCGGAGATGGAAACAACCTAAGTGTCCATCATTGGATGAATGGATAAAGAAGATGTGGCACATATATACAATGGAATATTACTCAGCCATAAAAAGAAACGAAATTGAGCTAACTGTAGTGAAGTGGATGGACCTAGTGTCTGTCATACAGAGTGAAGTAAGTCAGAAAGAGAAAGACAAATATCATATGCTAACACATATATATGGAATTTAAGAAAAAACAATGTCATGAAGAACCTAGGGGTAAGACAGGAATAAAGACACAGACCTACTAGAGAATGGACTTGAGGATATGGGGAGGGGGAAGGGTAAGCTGTGACAAAGTGAGAGAGAGGCATGTACATATATACACTACCAAATGTAAAATAGCTAGCTAGTGGGAAGCAGCCGCATAGCACAGGGAGATCAGCTCAGTGCTTTGTGACCACCTAGAGGGGTGGGATAGGGAGGGTGGGAGGGAGGGAGATGCAAGAGGGAAGAGATATGGGAACATATGTATATGTATAACTGATTCACTTTGTTATAAAGCAGAAACTAACACACCATTGTAAGGCAATTATACTCCAATAAAGATGTAAAAAAATAATAATAAGGAAATCCTCTTGTATGCTACAACTTGAAGATGGAGGACATTGTGCTAAGTGAAATAAGTCAATCACAAAGAGACCAACAATTCCATGATTCCACTTATATGAGGTACCTAAAGTAGTCAAACTCTTAGAAACAAAACTTAGAATGGTGGCTTCCAGGGAAAAGGAGCAGAAAAAGTGGAGTTGTTGCACAATGGGTATAGAGTTTCAGTTCTGCAAGATAAAAAATTCTAGAGATCTGCTGTACAATATTGTGATTATAGTTAACACTGTTGAACTGGATATTTAAAAATGGTTAAGATGGTAAATTCTATGTTATGTGTTTATTTTACCACAATGTTTAAAAAAAACCCAAACTAAGCACCCTGATTAATACAATTTTTTAAAGTTAAAAACAAACAAACTATCCTGTTGTAGACCCCTAGAACTTAAAGAATGTTCTTAACTAACTGGGGATAGATGAGCTCTCTTAGAGTGGGATACTTCTCCTTGGACATCCTGTAAACTTCAGTGCCTTTGTGTGGAAGAGGAGTCTTTCCTATAAGCTCGCTTAGTTTTCCCTCTGTAGGTTAGTGTCTCCCAGGCACCCGTCTTTTTAGAACCTGGTTGAGCTGCCTGAAGGAATCAGAACAGCGCCCCCAACTCTTCAGTATCAGAAGCCTCAATCTCAGAGATCTAGTTGCCTTCTGGGGCTGGTCTTAGATCAAATTTAAGCACTTCTCTTTGTTTCTTCTGTTGGTTACTTCCAGGTTTCCAGTAATGAAAGTAATGCTTTCATTACTATTTCTCGTTTATTTAATTTCTGATTATCTCTCAACTCCCTATATTAAAAGATTTAGGCTACTTAAAATCCTCCCTCATACATACATCAGAATTATACACTTTATCCCTTAACTTAAATTTTTTGCTCCATTAGTCATATCCCTTACAGAATCATAGCATTTTCCATATGAAATTATTTTTGCCATTTTCTTATACAAGCCTTTCATTCAGTATACTGAGACTCAGAGTGATTCAAATTAATTGAGAATTACAATAGGGAAGAAGTTTGAAACTTAGAGTTTTTGTCAAGCCCTGTGTAATTGTAAAGAGGGAGTTGTGAAGAGTGAATCTTACTTCTTTCATCACTTGGGTAAGAAGACTTCAGTACATAGATATGCATGAGTTTTCTTCTTTCCATACCCTCTGTTAACCTCATAGTCTAGTCCATTAATATCTTTTACTGAGAAAACTACACAGAGTTGCTAGTGTTAATTACCCCAAAACACAAATCCGATTATATCATTTTCTTACTTAAATGTTTCAGCGAAACTTAGCATGGCTTACAAGCTATTGCATTTTTCATTTTATAGAGGAGAAAACTAAGAACAAGACTCTAATAACTTTCCTAAAAAGAAATGACTAATAAAAGGCCAGAACCAGATTCAAACTTAGCTTTGTCAGTATTGACATGTTGAGGGCTAGTGAAATGATCTGAGACAGCTGAAAGAAAAAAACTGGAACTTTCAAATTTTTATCTGGTACCTGCCACACAACAGGCACTTTGTTAATTTCTGATGCTACAAAAATAAGTAAAATATTAGTCCCAGTGCAAGGTAAGGAAGAAGTAAAGGAAAGTATTAGCCTTTATGTCATTTAGTTTTCTTTCCTGTTAATCAAGGAGACTATACCGTGAGTAATTTATTAAGTTTCCTATGGTATGACTGTGGACTCTAGCCCAGCTCCATACAGTGTAGCTGTGGAGATTAAAAGTGATAATTCATGCAAAATTATTAGTCCAGTCCTGGTAAATAATACGTTTTCAGTCCATAGCAGCTATCGTTAAATGAGTTTTTACCTATCTGTCTTCCTCCTGAACAGCAGGGTTCAGAAAGGGACTGTATCTTTAATAATAGAATTTTTAGCGTCTGACAATGCATAGACTATATATAGTACCAATTCGATAAACATTACTTGGACAAATGGCATGAATTATGGCACATAATTCTTTGCATGTACAAAAACAAAGACTCCCGAGAGGGTAAAACTGTTTCGAGTAGCTTAGTATGGATGGAGGCAGTGGAAGAAGCACGGGCTGTAAAGGTAGACAGATATACCTTGAACAGCTTTATAAGCCACATAAAGAAGAATGAGCTTCATTCTGAACAGGGGAACATGTAAAGCATTTTATGCTTAAACAGCACAATCCAATTTCAAAATTTTAAGCACAAACACTTTGACTGCTAAATGAAGGCATTACTGGAGAGGAAGCTGATGGGAAGCATGGAGAACAGTTAAGAGGACACTGATATAATTCAGGTAAGAATGCAAGGAAAGCCTTATGCAAGGCAGTGGCAATACAGGCATCCTTGTGAACTACTTGAAGGAAAAAATTCACAGAACTCTTTTGTGAATTATTGGGGTGCTAAAAAATAGGAAGAAGTCTATATAGTAATTCTTGAATACCAGTGTTTAGACTTGCAAAATCAAAACCACTCTGAGGAGCTTTTTAAGAAGGCAGTTTCCTGGGCTCATCCACAGAGACTTAATTCAGTATATCAAAGGTACTCCTAAGTTACAGCTTTTATGCATTGTTTAAACTTGAATTGCACAATGTTCTAGGTTTTATTTTATTGCCGTAATACATGAATGGCAAAATTATCAATTTCATGCAGCCAATGGCTAGCTCTGTTCTAGGTGAAGTGGTGCATACAAGAGAAATGAAGACAATTCTTAATTCAAGTACTTTGCAATTTGACTGAGAGGACAAAGAGAACATACATTATACAACTAGAGACCTAACTGCTAAACCATAAACCACTGGTGATGGATGGTATAAATGTTTTAGAGACACGAGATCATCATGGGAACTGGAGCAGATGTAAATTGAATGGACCCATAACAGGGAGAGTATTAGAAAATTAAAGGAGGAAACATGACAGCCCAACTACAACATGACCAGCACAAATTGAGCCACTCGTGGAGAAGAATGAGAAGAAAGCCATGAATGGAGTGAAGGGAGAGTCAGAGAGTAAATGGAAATCAGTATGATTTGATAGGCTGGGTAAGATAATGGAAAACTTCAAGGAAATAATATTCTAGGAAAACTGAATGGAAGAATGGAGAAACTGGCAGGAGGCAGACTAGCCTGGGGTGGGGGTGGGTATGTTTCAATAATTTCAAGCATGAGGTGATGAAAGCTTAGGTCTAAGTTAAATATATAAATTGAAAGGAAAGTGTGATCATTAATTTTATGTGTTAACTTGGCAAACCTGTGGTACACAATTGTTTGGTCAAACAGCAGTCTAGGTGTTGCTGTTAAGGAATTTTTAGATATGATTAACATTTAGAACATTAACATCGGGCTTCCCTGGTAGCGCACTGGTTGAGAGTCTGCCTGCTGATGCAGGGGACACGGGTTCGTGCCCTGGTCCGGGAAGATCCCACATGCCGCGGAGCCGCTGGGCCTGCGTGTCCGGAGCCTGTGCTCCACAACGGGAGAGGCCGCAACAGTGAGAGGCCCGCATACCGCAAAAACAAACAAACAAAAAAAAAACATTAACATTGCCAGGCTTTGAGTAAAGCAGATTACCCTCCAGAATGTGGATAAGCCTCATCCAAACAGTGAAGGCCTTAAGAGCAAAGACTGAGCTTTCTCAAAGAAGAAGGAATTCTCCTCAAGAATGCAACACAGAAACCCTGCCTCAGACTCAAGCCTGGTGCCCTATGGAATTCAGACTCAAGACTATAACATCAACTCTGACTTGAATTTCCAGCCTGCTGGTCTGCCCTACAGACTTTGGAGTTGCCAGTCCCCACCATCGCATGAGCCAATTTCTTAAACTCTCTTTCTCTATGTATATATTCTATTAATTCTGTTTCTCTAGAGAACCCTACTAAACAGAAAGAATGAATACCAGAGATACTATGAAGGGAAAAAAACTGAGAATAAAAAGAACACTAAAAAAAATCAAAGGTAACTTCAAAGTTTCTAGAAGACTGATAACAGCTGCAGCTTCAGGAGCTGGCTACAATCTATTGCCTTCATGTGCTTCCCTCAAAGGAGTTTTGCTCCCCTGAGTGTTTAATGATGCTGGTAGATGAGCTGTATTATATCACTGTGCTGTCAGCAATCCCATTGACCTTTTAAGAATCTGGTTTCTTTTATTGTCAGTACTACACAATTTGGAATTTTCTTCTAAATTTTTGATGTTTTCTAATTTTAGTATGTTTCAAATATCCCGTTCAACTTAAATATAAGCTTAATTGCCTTGGAATTTAAATTTTGAGTTCCCCTTTATAAATATTTAAAAGAACTAGCAGAAGCTATTCCCCCTGGATTACAGAACAGGGAAGTAGACCCAGAAGGCAATATAATATCTCTGCTTTGATGTCAATGAGAGGGTGAGCACAAATGTAATGCTGGAGTAACCAATTATTCTTACTTGAAATTATGATTCAGTTCTTGTATAATATCATTCTGCCTCAGATCCATCAAGTACATTTTTCAATTCTCTCCTGTTCATACCAACCTCTGATGAATGTTTCCTATAATGGAAAGCCAAGGGGGAAAAAAATCTCAAAAGCCTTGTGTGGTGCTGTAATTTTCCTTACATATGGCACTATATGCCAGTAAAGTACTCTGTTGAGTGCTTGTTTAATCTAATTCACCACTCCTGCCAATTTCAGCGCATTTCAGCTAAATATCTAGTCTCATTATGCATCTTATAATTCCCAATGTGCTTAGAGAATTCAACAAAAGTTTTTGAATTAATCAACTATAATTTTTAATAACAACATTATATCTTAGTCACCTGCAATAGATGTAATAACTATGGTTCTTTTCAGCTTAGGAGATGACTGCAGCAGAGTACTCTATTTGTTAATCTACATGCAAACACGTATTTTATAAACTGCTTGCTGTAGAAGCACATGTAGCAGACACCACTTCCCTTGAAAACCAATCCACCCCTTTTTTGGAAACTCCAATTTTACTTAGGTATCTAGTCTCAGCTATTTGCTTCAGGGAAGGCTGGTAAGTCTAAAACACTTCTGCCCAAAAGAACATTCTGTAATGATGAAAGTATTCTATATCCATGTTGTCCAATATGGTAGCCTCATGTCACATGTGACTATCGAGCATTTGAAATGTGGCTAAATGCAACTGAAGAACTAAACAGCCACATGTGGAGGGTGGTTATCATATTGGACAGCATAAGAAAGCAATGATGATGGTATTCTTTTAATAATCTTGCAAGTGCTGGGTTTAAATATACATGGTTATAAGACAATGCTGACCAATAATGTGAAATGGAAAGTCTGAAGGGGGATTTATGAGAATATTTTAGCATATATACTAGAAATACAAGTCAACTAATACTAAGTGAGCAAGAATGTGGATCACCTAGAATTCTCATGTAAAATTTTCATAGGAGACTAAATAAATACAACAACTTTGGAGGAAATAAGTTTTATCTTGTAAAAGCTGTACTTCTTTATACCTAATGATCAAGCAATACTTTAGGTTTATACTTTAGAGAAATGTTTGTGCATATTCATGAGAAACAAAAAAAGAATAATCAAAGCATCACTGTTTGAAATTGCAAAAATTAGAAACAGCCATATCAATCAAGAGAGAACTAAAGAAAGGCATCGAAGAATCCTACATATCAGTGAAAATGAGTAAAGGACAACCGAATATGCCAACAGAGATAAAATTTAGAATCATAATTTTTTACCTGAGAAAAAAGATAGTTACAGATGACAATATAAATCATGACAGTATTTTTATAAAGTAAAAATAAAACAAAATTAAAAGGTATACATTTTATGGATGCATACATATATGGCAAAACTAAAGAAAATCAAGGAAATCTTTTATTTAATTGAAGACACCTGAGGAGTTAGGGGTGAATAGGGCTAGAATCTGGGTGAAGTAAACATACAGGTTCTGCAGGGTTGTAAATATTCTAAGTTGTCACTGTGCTTCATAGATTCCATGTATATTACATACATTGTTTTGAATGTATGAAATCTTTCTTGCTTAAAAGAAAAAAGGAGACAAACAAGAGACAGGTATTTTACTGCATCAAAAATCAACAAGGGAAAACATCCAGAATCGAGATGATACAATACATTGCCTAAAATTTCTAGGTTTTAGTAAAAACTTTATGAGAGAAGCAAATAAATGGGAAAGCGTGACCAATACTGAGGGGAGAAAGCAGTGAACAGAAATTTACTCCAAGCTGTTCCAGATCATGGATGGAGCAGACATCAAAGCAGCTGTTATAAATTTATTCAAATAATTAAACTATATGAAGAATGAAAGGAAACTATGATGACAATAACTCATCTCATTGCGTTAAAGTAATCTCAAAAAAAGAAATACAAACTATTAAAAGTTGAAAATTACAGTAACTGAGCTCAACAGTAGATTTGAACTGAAAAATGAATCATCGAGCTTGAAGATAGATCATAAAAATTATCAATTAGAAGAACACAATGAGAAAGACTGAAAAACAAAAAGAACTCAGTCTCAGTTATTTATGGGACAATATCAGGTATATCACCATATATATAATGGAAGTTTCAGAGTAGACGAGATAGAGAAAATGGTATACACAAAAAAATTAAAGAAATATGGCCAAAAACCTCCTAAATGTTATGAAAAAACATTACATCTTGAACATTTAGACCCAAGGAAGTCAGTGACATTCAAGTAGGAGAAACACCAAGAGATTCACTCCTAAACACATCACAGTCAAATTTTTGAAAGTCAAAAACAAAGAGAAAATCTTGAAAACAAAGAGAAAAGCAAATGAAAACTGACTTCTTATCAGAAATAACAGAAGCAGTGGAATCATATATTCAAAGTGCTGAGAGGACACACTTCTGGAATATAGTTTGCAGTTTCTCAAAAAGCTAAGCATAAAGTTATCATATGACCCAGCATTCCACTCCCAGGTATATACCCAAGAAAAATGAAAGCATATGTCCACACAAAAACTTTTGTATGAATATTCACGGCAGCATTATTCATACTATTCAAAAGTCAGAAACAACCAAATTTCCATCAGTTGATAGATAAACATGTGTTATACTCAAACAATTGAATATTATTCAGCTATGAGAAAGAAATGAAATTCTTATATATGCCACAAGATGAATAAAACCTGAAAACATTATGGTAAGGGAAAGAACCCAGTCACAAAAGGCCATATGTTGTACTTTTACATTTACTGAAATAACCAGAATAGGAAAACCTATAGAAAAAGAAAGATTAGTGGTTTCTAGGTTCGAAATAGAACCTAACAGAAGCTGGGTAACTTATGAAAACAAGTTCAAAGACTTTTTTTGGTATGATAGAATGTTATAAAATTGGATTGTGATGATGAATGCACAACTCTATAAATTTACTAAATGTCATTGAATTGTATACTTATACAATGGGCAATTTACAGTTTGCAAATTATACTCCAATAAAGCTGTTAAAACACATATGCAAAAATATTCAACCAAATTCAGTATTCCTTCCATTTCAGTTTTAACTGTAACTTGTCAATTCAAAAGTTATCTAAGTTTCAGCAAACTGCTAAGGGAGTTCAATCATAAATAAATAAGCTGCCTGAAAAACCTAAAGTTAATTAACTAATTATTCATTTTTAACTCAGGTTTTGTATTGACAAAAATACTCTTTGAAAGCACTGAAATTAAACTGTGATTAAAAATGTTCCAAAAAACAAAAGCCCAGGACCAGATGGCTTCACAGGCGAATTCTATTAAACATTTAGAGAAGACCTAACACCTATCCTTCTCAAACTCTTCCAAAATAAAGCAGAGGGAGGATCACTCCCAAACTCATTCTACGAGGCCACCATCACCCTGATATCAAAACCAGACAAAGATGTCACAAAGAAAGAAAACTACAGGCCAATACCACTGATGAACATAGATGCAAAAATGCTCAACAAAATACTAGCAAACAGAATCCAACAGCACAGTAAAAGGATCATACACCATGATCAAGTGGGGTTTATCCCAGGAATGCAAGGATTCTGCAATATACACAAATCAATCAATGTGATACACCATATTAACGAACTGAAGGAGAAAAACCATATGATCATCTCAAGTCATGCAGAGAAAGCTTGACAAAACTGAACACCAATTTATGATAAAAACCCTCCAGAAAGTAGGCATAGAGGGAACTTGCCTCAACATAATAAACGCCATATATGACAAACCCACAGCCAACATCATCCTCAATGGTGAAAAACTGAAAGCATTTCCACTAAGAACAGGAACAAGACAAGGCTGCCCACTATCATCACTATTATTCAACACAGTTTTGGAAGTTTTAGCCACAGCAATCAGAGAAGAAAAACAAATAAAAGGAATCCAAATCAGAAAAGAAGAAGTAAAGCTGTCACTGTTTGCAGATGACATGATAATATACATAGAGAATCCTAAAGATGCTACCAGAAAAGTACTAGAGCTAATCAATGAATTTGGTAAAGTAGCAGGATGCAAAATTAATGCACAGAAATCCCTTGCATTCCTATACACTAATGATGAAAAATCTGAAAGTGAAATTAAGAAAACACTCCCGTTTACCACTGCCACAAAAAGAAAAAAATATCTAGGAATAAACCTACCTAAGGAGACAAAAGACCTGTATGCAGAAAATTATAAGACACTGATGAAAGAAATTAAAGATGATACAAATAGATGGAGAGATATACCATGTGCTTGGATTGGAAAAATCAACATTGTGAAAATGACTCTACTACCCAAAGCAATCTACAGATTCAATGCAATCCCTATCAAACTACTACTGGCATTTTTCACAAAACTAGAACAAAAAATTTCACAATTTGTATGGAAACACAAAAGACCACAAATAGCCAAAGCAATCTTGAGAAAGAAAAACGGAGCTGGAGGAATCAGGCTCTCAGACTTCAGACTATATTACAAAGCTACAGTAATCAAGACCGTATGGTACTGGCACAAAAACAGAAATATAGATCAATGGAACAGGAGAGAAAGCCCAGAGATAAACCCATGAACATATGGTCACCTTATCTTTGAAAAAGGAGGCAAGAATATACAGTGGAGAAAAGACAGCCTCTTCAATAAGTGGTGCTGGTAAAACTGGACAGGTACATATAAAAGTATGAAATTAGAACAGTCCCTAACACCATACACAAAAATAAACTCAAAATGGATTAAAGACCTAAATGTAAGGCCAGACACTATAAAACTCTTAGAGGAAAACATAGGCATAACACTCTATGACATAAATCACAGCAAGATCCTTTTTTGACCCACCTCCTAGAGAAATGGAAATAAAAACAAAAATAAACAAATGGGACCTAATGAAACTTCAAAGCTTTTGCACAGCAAAGGAAACCATAAACAAGATGAAAAGACAACCCTCAGAATGGAAGAAAATATTTACAAATGAAGCAACTGACAAAAGATTAATCTCCAAAATTTACAAGCAGCTCATTCAGCTCAGTAACAAAAAAAAAACAACCCAATCCAAAAATGCGCAGAAGACTTAAATAGACATTTCTCCAAAGAAGACATACAGATTGCCAACAATCACATGAAAGGATGCTCAACCTCATTAATCATCAGAGAAATGCAAAATAAAACTACAATGAGATATCATCTCACACTGGTCAGAATGGCCATAATCAAAAAATCTACAAACAATAAATGCTGGAGAGGGTGTGGAGAAAAGGGAACCCTCTTGCACTGTTGGTGGGAATGTAAATTGATACAGCCACTATGGAGAACAGTATGGAGGTTCCTTAAAAAGCTACAAATAGAACTACCATACAACCCAGCAACCCCACTACTGGTCAAATACCCTGAGAAAACCATAATTCAAAAAGAGCCATGTACCAAAACGTTCATTGCAGCTCTATTTACAATAGCCAGGACATGGAAGCAACCTAAGTGTCCATCAACAAGTGAATGGATAAAGAAGATGTGGCATATATATACAATGGAATACTACTCAGCCATAAAAAGAAACGAAATTGAGTTATTTGTAGTGAGGTGGATAGACCTAGAGTCTGTCATACAGAGGGATGTAAGTCAGAAAGAGAAAGACAAATACCGTATGCTAACACATATATATGGAATCTAAGAAAAAAAAAGGTCATGAAGAACCTAAGGGCAAGATGGGAAATAAAGACACAGACCTACTACAGAATGGACTTGAGGATATGGGGAGGCGGAAAGGTAAGCTGTGACAAAGTGAGAGTGGCATGGACATATATACACTACCAAATGTAAAATAGATAGCCAGTGGGAAGCAGCCACATAGCACAGGGAGATCAGCTCGGTGCTTTGTGACCACCTAGAGGGGTGGGATAGGGAGGGTGGGAGGGAGGGAGACGCAAGAGGGAAGAGATATGGGAACATATGTATATGTGTAACTGATTCACTTTGTTATAAAGCAGAAACTAACACACCACTGTAAAGCAATTATACTCCAATAATGATGTTAAAAAAAAAAACTCTTTGAAAGATCCATCATTATTGACAAATTGATTTAATGTGAAATTGCCTAATTATGATTTCTTTCTGCATTGTACATGTACAATTATCCTAGGTATGTATTCAAATTCTATGCAAGAATAATAACATGAAATCACGTTGTAATTTACAAAATAAAATATAGTTAAAAAATAGATATTATCTAGCTATCTTTTTGAATGGCTTCAATTAACTCCCTACTTTTATACAGCCTATCTCTGTTATCTGCAGGAAATTTAACCTTAAATGCTTTTCTAAAATGAACTTTCCACATTAATTAATTCTAATTGTTCATTGCTCCAACATCAGATCAGCATTACTGACTTTTAAAGATAATTGTATGTTAATATAATCAGAAGTTTACTACTTAAATACCTTGATCCTATCTAGAATTTGGAACTGGAAAGGGTATATAAGTGTATGCAGTCTGGAACGGCTTACTGGCAAATATTTAACAACTGGATCTTCAGAGAAAAAATTCTGATTTATAAGATTGCCCAATTTTCATAAATAATATCACCAAAGCCAATTTCAAGCTGGTGATGTCAACCAACTTGCAAAATTCCTGCACATTTAATAATTGTCTCTTACAAGCTAGTACAAACAAATTCCAGCATTCCACTTCCAGAATGTCTCTTTTTGCTTTACTAAAATGGGAACGGTCTTGATTTGCACTTATTTTCAGAATCTTTGATTCATGATGCTGTATTATGTTTCCCCAGTAGAAGGGTAAGTTCATTGAGGGTAGGAATTCACACAGAACTCTTCACAGAGAGCATTTTTTTTCCTGACCATTTGCATTCCTGAAGGGTATATTTAAGGATGTAGAGATAGTTGATATGATCATCAGAACCCTGATTGAATTCACTCTGTTAGAATTATTGTCCCAGCTCCCAGGTATGATTAGATTCTGAAGCTGGAAGCCTTCTATGAAGAGAGGTCTAAAGACCCTGATACATCTCCAAAGGAAAAGTTGAACCTCTTACCAAGGTCATACAAGAGACTGTTAACAGTGGCACCTCCGCTTCTAGCCAATTCTTATACCTATATTTCCCAGAATCACCTTCCTTGAGTGGTTCAAGATTAAAGTTTACCAATGAAAGAAACTGGTGTAAGATTAAAATGTAGAAGGGAAGTGAAAGCCATTAGTCTTAGGAGACTGTGGTGGTCTCTCATGATGACATCAGACAGGGAAGTACAGACTGATGTGGTAGCTTTATAGACCTCCCCACTGCCCACCTCTCTAACACCTACATTACGGTCCCACTTTGGTGACCAAATACTGTGACCTCTCAGACTGCCCCCACATATTCCGGCTTTTACACCTGCTCCAGTACTTCAAGATGTAGCAATTAATGATTTGTATCATCCTCCAACACCCCCTTCCAAATCTTCAATTCCACAATTCCTCTCACATTTATGTAAGTCCTAATTCTTAAACCCCTCATTCTTGTAAAACATGTGTTATTGTTGCTAATTATTGCTATTATTACTCTTCCTTGGCTGAATCTAGACTAATACTGTCTTTAGTACCAGTAGCAGTCCTAGGAGGACAAAATTTAAAAGATGGGAATCTAGAATTAGTTATCTGCTATGATCAGATTTAAAGGCATCATCATTGGTAATGATAAATGGGACACTGATTGTTCATTAACTGAAGTGGCAAATCAGTTACTTAAATTATAACCTTTAATCACTTTAGAAAAAAGAATATAAAGTTGTGGGATGTGATAGCTATTAACTGTGATAGAGAGCTTAGAGAAAGAAAAGGATGAGCTCATGTTTTTCAGGACTTCTATGTATGCCCAGAAACAGTCTCGTATATTTTGTATCTGCAGATTGAGATTTCTGAAAACCAAACCAAATTCGAATCCTGCAATTGGTTGAATTATAATACAAGTTAAATTCAAACTCTTGAGTCTCTTATGTTAAAGTTTTGGTATTGATTAAGAATGAGAGGGACCCTTAAAACTGAAATGGAGACGTTTGGATAGATACCAACTTTGTTGAAGACTTTTAGCTCCCAGATTCTACTGAGCCTCCCTTGCTAGTAGAAACAACTTTTCCCTTTCTAAGGATATCCATTTTCCTGGGCGGGGGGAGAAAAAAGCAACTGTAATTACCTATCCTGAGAGAAATGCCTTATAGAGAGTCTACCTATACTATCTGCCATTGCTTCTAAGCCTATAACTAGATTCAAATCCCAGCAGCCCCAGAAGAATAGGTACAAAGTCTGACCTGAAAGGAAATGCAAAATTGCAAAATTTTACCAATTTCTATCAATAAAAACAGAGAGAATTTGTATGGCATTCAGTCAAGGTAGAATGGACATAATATTGAATGAAGCCAACTTTACTGACATGAATACTACTAGTAAAAGATTCTAGATTTAATGTATTGTCTCAAGCAGCTGGGAGTAGATTTTAGAGGTTAGTTTTGCTGGTTGGTTAAAACCTGTACTTAATGATGGCTTACATTACATCAAGTCTATATATCAGAACTTCTTGGTTGTACTTGGTTGTACTGCAGCAGCTTCCCACAAGCCATCCATTTTATATTTGGTAGTGTATATATGTCAATGCTACTCTCTCAATCGTTCCAGCTTCCCCTTCCCCACTGTGCCCTCAAGTCCGTTCTCTACATCTGCGTCTTTATTCCTGCCTTGCCACTAGGTTCTTCATGACCTTTTTTTTAGATTCCATATATGTGCACTAACATCCGGTATTTGTTTTTCTCTCTCTGACTTACTTCACTCTGTATGACAGACTCTAGGTCCATCCACTTCACTACAAATAACTAAATTTTGTTTCTTTTTATGGCTGAGTAATATTCCATTGTATATATGTGTCACATCTTCTTTATCCATTCATCTGTCAATGGGCAGTTAGGTTGCTTCCATGACTTGGCTATTGTAAATAGAGCTGCAATGAACATTGGGGTACATGTATCTTTTTGAATTATGGTTTTCTCAGGGTATATGCCCATAGTGGGATTGACGGGTCATATGGTAGTTCTATCTTTAGTGTTTTAAGGAAGCTCCATACTGTTTTCCATAGTGGCTGTATCAATTTACATTCCCACCAACAATGCAAGAGGGTCCCTTTTCTCCACACCCTCTCCAGCACTTATTGTTTGTAGATTTTTTGATGATGGCCATTCTGACCGGTGTGAGGTGATACCTCATTGTGGTTTTGATTTGCATTTCTCTAATGATTAGTGATGTTGAGCATCCTTTCATGTGTTTGTTGGCAATCTGTATGTCTTCTTGGGAGAAATGTCTATTTAGGTCTTCTGCCCATTTTTGGACTGGATTGTTTTTTTGATATTGAGCTGCATGAGCTGCTTGTATATCTTGGAGATTAATCCTTTGCCAGTTGCTTCATTTGCAAATATTTTCTCCCATTCTGAGGGTTCTCTTTTCATCTTGTTTATGGTTTCCTCTGCTGTGCAAAACCTTTAAGTTTCATTAAGACCCATTTGTTTATTTTATTTCCATTACTCTAGGAGGTGGGTCAAAAAAGATCTTGCTGTGATTTATGTCAAAGAGTGCTCTGCCTATGTTTTCCTCTAAGAGTTTGATAGTGTCCGGTTTTACATTTAGGTCTTTAATCCATTTTGAGTTTCTTTTTTTGTATGGTGTTAGGAAGTGTTCTAATTTCATTCTTTTACATGTAGCTGTCCACTTTTCCCAGCTTCACTTATTGAAGAGGCTGTCTTTTCTCCATTGTATATTCTTGCCTCCTTTGTCAAAGATAAGGTGACCATATGTGCATGGGTTTATCTCTGGGCTTTCTATCCTGTTCCACTGATCTGTATTTCTGTTTGTGCCAGTACCATACTGTCTTGATTACTGTAGCTTTGTAGTATAGTCTGAAGTCAGGGAGCCTGATTCCTCCAGCTCCGTTTTTCTTTGTCAAGATTGCTCTGACTACTCTTGGTCTTTTGTGTTTCCATACAAATTATAAAATTTTTTGTTCTAGTTCTGTGGAAAATGTCAGTGGTAATTTTATAGGAATTGCATTGAATCTGTAGATTGCTTTGGGTAGTATAGTCATTTTCACAACGTTGATTCTTCCAATCCAAGAATATTCATTTCATTTAAAATGTCTAATTTGTGGGCATGTAAATTGTTCAGAATAGTCTCTTATGGTCCTCTGTATTTCTGAGGTTTCAGTTGCAACACCTCTTTCATTTATAATTTTATTAATTTGAGTCATATCTCTCTCTTTTTTAACCTAGCAAAGGTTTCTCAATATTGTTTATCTTTAAACAAATCTTAGTCTCATTGACCTTTTCTATTGTTTTCTAGTCTCTATTTCATTATTTTTGTTCTAATCTTTGTTATTTCCTTCCTTCTGCTAACTTTGGGTTTAGTTGGTTCTTCCTTTTCTAGTTCCCTGAGGTGTAAGGATGGCTTGTTTGAGATCTTTATTTTTCCTTAATGTAGGTATTCATTGCTGTAAAGTTCCCTCTTGGAAGTGCTTTTGCTGATTCCCATCAGTTTTGGAATGTTGTATTTCCATTTTCATTTGTCTCATGGTATTTTAAAAATTTTTTTAGCTCTTCTTTGATCCATTTGTTGTTCAAAAGTGTGGTGTTTAATTTCCACATATTTGTGAATTTTCCAACTTTCTTATTGTTACTTATTTCTAATTTTATACTGTGGTGGTCAGAAAAGTTAAACAATATAATTTCAATCTTTCTGAATTTGTTAAGACCTGTTTTGTGACCCAACACATGATCTATCTTGGAGAATGTTCTGTGTGGACTTAATAAGAATGTGTATCCTTCTGCTGTTGGAGGGAGTGTTTTATATATGTCTGTTAGGTCAATTTGGTCTAAAATGATTCAAGTCCAGCGTTTCCTGGTTGATTTTCTCTCTGGATGATCTATCTGTTGTTGAAAATGGGGTACTGAAACCCCCTACTATTGTTGCATTGCTGTGTATTTTTGCCTTCAGATTCTTTAGTAATTCTTTAATATTTTTAGGTGTTCCAGTATTTGTTGTGTATATGTTTACAATTGTTACATCCTCTCAGTGAACTGACACCTACATTATCATATAATGACTTGATCTCTTGTTTCAGTTTTTGATTGAAAATTTATTTTGTCTGATATAAGTATGGCTACCCCTGCTCTCTTTTGGTTTCCACTTGCATGGAATATCTTTATTCATCCTGATACTTTCAGCTGAGGTTGCTGTTGAAGCTCCCTATTGCATTTTTATTTCATTTGTTGTATTCTTCAGGCTCCAGAATATCTGTTTGATTCTTTTAAATAATTTCTATCTATTTGTAGAATTCGTTCCCAGTTAACTCAGAGATCTCTATTTCTTTGATGTCAGTTACTGGAAAATTACTTGGTAGTACCATGTTTCCTTGCCTTTTCATGCTTTTCATGGCTTTCCATTTATGTCTGCACGTTTGAGGGCACAGTCACCTCTTCCTGGGAAGGCACAGCGGTGTAGTCTCTGTGTATCTCCATCAGCTGAGGTCACTTGGCACAGACTACAGGGGTCTCCTGTGGTCAAGAATGTGTTGGGCTGTGGATGGCAATAGTGGCTAGCACTATTGGGATCCTCAAAGGTGCTGCTGGGATCTTCCTGTTCTCCTTTTTCTGCCCATGGGAGGAAGTTCTAGCCAAGGAGATTCCTCTTGGCACGTGGTCTGGTGTGCTGTCACTTGGACTAGTAGCAAAGCCAGGGGCCTGGGGTCAGGTGCACATAAAATTAACACAGCACGTTGGTCCTGGAGCACAGGTGTACTTGCTGCAGCAGTGGCACTGGTGTCGAAGGTGTAAGCATGCGCAGATCATCAACAGAACCAGGGTCTGAGTCTCTGCGGGTCAGAGATTCCAGCTGGGGTGGATACAACTGCAGCATGGGCCCTGGAATGACAAGATGCACCAGTGACTTGGACCTAGGGGGGCAGGTGGCAGTGTGGGGATGGTGGGTCAAAGTCCCAACTCTGACTCTAAGTGGCAGTCACACGACAGAAGCATCATGTCCACAGTGGTGGCCTATTAAAGCCACATGTCAGGAACCAGGGAGTAGAGCTCAGAGTAGCAGCAGTATGGTTGGGTAATGACAGGTCAGAGCCATGACCTGGGATGCAGGAGCAGAGGTCAGGGTAGTGGCAGTTCTGGTTTCATAGATGATATGGTATTGTGGCTACCCAATCCCAGAGAGCAAGGCACAGCAGCCACTGGGACCCCTGGGAGCAGATTTGCCCACATTGATAGCTCCAGCCCCAGGGAGAGGAAGCAGTGAGGAGACTCTGGGTAGTTCCATCAGCTGGAATCAGGTTGGTGTAGACTGTGGGAGACCTCAGCAGCAGACTGTAAACTGTCACAGTGGTGAGGCTTGCTTGGGTTCTTGTGCTCTCTTTTTCTTCATGGGGTGAACATTCTCTGAGGAGATCTCTCCTGGCACCAAGTTGCTCTGGATTGTGGGGTGGGGGTGATACAGATAAAATGCTTCCTGTACTTTTTATGTACTTTTATGTACTTGTTATGTAGCCTCAGTTTTTGAGCTCTGCTGGATTTTTGCTGCTTCTTCGTTGTAGTCCAGAGCTCTCTCTGAGCTATTAACATTGGTGTGTAGTTGTTTATGTATTGTTTTTGTGGGGGAGACGAATGTTGGGACTTCCTAGCCCTCCATCTTGCTAACCTCTTAACAGCATTTTAAATCTTTTCTGTGACTTGTACAGTCATCATTTTTATACATTTTCAATTATTTTATTAACTTCTTATTGATTTTTAAGAACTCTAAGTCTTGAAGATATTTACAATTTTATTTGTTGCAAGTAATTTTTTCCGATGTCACTGAATATTAGCTATTGGTAATACTGCTCAAACCTTTCTTTTTTCCTTTGATGCAAATGGCTGGCAGTATAGAATAACTACTTACCTTGAGATTAATCACTTACCTGAATCCTGGCATAGTTTTCACCACTTACATGCTGAGTAGGACAGTAAGCAAGCAAATTAACTTCTCTAATTTTCTTTCCTCATTTGTAAAATTAAATGTTTAATAGAGAACGCTAAGATACCTTCCAACTCTAAAATCCTAAGGCCTTTTATGAAATGTAGTGCATAACTGCCATACGTTGAATTTCCTAGGCACTTTGGAATGCCCTCCCCATAACCTTCAAATAATTAATAATGAATTTTCTTCCCTCTATAAGAAGCTCTGATATGTTAATTGTATTCTAATAACCATAATTGCATTATACAACTCTCTGCACTTCTCTGAAGCACTTTAAAGCATCACAGCTTTTCAAAGCTGTAAGAATCTTAAAAATCATATCCCCTAACTATCTCATTTCACAAACAAGAGAATGTTGGCTCAAAAAGATTAAGCAGATTGCCTAAGGCTTCCCAGCTGTGATATCAGATTAGAACCTACATTTTATGATTCTGAACCCAGTGTTGTTTTCACTATTTTTCATTGCCTCTGCTTTGGAGCTTTACCATTCTTTTGATTATCATAGTTGCCTTTAATATTTTAATCTTCATATCATTATATACAAAAATATTATTAAAAAATATTTCATGGCTATTTCTAGGGTTTCTAAAGTACTGGGCAGTTTTACGACCTGACACATATCTTTAAGGAGCTTATATTTTGAAAGAAACTTTCAAAACTTTCCATTCTTTGCTTACTTATTGACTTTTAAGACTACTTTTCATGATTCTGACTTGATTTTTGGGGAAACCCCAAGTCAATCTTGTTCTTTCTGTTTAGACAGATATCCAGACATCTGAGCATATAATACATGAATCTGAGAGCTCTAGTATAATTGTGGCTAGCTCTAGATGTGGACATTCACAGTTATCCAAAGGGCTCTTATACTGCCATACCTGGTCCTATTTAAGCTCTATTAACTTAAGCAGCTTATCAGAGTGAAACCAGAAAGGGAAAAAAAAATATGACTCAAGCACAAAGAGTTCAAGGGGCCAATTGTGATAGGATTGTTTACCATGAATCAGAGTACTTTGCTGGGAGTTAGAGACATGGAGATGATAGACACACATCTTGTTCACAAAGAGATCAATTTGGTGGAAAGAATATACAAAATATAGCTAAGTAATAATGTGATTATTCTATGATAGAAGAATAATAACAACATGCGCTTATCTGTTAATAAGTTTGGATAAGTCACATAAATCAGATGAATATTAAATTGCAAATACTATTAAAGCATTAGAAAGCAGAAGCATGCATACAGTCAGGTGTAGTTAATCTACTGAGGGCTTCTCAGGTGAGTGATTCCAGATGAAGCAAGGCTTTTTTTTTTTTTTTTTTTTTTTTTTTTTGCTGTACACGGGCCTCTCACTGCTGTGGCCTCTCCCGTTGCGGAGCACAGGCTCCGGACGCTCAGGCCAAGCGGCCATGGCTCACGGGCCCAGCCGCTCCGCGGCATGTGGGATCTTCCCAGACCGGGGCACGAACCCGTGTCCCCTGCATCGGCAGGCGGACTCTCAACCACTGCGCCACCAGGGAAGCCCGAAGCAAGGTTTTTGAAAAAGGAAATAGACAAGAATTGGTGGAGAAGACTAAATAAGGAGGACAGCATGTTCAAGATGGACAACTCAGTTTGACTGGAGCCCATTTTGGCAAGTAACCATAAAGAAGTTAAGGAGACAGTGGGGATCTAAAATCATGGGAAATAAGAGGAGCAACTTCCTTTTTCCCCACGGTTTTATCCCAGGATATGAAAACATCTAACTAGATGAATTCAAATTAGTCCAACATCATTAATAGGAAGTTCAAATATCACTAAAGAGCATCTATTTAATTGGTGTACCCTACAGGTGTTGGAACTGATTCTGTCATCTGTGACTTTCTTTCACTTATTTTGGAATAAAATTTTGCTTTGAGATTTGATGTTTTTTAAAACCTGTGAAGTAAAGCCAAAATGTACAGTTTGCGTTCACTAAATTTATTTAGACAAGAAAACATTTCCTTTGGGAGATCTCTTGATCACAGAAACAATTAACTTGGCATAATAAACAGGACAGCAAAAACCCTTCAAATGATGTGAAGTAATAGATATTGTAAAATCATATTTTTGAATCCTCACTATGTAATTTAAAACAACTTTCAAAACTGTTAGCTTTAATCTTCTTCCCAGCACCATGGTGACATGGACTGGTCTGTGACTATGAGGAAATTGCAATGGCTAATTAGGATGCTTGGAAACTGGAATCATTATTTAAGCTTCAAGAGTCATGATAGAACATGTATTATTTTTTGTTTCAAATATAGTTATTTATAAGAGTTTAAAATAAAAAATTAGAGTTATTGGCAACTCTAACACCCTCAGAAATGTATAGCTTGACAAACACATTCAAACATTTAAAGCAATACAGGTGTCAGAAAATGTATGTTTAATGTGTATTATTAAAAGGTAGAGGCCAGACTAAAATTGTGAAACTTAAACCAGATTTAAAATGTTGGGATTCACCATTTTCACAAATTTATTGATAAATCCATCTGTAAATTTTAACCTTTTCACTTGTGTTGCTGTTATTACTTGTTTACAAGTTACTCCTATAAAATCTGTCAGATTATATCATCTTATATTAGAAGAAAATGGATTTCTACATACCTATGAAGAAAATATATTTCTTAAATGTCCTCAAGATGTAAATGTTGATGGTTATTTCACAGATTGTATGAATTTTGATTTTGTTTTCACAGCTTTTCTTTTTTAATTTATTTATTTTTCATGGAAAGGCATTTTATTTTAAATACAGCAGTGTGTACATGTCAATCCCAAACTCCAAATCTATCCCTCCCACCCTCCCTTCCCCCTGGTAACCATAAGTTCATTCTTGAAGTCTGTGAGTCTGTTTTGTAAATAAGTTCATTTGTATCATTTTTTCTTTTTGATTCTGCATGTAAGTCATATCATATGAGATTTGTCTTTCTCTGTCTGACTTACTTCACTTAGTATGATAATCTCCAGGTCCATCCATGTTGCTGCAAATGACACTATTTCATTATTTTTTATGGCTGAGTAATATTCCATTGTATATATGCACCACATCTTCTTTATCCATTTATCTGTCAATGGACATTTAGGCTGCCTCCATGTCTTGGCTATAGTAAATAGTGCTGCAGTGAACATTGGGGTGCATGTATCCTTTTGAACCATGTTTTTCTCTCGATATATGCCCCAAAGTGGGATTGCTGGAACATATAGTAGCTCTATTTTTAGTAGCAATTTACATTTCCACCAACAGTGTAAGAGGGTTCCCTTTTCTCCACACCCTCTCCAGCATTTATTGTTTGCAGATTTTTTGATGATGGCCATTTTGACCAGTGTGAGGTAATATCTCACTGTAGTCTTGATTTGCATTTCTGTAATAATTAGCAACGTTGAGCATCTTTTCATGTGCCTCTTGGCCATCTGTAGGTCGTCTTTGGAGAATGTCTCTTTAGGTCTTCTGCCCACTTTTTGATTCGGTTGTTTGTTTTTTTGATATTGAGCTGCATGAGCTGTTTGTAAATTTTGGAGACCAACCCCTTGTCGGTTGCATCGTTTGTGAATATTTTCTCCCATTCTGTGGGCTGTCTTTTTGTTTTGTTTACGGTTTCCTTTGCTGTGCAAAAGCTTTTGAGTTTAATTAGGTTCCATTTGTTTGTTTATTTTTGTTTTTATTTCCATTACTCGGGGAGACAGATCAAAAAAGATCTTGCTGCAATTCATGTCAGAGTGTTTTGCCTATGTCTTCCTCTAAGAGTTTTATAGTATCTGGTCTTACATTTAGGTCTTTAATCCATTTTGAGTCTATTTTTGTGTATGGTGTTAAAGAAGAAAATATCTATTTTTGACATCCTATCCTATAACACTTCACTCATAAAAGTAAAACAATTATGAAACCTTCAACAGAAATATATATTTGTGTAAGTAAACATAAATGAATATGTATATAAATAAGTGGAAAATAGAATATAATGACATAATTTCATGTACACTGTCAATGAAATAAGTTTGCTATCCAGAAATCCTCAAAAGCTTTTTCACAAATACCCACATATATCCATGTTTTTCTCTTTCTCTACTGCCCTTTTCAGAACATTATTCTTCCATCCGGAGGCTTCCTTGAAGTTTAGGTCACTTGTCTATCTAATCTTCAATCTCTGATTTTTGTGTTATCTATTAGGCTCCTTTTCTCTACCAAGGCTACAATACCAGTCTCAATACCAGTTTTCTTCTCTATTCCCAAGTCTTGCCTAATTTCCAGTGATTTTAACTTCCTGTTGACTTATCCAATACTCTGGCCTCCCAGTTCACTCATGTTTAAATTTCCAGGGATCTTTATCTCTACTCTAAACACCCACAGAAACTTCTTGGTCATTAACTGTAACACTCCACTTCTATAATCTTCATGAAAGACCCCTCATTTACTAATCACACTTCTGTGCTTCTTTTCTCTCACTTAAATATTTTTGGTTCTTTGCAAAGGGACCTGTGGTCATTTGACCCTTCTGCTTTCTCCTCTTGTCCTCATTTCCTTTCCTATTTAGTTATATTTATTGGTTCATCATTATACTAGTATCTTGTTGGTATTTCAAATCTCTTTTTTTAAATTGAACTATAGTTGATTTACAACAATGTGTTAGTTTCTGGTGTACAGCAAAGTGATTCAGTTAAACATATATATACATATTCTTTTCCATTATGGTTTATTACAGGATATCGAATATAGTTCTCTGTGCTATACAGTAGGACCTTGTTGTTTATCTATTTCATATATCACAGTTTGTATCTGCTTATTCCAAACTCCTAATTTATCCCTCCCCCACTCCCTTTCTGCTTTGGTAACCATACGTTTGTTTCCTATTTCTGTGAATCTATTTCTGTTTTGTAAATAAGTTCATTTATGTCATATTTTAGATTCCACATATAAGTGACCGCATATGATATTTGTCTTTCTCTGTCTGACTTACTTCACTAAGTATGATAATCTCTAGGTTCATCCATGTTGCTGCAAATGGCATTATTTCATTCTAGTATTTCAAATCTCTTGATGAACTATCTTTCTGTAGAGCAAACTCTGAAGTGTAAATTCATCAAATTATCTGCCTTTTCCACACCTATGTGACTGGATACTGCTCTTTCCAATTACCTTCAAACTTACTTCAATTCATACCCATTCTGTCTGTTACATTAGTACAAATATCTATCATCCTATCAAAAGTTAATCTTCCTATTCTCTGGACCCTAGGTTTACCTGCTTATTCAGGACAAATCACCATCAGTCATCTCTTTGCATTCCTTGGATTTTCCTCACATTTCAATCTCTAGTTCTCTCCCTTTCTGTCAGAAGAAAACGTCTCAACTCCACATTCTTTCTTGGATTTCCAAACTACACGTGTCTTCCCTAACAATTACACTTTTGAAAGAGTTTACACTTTGTCTTCACTCCCTTATTTTCAATTCAGCCATTACAATCTGACTTGTCTTTACACCATCCTACAAAATCCAAACTCAACCAGTTCTCCTAGGAGAACCTCTTTATTGCTAAGTTCAATGGACACATTTTATTATTTAATATCTCAGAATCTTTTTTTGGTGCTGTTCACTTGTTTGAAACACTTGCCCCCCCGCTTACCTTCAGGATGTCACAACTGCATAATTTCCTTTCTATTTCATAAAAGCTTCCTATTAATTCCTTATTTGGGTCTGCCTTTGCCTGCTCTTAAGAGCTTACTTCAATCCATCCCTCTTTCACTCTATGACTTTCTTTGAGTGGCTCATCTACACCCATGATTTCTGACAACTTACATGTGATGTTATCCAAAATTCCTGATCTCTCCCCTCAGCTAGAACCACATGTCCAACTTTCCACTGGGTACCTCTACTTGGCAGTTTCATAGATGCTTCAAATTTCAACATGCTATATGTGAACACATCATGTTCTACCAGGATTTTATGTTTCTGGTATCCTCTGTCCTCATAAATAGTACCACTATTAGTTGTACAGTTACCTATACAAGAAAGATTTTATGCCTCACTACCTACATCTATCTCATTATCAAACCTAGTTAATTCTACATCCTAAATATTTCTCAAATCCATTCACTGCCTCCGTAACCATTTACACTACCATAATTCAAGTCATATTCTTGACTCTTCTGTATTACTCCATCAGGCTCATATCAGAACTTCTCATTCTAGTCTTGGACCCCTTCAATCCATTTTCCACATAGTAATAAGAGTATATTTCCCAAAATTCAAAACTGATATCACTTATCTGCTTATAACAATTTAATGGCTCCTGATTACCCTTTGGCTAAAATTTCAATTCTTAAATACAGTGTTTAAGATTCTTCATACTATTTGACTACTGATTATCCTTACAGGATTATTCAAGTCACTGTGCCTTATGATCAATACTTCAGCCAACAATAACTCAAAATTTTCTCAAATTCAACAATCTTTCTCTCATCCCGAAGTCATTGTACATGTTATTTTCTCAACCAGGAAAACTCTCCCTCTTGCCTCTTCATCCGACTGTGTGAAAATCATTCTTTAGGTATCAGCTTAATGACACTTTTATAGAAAGCCTTTAAGGATTCTATCAAATGTGGCTTAGATGCTCTTCCTATGGCTTCAGGACACCTCACAAGCACATTTATCATATTTTTCTCACAAATGCATTTATCATAGTTTGTTTATATATCCAGCATATTCCACTAAGCTTCTTGAAACTAAAAAGATTGTGAATCTTGTTCACCACTATCCTAACAGCTAGCATAGCTGTTTGTACCCAGTAGTTGAGTAAACAGATGAACATATACATAAACTTTAAAAACTCTATTACATTCTAGAATTGCAGAGGCCCATTGGGTGATAGTTGCACCTATGATAGCACCATTGTATTTCCTGTTTAGGTTGTAGTAATCAATGCTATAGAAGAGAAGTCATAAACATAAATGCCAGAAAGGACCAGGTAGGAAGCATACATGAATATAACCAGCTGGATGGGACTACAGTAAGCAAAAGAGTGGATTCTCTGAATAAAGGGAGTAGTCATTTATTAGCCATAGTTGATTGCCATGTGTAAATTAGAACTCAGTGTTGCTAGAGCTTCTGTTTTTTAAAATAATCAAGAAATCAAACTTTTATGTTAAATCCTCATTTTTGTGGTAGTGATTGGAAAATGTGCAGGTCAAATAAGACATGTCTGTAGTATAGATTCAATTCTTGAGACTCAGTTTATGACCATTCTAAAACAGTGTCATAAAAAGAGTGAGGTACTCACCAAACTAAGAAGCTCCTGTACAGCAAAATCCATCAACAAAATGAAATGGCAATTATGGAATAGGAGAAAATACATGCCAAGCATATACCTGATAAGGGGTTAATATTCAAAATATATAAAGAACTCATACAACTCAATAGGAAAAAAACAAACAATCCAATTTAAAAATGGGCAAAAGATTTAACTAGACATTTTTCCAAACGAGACAAATGGTCAACAGGTACATGAAAAAGTACTCAACATCATTAATGGACAGGGAAATGCAAATCAAAACTACAATGAGATATCATCTCACACCTGTTAGAATGGTTATTACCAAAAAGACAGAATAATGAGTGTTGGTAAGGATGTGGAGAAAAGGGAACCCTTGTGCATTGTTGGTGGGAATGTAAATTGATGTAACCACTATGGAAAACAGTATGGAGGTCCTTCAAAAAATTGAAAATAGAACTATCACATGTCCAGCAATTCTACTTCTGTGTATTTATCTGAAGGAAATAAAGTTAATATCTCAAAAAGATATCTGTACCTTCATATTCATTGCAGCCTAATTTACAATAGCCAAGAAATGGAAACAACCTAAGTGTCCACTGATGAATAAATAGATACGGAAAATGATACACACACACATACACTGAAATATTACTCAGCCACAGAAAGAAGAAAATCTTGTTATTTGCAACAACATGGGTGGATCTTGAGAACATTATGCTAAGTGAAATTAATTCAGACAGAGAATAACAAATACTGTATGATCTCAATTATATCTGGAATCTATAAAACACAACAAAATTGTTTATAAAAACGTAACTCATAAATAGAGAACAAACTGGCAGTTGCCAGAGGTGGGGGGTTAGGGGTAGGTGAAATGAGTGATGGTGGTAAAATCTACAAACTTCCAGTTATAAATATGTCCTGGTAATGTAATGTACAGTATGATTATTACAGTTAACTGCTGTATGTTTGAAAACTGCTACAAGAGTAGATCTTAAAAGTTCTTATCACACAAAAAAATTGTAACTATATATGGTGATGGATGTTTAAACTTACTGTGGCAATCATTTTGCAATATATACATATATCAAACCACTATGTTGTATGCCTAAAACTAATACAAAGTTACATGTCAATCATATCTCAATTATAAAAAAGAAGAAAGACACTAAAAATTTACCTTTTCCAGGTTTCTCTTTCATGTAGAGATGGATATCTAACATGATAAGATGCAAACATGATTCAACATTTTTACTTTGCCTCAACTCTCACAATGGAATATGTTTTCATCTATGTGCACAGGTATACTCATTTGAATATTAATATATGACAGGGAAAATAATTATGAAGATACTGCTATGCACATACTGCTTTTGAAAACTTTCCTTCTGATTGTCTTTGCCTAGTCTGTTCCCTTCTATTATACGATATTGTTGGTTCCTAAGGATTTTACTATCATCCCCCTATTTATAATATTCATCTGTTCCTTTCTAACCTTCTTGCTAGCTCTCTTTGCATAACATGACAGCAAGCAATTAAGAATTTTGGTAGAATTTGTGTGTGAGTGCACAAGGGTGTGTACATGCATACATAGGCATGTAAACATGACTGGACAGACAAGCCAGAGAAGTGTTGTAATAGCAAGTAGAAGTGTTGCTGGAATCTTCTAAAATTGAGAAACACTCCACTATAGCACTATTTTTCTAGAGCACTACTTTTTTTTCACCCCACTACTCAGATGTCATTATACTAGGATACAATTCTGAATAAAAAACTCTGCTCATTTTGGATGTCAGACCTGATCTCATTTTCTCTCTCTGACTTCTTTATAAATTAAGTTCACCTGGGCTTCCAGAATAACATGTGGTCCAGTTATTTCTGATATGTCTAGACTTGTGCTACTGTAAGGCATAAAATGATAGGTAATTTAAGCAAAGTATTTTATATCATTTTTAAAGGATCTGTAGAATATTTTTGAAAAGTGGAAAGAAAAGCAACCTCAGAGCCATAGAGAATTGACATAAATTAAGTTTACACAGTCGGGCAAAAAATGCTCAGTGCAAAATTTTTACACTTAATTGGCTCACACAGGGCTGAGAATAGTTCATATTCCCACCAGTCAGAAAGGAAAAACCGAGTAACAGTAAGAAATCAACCAAAAAAAAAAAGGCTAGAACTAATAAGTTAAAGTAGTAAATCTGCAAGATGCAGGATCAATATACAAAATCTATTGTATTTCTAAATGCAAACAATGAGTAGTTGGAAATTGAAGTTCCATTTACAATAGCATCAAATTATGAAATTGAAATAAATTTGCCAAAATAAGAAAAAGACCAATACAAAAACTTCACTACTATGATAAATTAAAGAAGAGTGAACTAAAAGGAGAGTTATGTTTATGGATTAGAAATTCAATATTGATAAAAACCAATTCTTCCTAAACTGATCTATAGATTTAATGCCATCTCAATTAAAATCTCTCAGGCATTTTTGTAGAAATTGACAAAGCTGATGGCTTAAAATAAAATAAAAAACCCCACACCTGTTGACTTTTATTTCAACTGAAACTTGAAGACCTTTAGAAATCATTTTATTTTATTCCTGAGATACGGCATCATTGAGTAGAAAGACCAGAAGATGAAGCCAGAAAATATTCTCTATTGTTGACTAATTATTTGACCTTAGATAGTTTAATTAACCCCTTGGTCTTCAACTTCCTTATCTATTGAACACCAATACTTTATACCTCATACGTATCTGTAGTGACAAAATGAGAACAAACTTTGATCTTGCAAATCAAATATTTTGAACTCAAATTCTTTCAGGTGCTGAGAAAATACCATAAATGAAAAAGGCAGGCAGAATATAAAGTGTAGAGAACTGACATACTATCTAGGTGGGGGAAAAGATGGCAGTTATTGCTCAGCTTTGACCAATCATTGTCATGAAACCATCCGCAAAGTGAAAATGAGATCCCTCTGTTGCCAGATCATCCAAATTCTCAAGAAAAGTAGAAATACGGATTTTTATATAACACACCCCATTCAAAAATGTTGGCAATCAATTAAAATGATTATACGTAGTATGGGCCAACAAAACATGTCTGTAGGCTGTGTTCAGTGAGTGAGAACCAGTCTGTTTCTGCTATCATGAACTGTTGTACAAATGTTGGGTATTATTAACATAATGATAACAATATTCATAATGAAAGCTGTGCCAAACACATAAGTGGCTCTAAGCAACAGCAGAATGCAACTGATAAAACATACGAATATTCACGGGGTGATCGATATCAAATGAGAGATTCATATTTGAGCCTGGAACAATGGATAATATTTTAAAGAAAATTAGGCTGATCTCTAATTGCCAGGACATTTCCTGGTTGGACCTACAAGTTGTTGACTCTGATTTTCAATTAGTAAAGCAAATTCTAAAGAAAGCAACTATCATGGGACAGAAGGTGAGGGTGGTCGACCCTTGCTTAAGTAAACTACTCCACCAAAATAATCACATGTACATCCAGGCAGCTAACTTACATTGTCGAGGATTCAGAAAATCACTGACATCACCCAATTTCAACTCTTCTCTTTTTAAGCCCAGATAGCTCAGTATACAGTATCTCAATCACTGCATGAATATAATTTCTTTTCCATTAATTTTCAGCCCTCTTTCTATAGTGGTGTCTAATCAATGGTTGTATGTAAATTTTCTTCTCTCTCTTATGTTATTATAATCATTCCGTGGGATTATTCCCTACTCATATTCTACCCGCCAGAATTTTTTTGCATAATTCTTTTTTATAAGTGCAATGTAAGTACTGAATATATACATTTGATCAATCTAGAATCCATCACTAAGTTGAAGAAAATTAGTTAAATAAGTAAAATCTATTAATCCATTAATTCAGATAACCATTTAATAAGTAAAAAGTGAGACTTTGCTTGTATAAAATAGTTGATTAACCCTTTTCTTCCTACAACTTCCTCATGAAGTAAAAAGAGGAGAGTGAGAGAAAGGAGGGAGAAGCAGAATGAAATTCAAATTTTTTCCAGCTTTCAAAAAATGAAACTGAAAAATATCTCTTTAGTGAGCTGTATTTTACAGCAAGTAACTGGAATAGCTGAGGCTAGAACATAACCAAGCATACAGATTCAAAACTGAAGCTATAATCTCTTGCCGTATTTATCAGACTTATTACTACACTGAAATGAAAATAGAATCACCAAAAGAAGATCCTTGAACACAGTAAGAAACAACAGCTTTTTACTTCCACCAACTTGCAGGAAAGAGTCCTAGATTAAATCTGAATAACTTCAGGACTGAATTTCGACTCAAGAGCAGTAAGTAATCAGATAGCTACTGTTTCCTTAAAAGAAAAAAAACCTGTCAAAAGATCCTTTTTACTGTAGCTGAGTATCATGTGCTAAATCTCACCCATAAAGGAACATAGCACTAGCACTACTTGGGATCTCTCCTAGGAGACTGGATTGTGAATCCAAAAAGTTACAGAGAGAGAGAAAAATAGATTATACTACTTGGAATTTCTACATGTGCCATTTCCCTAAGCCTCCCATCTGTAGATACTCAGTAAGCACCCTTACTCCTTATTGTGTTTCCCTCTTCCCTTTGAGCACTGGGGATTTATGAAGGCCAAAGTAGGGGGAATATGAATGAAAGAAATAAAGCAGAAGATGCCAAGAAATTTTTCCATCAAAGTTAAAATGAAAACTCTTTGGATATCAGAGGACCAAGAAGCAAGAGCAAGGGACTGGAAAAAAATAAAAGAGAACTCCAAAGATGCCCTGGTCATTGTACTCCAGTCAGTAAAAGAAAATGTATTGAGTCTTTGTTGATTACAGGATCTAATTCCATGAAAGAAGTGTCTTATCACTCAAATCCTTAAAAATATGTATAAAGCAGTGCAGACACAAAATAAGGAACCATTGTAATTGGTCTAGAAATGTTAAACTTTGGAAAGAATCATTTGAAGTCACATTATCCGGGCTCCTCATTTTTCAGGTGTGAAAACTGAGACTGCCTTGAACTAAAATGAATTACCTAAGGTAACACAGGTAATTAGCAGCTGAGCCAGGACTAAAAGCCTCATCTTCAGATGCCTGGACATATGTTCTGCTCCAGTGCTATTGCAACTGCAATGATTAGTGAGTGTTTAGTAGCTGGGAGAGAATACCAATAAAAATTTTAAAAATCAGATAAAGTAAAAATTAGCTTGAAAAAGAATCTTGTTACTGAGGAATCAATTAACTAATGCTCTTGCTTCTTTAAAAACATTATATTTCAAATTCCAATAAAATCATGTATTTAGAAATACACGTGCCACAATTCTAATTAACGATAGGGCCTCCAGAGAAACACATTTTCCTCTGCTTCTCACAATGCAGAAGCTGCCTAGTCACTGTTTATATTTCTGGAGATAAAAAAGGAACCCAGTTGGCTAAAGTTGCCTTCCTTATTCTGCCTCTAGCTTTTCATCATTAACTTTTCCTCACATTGATCAATAACCCTTGAGTAATAAACAAGCAAAAGTGTATCTTCTGTAAATGAGTTACTCAAGAAAGTTAAGGTTTTGATTAAATGGTTTTACATATAATACTTCATGAGGACTTGGCTCCAACTAGTCTTTATTGAGGGTGTAATAGATGCCAGGCACTGTGTTAGCCGCTTTTTTATCTATTAGCTCATTTTCCTTTCTGAGCTTCTGAGCACACTCTGCACATATATTTTGGTGGACTATAAACCATAATTATGAGTTCTTCCTCTTAATATACTTTACTGGTCTCTTTCAATCCCTTTCTATCTCAAGTTCCCCAGTATAATGGATCTGTAGTTCCCTTAATTCTTCATTTTGTTTGGCAAATAGTTTGTTTGAAAAGGTATAAAATGCAGAGAGGAATATATAAACAAATGGTATAAACAGAAAAAGATAGATGTTTGAGACCCAGCCTTATGTTTTACCAGTTATGGGGCCTTGGGAGAACCACTTCACATCTTTAGGGATTAGTTTTCTTATCTATAAAATTAACCCAACAACTTCTCTTCCTGTATTATAGGCAGACTGTGAAGCACTAATGTGATGATAGTGACCCATTATTCCAAGGCAAAATATAAAATTTTCTCACTAAGAAGAAGACATGAATTTAATTAGCATCAAGAGTTTTCTTTAAGTTCAGAAAACTCGATATACGTTTTATATCAGACATCATGATTTGATCAATTTTGGGCCCTTACTGTTGAAATTGAATCTTATCACTAAATTTCACTTCTTTGTCACGAACAATCCTGAAACTTAATTCTGTTGTGCAAAAGAATTTTGCAATGACCTAATTTTTAAAGTAAATACTGTTCAAAATTACCAGGAAAGCATGCTGTCCTACAAAACACTTTATGGGGCAAAGAAGCACACTCAGAGCCGGACCATCATTTTCCACTTTTTTCCATGACCTTAAAAAAATTACACACTTGAAAACTAATAATCACATTCTTCTTGCTCATAGGAGAACGTGACCAGCTGAATACAAGCTCAGTCATGTTGAACTGGGTTCTTTGAGAACACAATACAACATTCTCATACTTAAATATAAATTCTGTATTTTATATATATAGACTATTTAACCATCATTGACCTGTACTATACCTCAAAAAAAGTGTGATAAAAACTGAGGAAAGAATTCAATAGGGAATCAATAAAGATAAATTATTTTTCCTGGTTGCAATGATTTCTTCTCATAGACTAAGTCATAGCCTTTAGCTTTTCCTTATATGAAATATTCACTTCTACTCTATATTAATTAGGGTAGCCTATTTGCTATAATAAATAGACCCCCAAAATTTGTAATGACTCAAACACAACAGAGGTTTTTAAAAAACTTATGCTCACATAAAAGAACCTGCCTGGTAAATACCTCGGTGGGATTGTCCTTTTTCACACAGCTATTGGGTGAACCAGACTGACAAGCCTCTGCTATCATCAACACATGGTTTTCAAGGCCATGCTGGGATCATCTCCATATCAGCTAGGTGGAGAGAGGAAAGATTATGAGTGAACACATATAGAAGGTTTTTACGGACCAAGCCTGGGAGTTGAACCTATCACTTCTACTTACATTTTATTGACTAGGACTCAGTCATATAGCCACATATAACTGCAAGGGAGCCTAGGAAATACATGCTGGCTGTGTTCCCAGGAAGAAGAAAACATGAACTTAGTGAGCACACAGTCACATCTCCTGAATACTTAAATGGACATTATCTTGATTTTTGATAAATAGATTAAAGCCATTTTACACTCCAGTGCTGTATGTCATTCAGTAAATATTTCTTAAACATCCACTGCATATCTTTTCTATATAGGTAATGATTTTGTGTGTAGATGCGTACTCTAGACTCAATGGAGAAGAATCAAGCCCAACAGCCAAATTTATACTTAGAGAACTCAGAGCAACGACAATTGATGTTTCCACACTGATTTTACGTTTTTGACCAAAAGTAATTCTCAAAACTCCAGGCTATAAATAATGAGAAAGTTTTCTATGGGGTGTTTATTCTATCAAAACTTGCATGATCTCTTATAATGAAATCTTCATATTCTTGCTTATGGGCTCAGCCAGGAAAGTCTGAAGGAGCAAAGTGCTTTCATGTGATGGAGAAGAGCTAGAAAATGAGGTCATCATACTTGGTTGATGCAGGAATTCTTTCTTCAGTTTGAAATAAAGCAGCATATTTCAAATGAACACAGTGTTATATGTGTTCCAAAGAAGTAAAAGTTTCAAGAAATATCCTTATCATTTGTGAATCACTGATACTTTCTATTCTATTCATTAAATTAAAAAAACAAAAACAACAAAAAAACACCAGCCACAATTTTATGACCAATGAGTCACAACTAAAGATTAAAAAAGCCATGGTGGAAAGAATAGAGCAAGGGCTTTGGACCTGTATGGAGTTAAATTCTTATCCCTGGGGCAAGTTAATGTGGTTTTAGCTTTAGATTTTTTTCTTTTATATGATGATCCTACTCTTTATTGGGTGATATTATGAATTAAATGACCACTAATTTGTAATGTGATTGGTACATGTAACATATTCATTAAGTGTTTGTCTCCCAATAAATTTTAGACTCTTCTTATTCTCCCCCTCTTCAAATTTTCCCTTTGTTTCTATACTTTCTTACTGTGTTAATTACATGGTAAGCTAGAATTGGAAAAAAAGGGTTATCACTGAGATCTAAAAACTAGATACTACAATTGGGCTTGTCAGGATAATTGTGGCAATTCCTATCTCAACTGTCTTGGTAGTTTTTTTCCTTTGAACTTTAAGTGTTTTTTTTGTTATTTTGGGGTTTTTTTTTTTTTCCTGAGCACTGAAAATCTTAAGTGAAATAGAGAATATGTTCCGTATCATAGTAGTCATTGGTACTGTTCACTTATATTTCAGGTTGTCTTCCATCTAGGTATACGGTAGGGGTTACACTCCCTCCCCACCCTGCTTGAAGCGGAATATGAGTAGAGGCGACATGTGCTACTTCCCAGTGGAAGTCTTTGAAACCAAAAACAATTTTCCCTTTCCTTCACATTATCACAGTGATCAGGAGTGTTCCACGTTTGAAGACTCCAGCTCCTCTCTGAGAACAACTAGGAGGAGAGCCCCCTACTGACTGTAAATGGACATACAACATGAGCTAGAAACAAATTTTTTCTAAGACACTGAGAATTGAAGGTTATTACCAAAGCATAGCCTCGCGTATTTTGACTGATTAAAACAATTTTCCCTTATTTATATAAGTAATTATATTAATTTTCTTAGGTTGTCATAAGAAAGTACCATAGACTGGGTGGCACAAATAACAGAATTTTATTTTCTCACAGACCTGGAGGCTAGAAGTCCGAGATCAAGGTGTTGGCAAGGTTTGTTTCTTCTGAGATCTCTCTCCTTGGCTTGTAAAGGGCCATCTTTTCCCTGTGTCTTCACATGGTCTTCCCTTTGTACTTGTATGCCTTCTGATCTCTTATAAGGACACCAGTCATTTTGGATAGGGATTGACCTATCCTATTGACCTCATTTTAATTCAATTGCCTTATGTCTAAATACAGTTACATTCTGAGATACTAGGGGTTAGGATTTCAACATATGAATTTTGAGGGACACATCAATGACCATAACAGTAATATTTATTCACCTAGCCTAAGGTGCATTATTTTATATGCTTAGCCTTAAGGCTAAGCAGAAATGTAAACTTCCATTGTAACCTCGATTTTGACCAGAGGCTAGAAATTAATTTGAGATGATACCCCATGAATATCTAAACCAATTTAACTTACTATCAGTTTTGGGTCCCAAAGCCATAAGCATTTATTTCTACTTTTCATAGACCAGCAATATCTAATAGTTGCATTCATATAGATCTAAAACCATAAAAATATGAATAATTGATCAAATAAAGAATTGTTTTTCATTTCATTTAATAGAATGTAACCTCTAGGAAAGTAAGGGTTTCATGTTATTTTTCATTGAACAAAGACTGTCTGATAGTAGCTACTCAAATGAATAAATATATGAATTCGTAAACAAGAACCAAAAATCCAAAAGCTGTCACTGAATTGATTTGCATAGCCTGGGAATATTATGTATAACTTCTCCCAAACGATATTTCTATATGAAGACTGGGCAAATACGTGAGAGATAATGTATCAGTAGGAAGTACACTTCTAGAAGGTTAATACAAACAGCTTCATAAATTCTTATCTACTTCTTCCAATTACTCCTCTCCTATCAATAATAAGTTGGATAACCAAGACTGTTGAAAGGATTGAAAGTTAAAAAAAAATTTCTGGTGTCCCAAAACACAGCCAGATTTTGAGGTATAGGAAGAACACCAAAGAAAAGGGAACAACAGTTGTCCCTATCAGAATGACACTATTTGGTAATAATAGCAATGATACCTGGTATAACAACTTTGGCCCCTCCCAATGTTTATGAATTATGGGCATTTCTCTGACCTACTGGGTGGAGGAAGAGCTGCCCACCCTACCAATGCTCCCAGGGGAATGTGTCTGATGAAAATGTATTTATGGCTGATAAATACTGTGCTCTAGTTATGTATTTTTTCCATTTTAAAACTACTGTTCTACAAGTTTTAATTCATCAGTGACTTGAATATGGAGGAGACAGTATAGTACAATTTAAGGGAGGAACTGAACTAGAAGTCAGGAATCCGGTTTTCTGGTTCATCTGTGTGGTAAATTAGGTAAGTGATCTTGAGTGAGTCACTTAACCTCTCTGGGCCCCAATTTCTTCATTCATAAAACTGGAAGCCCAACACAAGAGCCGATGAGACTCTTCTCTGGTTGAAGTAATGGATGGCGGGGAGGCAAAGCCTGGCTCTTTTGGCCAACTTGCCCCCAGACCTTGCCTCGACACCATCAGTGTTCTATGGGGCCCCTTCTTGGAACCCAGGGCTCCTCAGACCAATGAACACAGGCTGTCTAAGAGCTCGCTATGGTCCTCTCACTCACAAAAATTCTACAACCTATAGGAGTTTTTCTTTTGTCATTAAGTTTCTGAGTATAAGCTGAAGTCCATTTTATAGTTTTTCTGGAGAAACAAATTAGCCTAAATTTTGGGTGGGACACTAGCTTATGTTTTTTAAACATTTGGATGTCTACTGTTTCCTCTCCCTAAAATTTATTGCTTCCTTTTATCCTCCCTTCCTCTAACACATTCACTATTTCTACTAGGGAAACTCCTATTTGACCTTAAAAAACCCTGTTCAGGGATTCCTACCTCTGCTAGTAAGCCTTTCCTGACTACCATTTAAGCCTTTGCTGACCCTCAAATCAATTCCTCCATTTTACCATCCTTCTACCATGTCCAGATCCCTATGATTACATGAACCTCACTGTCTTGTGATTGCTTCTTTATGTAACCACTTGCCTTCCTCTGGCATGAGCTCCTTAACGGATGAAACTATGCCACACTTAACACTGTGCTTAGTGGTTATTAATATACACTCAGAAGTTATTTATTGAACTAAAAAGATATTCTGGACATTAAGCAACCCTGTAATAGTAGTACACAGAAGTCAGTTGAGAGGTGAAACTGAATTCACAGAAACTTCCACATGGAGCTGAATTTACTGATCTGACAATAATCAGGTCTGAATTCCTCCCTAATACATTCAATATTAGGGAAACAGGATGAGAATGGGGGTAGGCTAATGCTAAATCACAGCAATGCTAAATCACAGAGTTCGAAAGAATATTTCCCCTTTGTAAAAGTGTTACTTTATTTATTCCCCTTTAGTCATTATTTTTTCTGGGAAATTGAGAATTTTCATTTGAAAATCAATTTTTTTTCTGGAGTACCCACCCTGGACTTAAGCATGATGTTCTAGAACAAAATATTTCCTGGAGAGATTTGAGTGAGGCAGAAACAAGATCATTTTCAAAACAGCTTCAAAAGTTAGTCTGCCTTCATGGCTCTTCCCAGAAGTAAGACCCAAGAGCTAAAAAGGAGTGCTCTAGGTTAAACCACTGATTTCCTAAATGTCGTTGCACATTTTACATACAGGCATTGCTCATTATTAAAATGTGGAATATGTTGACTTTTATCTGGGGGTTAGGTGGGATGGGACTGTAAAAGCATCTATTAGTGCTAATTATACCTTGCCTTTCATCTCATTAGCAAAGCAAACCTAAAATGTAAGGTCCTTGACAGAATGGCATTTTGATTGGGCACTCTTTATTTTAGTAGCTTATGATTTTTCACTTTCAGTAGCAGAGAAAACAATCAATTTGTCAAGGATAAAATGTTAAAGCTGAAAACACTGCAGCTATTACAGAGGAGCAAGCCAGCAGCTGATTTAGCCATCATCTAAAAAGCAGCAACATCCTGGCCGTGGAATTCAGATCATCTAGTGAGAAAGTCCTGACTTGTCCTGGAAATCATTGGTGAGGGTGATGAATGTTGTGACCTTGCCTAAATAGGAAACCCTGTGAAGAGGGAAGGATAGAGTAGGCCTGAGGGACACTGCGGATTTAGAGTCAAATAAATTGACAACAGTACTTTGATCTTTTTATTCCTTGGCCAGTACAGAGAAAGGTCTAGGTAAAAGGTCAAAGCTAGGTAAATTAGGAACAGATACTTCTCTTCTTAAATCTGAAATCCCGTGGATAGAGGGAAAGCAGCTAACTGGAGTGAAATGAACACTAGAGCATCAGAATATGAATTTGGCAATGTGATTTCACTAAGCCTTATACCATTTTCTTATTAAAAAAGAATATTTTAATTCATGCAAATGGCTTCAACTGTATCTTATATCTGTGCCCCTTATATTAGTGATAAAGAGGGCTTGGTCTTTTATGAAGGGTTGAACATGGAGTATCTCATTTAACCCTCATAACTACTTTCTGGTGTAAGACTATTATTAGTCCCACTGTGTCAATAAGGCACAGAGATGATAAGTAATTTATCCAATTTTACCTTGGATAAATTTTTTAGAGTAAATTTATATTACAAGTAAAATTTATTTGGAGTAAATAAATTAGACTCCAAAGTCAACACTTTGCTGCTTTCATAGGAAAAATGGGAAAGATACAGACCGTGTATGAATTTCTACAGAACCCATGAAATAAATATTAGAACAAATGCATTTTATTAGTGCTCTGAGCATCTTCAAAGAGGCAACAACATAATTGGTCATAACCACCAAGGAATTTGAAATTTACCCTTCTGATGTCTTTTAAATATGTTGAGGAGACCCAAACCCTGAAAATGATGGTATTTGTCTTAGAACATCATAAAATAGTGATGTAAACAAAGGATGTCACTTGAAGTAAGAAAAATTTTACTCTCAGAAAATATATTTACATTCTGTGTGTAGATCTGTTCCTGTCAGTAGGACTAATAGTAGATATATGTTATGGATTGGATGTTTGTGTACCTTCAAAATTCATATGTTGAAGGTGTAACCCCCAGTGTGGCTGCATTTGGAGGTAAGGCCTCTGAGGAAGTAATTAAGGTTACACGGGGTCATAAGTGTGGAGTCCTGATCCAATAGGGTTAGTGTCCTCTGAAGAAGAGGCATCAGAGAGTTCAAAGGAACGGCCATGTGAGGACAAAGCAGCCATCCTCAAGACAGGAAGACAGTTCTTATCATAAACTGAACCCGGCTGGAACCTTGATTTTGGATTTTTCAGCTTCCAAAATTGAGAGAAAATGAATTTCTGTTGTTTAAGCCACCCAGTTTGTGGTATTTTATTATGACAGCCTGAGCAGACTTACACAATAAAATGTTTGGAGAAATCACATTTTCAAGCTTTTACTTTAATATTTTTGTGTTAGTCATTCCTTTTGCCCTCTGCTAGCAGCAGACAAGTAGTAGCAGGTCTCAAAGATTTAAGAAAATCAGATACCAAATAAACAATACTCTGTATTGATTCATTTTTCTATAATTCTGGGAAAGAACATCATTTTTATTTCAAGTCAATAAGCTTGTTCAGTTCCTGGAATACCACTATCTCTCAGGGGACAACCAGGAGCCACTGGACAGATGAGAAATGTCCTAAGCTTTGTCATTTTGAGAATATCTTTTGGTATGAACGCTTTTGTGTTTTTATATTGTTGTTTATTTTGAAAACAATTTTATAACTAATGAATATTTATTGGAAATTTCCAAGGAATAAAGGTACCCATAGTACCACTACCCAGACATTCTGGTAACACTGGAGGAATTATAGTCTAAAGATACACGTCCTGCTTATACTATCCTCCTTTATAGAGGAGATACTTCAGAGCATGGGTTCAGAGGATTGAATCTGTGCCAAGCTTTGTCACAAACTCCTCGTGAACTCAAGGAAAGTGTGCTCTTCCTGGTCTCAATAGAGAAATACTAGTAATCTATGTTAACTACCAATTTCCAGGACTCTTTATATGAATGTATTTTTACATGATAGTAGAGCTTGATCCTTCTCAAAGAGGGAATAACATAAACGTCAATGTTATCATCAGTGACAGGCAGCCCCTAGGGTAGGTGGAACAGTATGATTTGTGCAGAACCCAACTTCTTAGTAGGTCCAAAAAAAACCCAAACAAACCAGAAATACTGGAAATTTTACAGAGCTGGACTTCTAATTCACAGTAAGTTATTCAGCATATATTTAGCACCAACTGTGTAAGCAAAGCAACCATAATCTTACTTGGTGCTATTAATGGAAGTGGGAGAAAGGAAAAACAGAGAATCTACTTTACTGTCTAACCCACTATTCCTTATATATTTTCTTATATTTACTCCTATATTAAATATCTTAGGAGTTGAAGATCAGCTCTAATTCTCTCCATTCCTCAGAGTCTTGGAATCACACACACAAAGAAAATAAAGTATGAGATGGAAGGAGGCTGCTCTTCACTATACACACAAGTCTAGAAGTCTATAACATATGGCAAACTCAAAGGCATAATTCTTCAGGTTTACTTATGGGCATTACTAAATAATAAAACCTAGTTTTTTCTTTGTAAGGCTACTTTTTAAGGTATTTTTTAAAGGAGGGTTAACAAAGCCTTAAGGAGTGCACTGTACCTGGCATGCTATGACAGAAAAACTATTGTAACACCAGCAGCTCCTATTCTCCAGGTATTACAGACCACAAAGAACATGCTACATTATGGCTTCAAACTCAATACAAAATCATAAAAGAACCAGCTTCAGACTACTGTTTCATCATTATTCTCTCACTAGGCTCTAGTGAGAGAATAATGGGCAAGTTGCTTAATATCTCTTAAGTGTCTGTTTCCTCATTGTAAAATGAACATAATAATGTCTTTTTCCATATTGCAATAAGAATGAGATGAAAGAACATTTGTGGGTATATCTTTCAATGTCCATCAGGAAAACAGAAACCATTCTAGAGATTTCAAACAGAGAGGGCTTTAATGCAGGGAGTTGATTACAATGACTTAAAAAGCGTTGTAAATGTAAAAGGCAGAGAGGTCGACTGTGCTGCGATAGGAAAGCAGCTATCACCACTGCTGCCACCTTCTGTCACTGTTATAACTGAACAGGAACCCAGGAGTCCACACTCCATTAAGGAGCCCACACACAATCTCACTGCTGCTGCAAAAAGCACTGCTACTTCTGCTGTTAGAACTGCTCTGCCACCACTTGGTGAGAATCCAGGTACTTAGATCACCACTGAGGACCTAGCTCTCCCATTGCTCCTCCTGTCCAAAATGCCTCCAAAAGCAGGGGGGAAAATGGCTTCCTCCTTCCTTTTGCCTTACCAATCTTCTACCAAGACATCATGCAGAACCATCTGTAAATCAGGTCTCAAGTTTTTCTTCTTCTACCAATTGACCAGAGGAAGCAAGTCAGGAGCTGTTTCCCAAAGGGACAGCACTTGCTTGCAGAAGTGGCCATGGCTTTGCTCAAAACTACCCATGAAATGTTAGGTGTGGATTGAGGGAAGATAGCAATAAAGCAGAAGTAGGAGTTACACAAGTCTGAGTCACTGGTCATGCAATTTACTTGTATTTTTAGTATCTTATCAAGGCTAATCTCATATACCCTGCTTCTAATTAATGACAGAAGAGTGCTGCCTTATATACCCCTGTTTAGAGCCTGGTGAACCAGATAATACCCAGTTTATAGTGGGCAGTTCAGATACTCAAGGATCAAGCATTGGTTTTGACCCGGGCCCACAAGAAAATCGGGAACTGTTTTTAGAGATGGTGGTTGTTTGTATAAGGCGTCATAGCTTTCCCCATAAACCCTCAGGATCTGCCCTAGAAGTCCCTACTGGAGCATGTCAGAACCTCCATAGAGCATCCTAATCTGTGATAGACATTTGGACAGCCATTGAATCCTCTGTCATAAAACCCAAGTGCAAGAGCCTTGAGCGCCACTATTTTGGTAGCCTTGCAAAGTTACTCAGTAAATACTCAAAACAGCACACTGCAATGTGGTATTATTTACCTCAACAATGCAAAGATGAACACAAAGCATTGCACCTCTTTCATAGTGGTGAATAGCGCAAGATGCAGCAACTTGTCTTTTTCATTATGTAAAAGATGCCCCAGAAGATTAGTCTCCTCAACTCCACCAAGATGCCAGACCCTTGAGTTTTTATGTGGCTTATCCCCTACCTTCTCACACACATGTGATTTTCAAAGGCTGGGATTCTCAAACTTTAGCACTCATCAGAACTACCCTTAAGGCTTGTTAAAACACAGATTGATCCACCTACTGATTCAGTACGTTTGGGGTGGGTCTGAGGCTGAAGAATTTTTATAACATCCCCAGGTGGTGTTGATACTGCTGGTCCAAGGATCACACTTTGTGAACCACTTTCTTAAGTCACTGCTTTCTGATCACCAGGATCGATCAGCTTGTTATGATCTATGCAATGGATCTTCATTATGTTCCAAAGAATGTCGAGATAATCAAGGTCTCTGTAGACTAGATTATGATCAAGAGAACATAACAATTAACAAAGTCCTAAGTGAAGATGTACTTTTGTTCTTGCCAGATAGAAGCAAAATGTTCTTTGTAAATTGTATAGAAAAGAAAAAAAATTGCCAGATCAATAACTATATACCATGTGCAAAAAGTTATATTGTTTTGCTCCACAACTTATATTTATAATTAGAATTATTTATAACCTAATTACTAAACAAAACCCTATATTCTCCAAGATCCACCTGCATTTTTCACAAAAGACAATATTAATTAGGTTGGTGACAAGGATGAATACTTCTGAATTTTTTAAATGTTTGACAGGGACATTAATCTCTGTGATTCCTCCCATGCATGAGATATTGCTTTCAGTTTGTATTTTGGTAGGGATGAGAAGTTTCAAGGGCTTCCACTTGGTCCTGCTTACAATAATAGCCCTCAATCCACAGTTCATGAGTCCATGGTGGGGATTCTATTTATTGCCAAAAATGTCGTTTCAACTTGTATTTGAGAACTGTGAAATCACAACAACATGGGTCCACGGACCTATTAAACCCACTGTGACATGTAGTAAAACCAAAACTCCATACACTTTTAGTTGGATTAAAATGATATTTGACATCATCAGGGAATAGCAACTCAAAAATATTGATTTATGATGTTCTAAAAGTCTGGGTATTCCCCTTTCCTCAAGTACATAGCCATCCTGGTAGATAGATTCAGATCCCTCTGGGAAAGAATTTGAAGAGGATTACAGTATTTACTTATTACAGTGTCCCAGGGGCCTTCTTCAAAGATACCTAACTTTCCCTTCATTTAGGTGGGTCTGGGTCTTTGAACTGCCTCATGTCTGGAAACTGGATGAGAGAGTATGACTATCTTTTCTGCAGATTCGAACCAGTCTTTTCTCCCTAGTCTTAGGGTTTCACTAATTATAAGATAAGCTGCCAATATATTTTACACTCAAGGACTTTGTAAAAAATTAGTTATTGCTAAGAAACTTTGCAAGCTGAAACTGACTGTCACTGTAGCCCCAACTTAAAATATACCTAAAACTAAACACTGCTATATGGCCTCTGCCTTGGCCTTTTGGGATCTCATCAATACTACTGAACAAGAGGGTCCATTATATTCAGTCCTTCTTGGGGTACCCACTGAAAAGCCATTTCTATACATATTCTCTAGTTCTTCTTTTTTCCAGTATAAGCTGGCAAAATGTTATCATTCTTTTAATGTGAATCCCTTGGAACACTCTGGGATTTCTCCTAATTATGAGTCTAGAGACAGATGGGTGTGAAAGAGAAAGCCTGTGCACGGCAATGAAGACCCAAACCAGCCAAAAATTTTTTTAAAAATTAAAAAGGGCTTCCCTGGTGGCGCAGTGGTTTGAGAGTCCACCTGCCGATGCAGGGGACACGGGTTCATGCCCCGGTCCGGGAAGATCCCACATGCCGCGGAGCGGCTGGGCCCGTGAGCCATGGCCGTTGAGCCTGCGTGTCTAGAGCCTGTGCTCCGCAACGGGAGAGGCCACAACAGTGAGAGGCCCACATAGCACAAAATAAATAAACAAAAATTTTAAAAATATTTTAAGCAAATGAAAATTAAAATACAACCTATCAAAATTTGTAGGATGCAATGGAAACAGTGTTTAGATGCAAACTGATAATACTGGATACATACATCAGGAAAGATAAAAGATTTAAAATGAATAATCTAAGTTTTCACCTTCAGAAACTAGAAAAAGAAGAAAATTTAATCTTAAAGAAGCAGAAGAAAAGAAATCATAAAAATAAGAACAGAAATCAATAAAATTCAAAACAGGAAAGCAACAGAGAAAATCAATAAAACCAAAAGCTGTTTTTTTGGAAAAAAATCAATAAAAATGATAAACCTGTAGGCAGGCTAGCCAAGAAAAAGAGAACACAGAATGCAAATGCCAATATCAGAAATTAGAGTGGGGTCATCACTACTAGTTTCACGGACATTCATGGATAATATGCACTTTAAATAAATATGATTATATTTGTCAATTATTCCACAATAAAGTTTTTTTTAAAAGATAGTAAAGGAATACTGTGAACAACTCTATGACACAAATTTGATAACAAGTGAAATGGACCAATTCCTCGAAAGACACAAATTACCAAATTCACACAGGGAGAAAAAGACTATCTGATTAGGCCTATATCTGTTAAAGGAATTGAATCAATAATTAATAAAATTCCAGAAAAAGAAAACATCAGACCCAGATGGTTTCACTGACAAATTCTACCAAAATTTTAAGGAAGAAATAGCATTAATTCTCCACAATCTCTTCCAGAAAACAGAAGCAAAGAAAATACTTCCTAACCAATTCTATGAAGCTATCATTATTCTAATGTGAAACTAAACTGTTAGTGACTAAATTTGCCACCCCTCCAAGGAGATTTTTAATATAAAGATTAGACCTCTACTACTATGACTATCACTCTTTGTAGTATCTAGATGCCTTTGGACCTTCTTAATGTTACAAAGGTGACTCTGGGCAAAAAACTGATCTTTGAGCTATGGAAACTATGAAGAATCTTAAGCCATATAGGACAGAGCTGATGAAATTCATTTCTTGAATGTTCATTTGTTTATAAGTTTGAAAACCCTTGGCGAATTCTTGATAACATTAGAGGTATCTAGCCTTCATGTCAACAAAGCCAAAATCTAACAATAGCCTGAACACAATGGTCTTGCTCTGACTTCAGCCCTGTCATATGCCCTTAACCTCCACATCCTGGGAACTTCCTGTGTGTGGTCTGGCCTGCACCCTCTCCCCTGTTCCTCCTTCCCTGGTTTCCCCTCAGATCTCAATAGTCCTGGTTCTTCTCTTTCTCCCTACTTCTCCTGCCACCCACGGTCCTGGCACAGAGCACATCATCCAGATGTGTTGTCTTCCCCATTTCAAACATCCAGATATCTGGATACCATACAATGAACTGAATTTTTCATTTTCCTTCCAAGGGGTGGTAGCCTGTGATCCAGACAGAGTCTCTGTTTTGTCTGATTCAGCTCTGAAATTGTCTAATTATCTATAAAGAGGAATAAAACAGACATGAGGGTGAGGGAATCCAGTGGGTTTAAAGAGATCACCCTAATCTTGACCTCTGCAGTCAATGTTACTGTGGTAAGTAACATGTGCAAAATCTGTATCTCCATACTAACATGTCTTTTGTTTAGAAACTCAGCCTTTGAGGGGGTGAGGTCAGGGAACAGTCACAGAATTGTTTCTCCTTGTAATATGCTAAGAACTTCTATCCCAGAGAGGGGTAGGAAGATAAACTTCCTCTTTAAAAGCTATTAAGCATATCCCTGGAAAAAGCAGAAACTTGGACTGAATGAGACAATGCAATGGAATTCCATATTCTTTGATGACTGGGAAAATACCGATTCTGAATATAGGCAATGGGTCACATTGTTTCCATCTGACTCTTCCAAAGATGCCACCACCATATTTGGGAATTGGGAACTGGAAATGAGAATTTAGAAAAATATGATCTGGAAATTACAAGTAAGAAATGATTCACAAATTGAAAATAAATAATCCTAAGAAATATATGCAAGCTTTATGAACATTAGCTTAATTCAATTCCTTGATATTTATTAAATATCAACAATACAACGACCAAAACTTCTTATCTCAGTTCTTCCTCCAAACATCAATTAATAAATAACCCTACAAACAACAAACCCACAAAGCACTAAAACAATTCTTGATACGAAATTTACAGAGATTTTTGGTTTTTCCAACCAGAGCTTCCAGGGAAAGGCTTCTAATTTAATTCTAGAGCAATTATTTATTGTTTTTAACTATGAGATAATCAAATATTGCCTTATGTAGGTAGATATTGCTTCTAGGTGATTTTATCCTTAACATTACAAAACAATGACTACAAGCTAAATCCCAAACCTCTGACATTTGAGTTTAAGGTAAGGACAGCTGACATGCACCATTTCAAGTATGATTCACTATAAATAAAGATCATGATGCCCAGAATTTGGAGGCAACTACAAAGTCCCTGAACTACATAGGTTTCTGTTTCCTTTTAAAAATTTTTGTTATTTTTTTTTATTAAGCTAAAAAACACACAACAAAAATTTACTCTCCAAACAATTTTTAAGTGTACGTTACTCTCTTAACTATGCACATTGTGGTACAGCAGATCTCTAGAACTTTTTCACCTTGCGTGACTGAAACTATCCCATTGAACAACTTCCTGTTTCCCCCTCCCCCCAGGCCCTGGCAACCACCATTCTTCTTTCTGCTTCCATGAGTTTGATTACTTTAGATCCATCACACAAGTGGACATAGGTCTCTTTTTGTAATTTCTTACTATGTCATGATGACCAATATTTAACACATACCCATTATGGTATAGTTTTATCATACAGTTGTAGTGGGCATGATGGACTGTTTTGCTCAACTTTATTTCTTGTTGGTTGTGTCTTCTTGGACTATAGACAGTGGAAAACTAAAATTAAGATTTCCCACACCCACAGCTGAGTTCTAGTTGTGATTTTACTTCTGCCGCTTAGATCCATTCATGTAAGATTTGGAAGCAGAAGTGAGACAGGGGCTGTGTTTCCAGCAGGCAAAGATACTGGAGACTTAGACTTTTCTGCAATGGCAAAGCAGGGTCCAGTCATTTTCTTTGTGGGTGTTGAAAGGCAGTGTGGTAGTACCGGTGGCAACTGGAATCCATGTTCCAGCATCAAGTTACCAACTTTGTTGTGGTCAAGAAGCAGTTGGAGCTTCCTGATCCTGATTGCAACTACAACAGACTGTTCTTGAATTCACCAGTTCTAGTGGTCCCTCCTGACCCTCCAACTTCCTGATTCCACGGTCAGGCCAGCTGTTTCACTGGCAGTTTAGTTCAGCTGTTTTATTCTAGGAGTCTTTCACAGAGATGCAGCCTCATGTAATTCTTTGTAGCAAACCACTTTCCACTTCAAATTACCAAAGTGTGCCTCATTCCTCCAAATGACCCTTGGCCGATTCACCAACTAGAGGATGATAGCATGTTTTAACTAGATTCCAGCTTTAAAGCCCCTCCCTCTGCCCTCAGTTTATTAGATGCTTTTGGCTTTAATTAAAGCCAAGTAGAGATGGAAACTCAAGACCAGTCATTTTAATGCTAGTCTTCCCAATTGCTCTGATTACATTACTGCAGCAAAATGATCAACTAGCATTTCAATATTTCTTCATTATTTGAAATAATATACCAATACCAGCATTTTATTTTAAAAGTATTTAGAATTCACAATATTTTTAAACCAACGAAACTTAAAAATGTAATAGATTTTAAATAAAAAACTGTCTAAAATTTAACTTAGTGTGTGTGTAAATATTAAGCACATATTCTAACTCTGAATTAACTATTAGATTATTAAATTAATGCAAAAAGTATTATCAAGTTAGCAAGCTAAATACTCATGTAAGATAAAGATAACACAATAAATAGTAGAAACTTTAAAACAAAACATTATTTCAGCTATTTTTTTAAAATTTAGCCTTTTTGCGATTTATAAGAAATATACATATTTGATACAAACAGCTCATGTAACTCAACAACAAAAAAACAAACAACCCAATTGAAAAATGGGAAGAAGATCTAAATAGACATTTCTCCAAAGAAGACATACAGAATATGGTACATATTCATGGTACATACTAATAAGTACCAGCCTATTCACAGCCCTCATCACATTCACCACCCTCACTCCATTAACCATCCTCGAATTCGCTGTCGCCTTAATTCAAGCCTACGTATTCACTCTACTAGTAAGCTTATACTTGCATGACAACACATAATGACCCACCAAACCCACTCATATCACATAGTAAATCCCAGTCCTTGACCCTTACAGGAGCTCTCTTAGCACTTCTTATAACATCAGGCCTAATCATATGATTCCACTTCAACTCAATAATCCTACTAACTTTAAGTTTACTAACAAACATTCTAACAATATACCAATGATGACGAGATATTATCTGAGAAAGCACTTTCCAAGGCCACCACACACCAACCGTCCAAAAAGGACTTCGATATGGAATAATCTTATTTATCCTATCAGAAGTCCTATTTTTTACAGGCTTCTTCTGAGCCTTTTACCACTCAAGCCTTGCCCCCACTCCTGAACTAGGTGGATGCTGACCACCAACCGGTATCCACCCCCTAAATCCCCTAGAAGTCCCACTTCTCAATACCTCTGTATTATTAGCCTCTGGTGTATCTATCACCTGAGCCCATCACAGTCTCATAGAAGGAAACCGCAAACACATACTTCAAGCTCTTTTCGTCACAATCATGCTCGGCCTTTATTTTACCCTACTCCAAGCATCAGAATACTATGAAGCCCCATTCACAATCTCAGACGGAATATACGGACCCACTTTCTTTGTAGCCACAGGCTTCCATGGACTACACGTTATCATCGGATCCACCTTCCTCATTGTTTGCTTTATACGGCAAATAAAATTCCACTTTACATCAAGCCACCACTTTGGCTTCGAAGCCGCTGCTTGATACTGACATTTTGTAGACGTTGTATGGCTATTTCTCTATGTATCTATCTATTGATGAGGTTCATAGTCCTTTTAGTATTAACAAGTACAACTGACTTCCAATCAGTTAGTTTCGGTACACCCCAAAAAAGAACAATAAATCTCCTACCAATACTATTAACAAATACAACTCTAGCCTTACTACTCGTATTTATCGCTTTTTGACTCCCTCAGCTAAATGTATACGTGGAAAAAACAAGTCCCTACGAATGTGGTTTCGACCCAATAGGGTCCGCTCGCCTACCCTTCTCCATAAAATTCTTCCTGGTAGCAATTACTTTCCTCCTCTTTGACCTAGAAATCGCCCTCCTACTCCCCCTACCCTGAGCAACCCAAACAAATAACCTAAAAATAATACTCACCATGACCCTATTCTTAATCTCCCTACTAGCAGCTAGCCTAGCCTACGAATGAACCCAAAAGGGCTTAGAATGAGATAAATATGGTACTTAGTTTAAAATAAAACAAGCGATGTCGACCCACTAGACTGTGATCCAAACTCACAAATACCAAGTGTCTCTAATCCATATAACTATCCTAATAGCCTTCACCATATCCCTCACAGGGTTATTAATATACCGATCCCACCTAATATCCGCGTTACTCTGCTTAGAAGGCATAATACTATCACTATTCATTCTAGCAGCCCTCACAATCCTAAACTCACACTTCACTCTAGCCAGCATGATACCAATTACCTCCTAGCATTTGCAGCTGTGAAGCAGCTAGCGGACTAGCCTTATTAGTCTTAATCTCCAACACATACGGCACTGACTACGTACAAAATCTTAACCTCCTCCAATGCTAAAATTCATTATTCCTACCATCATACTGATACCCCTAATTTGATTATCAAAAAACAGCTCTATCTGAATACCACAACCCACAGTTTACTAATCAGCTTTACAAACCTACTCCTACTTAATCAATTCAACGATAACAGTCTCAATTACTCTGATATTCTTCTCTGACCCCCCTTTCTATACCACTCTTAATCCTGACAATATGACTCCTCCCCTTAATACTAATAGCAAGCCAATTCCACCTTCTCAAAGAATCACTTGTCCGAAAAAAAACTTTACATTACGATACTAATTATGTTACAAACTCTTCTAATTATAACATTCACCGCCACAGAACTAATCCTATTCTACATCATATTTGAAGCTACACTAATCCCCACTCTTATCATTATCACCTGATGAGGTAACCAAACAGAACGACTCAATGCAGGACTCTACTCCCTATTCTACACGCTCATAGGATCACCCCCCTTGCTAGTAGCACTAACATACTTACAAAACACATCAGGATCTCTAAACTTTCTACTATTACAACACTGAGCCCAACCACTACCCACTTCCTGATCTAATATCCTCATATGGCTAGCCTGCAGAATAGCTTTTCTAGTAAAAATACCCCTTTACGGTCTACACCTTTGATTACCCAAAGCACACGTAGAAGCCCCCATCGCAGGTTCAATAGTCCTTGCGGCTGTATTACTAAAACTCAGAGGCTACGGCATGCTACGAATTACATCAATTCTTAACCCTCTAACAGAACATATAGCTTACCCCTTCCTCATGCTATCCTTATGAGGAATAATCATAACCAGCTCCATCTGTTTACGTCAAACAGACCTAAAATGACTCATCGCATACTCCTCAGTCAGCCACATAGCACTCGTTATCGCAGCTATCCTCATCCAAACCCCTTGAAGCTACATAGGAGCTACCGCTCTAATAATCGCCCACGGCCTTACATCCTCTATACTGTTCTGTCTAGCAAACTCGAACTATGAACGAATCCACAGCCGAACCATAATCCTAGCACGAGGCCTACAAATCTTTCTCCCACTAATAACGACCTGATGACTACTAGCAAGCCTAACAAACCTCGCTCTACCCCCCACCATCAACCTGATCGGAGAACTACTTGTAGTTATATCAGCTTTCTCACGATCAAACCTCACTATTATCCTAATAGGAACAAATATTGTAATCACAGCCCTTTACTCCCTATACATGTTAATCACGACACAACGCGGCAAACATACTCATCATATTAACAACCTCACCCCCTCTTTCACACGAGAACACGCCTTAATAGCCCTACACATCATTCCCTTACTACTCTTATCAAGTCCCAAAATCATCTTAGGCCCCCTTTATTGTAAGTATAGTTTAAAAAGAACACTAGTTTGTGAAGCTAGTAATAGAAGATCAAAACTTCTTACTTACTGAAAAAGTACTGCAAGAACTGCTAATTCATGCCCCCCACATCTAACAGTGTGGCTTTTTCAAACTTTTAAAGGATAACAGTTATCCATCGGTCTTAGAAACCAAAAAATGGGTGCAACTCCAAATAAAAGTAATAAACCTATTTACTTCCTCTGCTTTACTCACATTACTAATATTAACTGCCCCCATTGTAATATCTAACACAAACCTCTACAAAAGCGACAAGTACCAACACTATGTAAAAAATATTACCCTTTCCGCCTTCATCACTAGCCTGATCCCAAAGATAATATTTATTCACACAAACCAAGAAGCACTCATTTCAAACTGACACTGAATTACCATCCAAACCCCTAAACTATCACTTAGCTTCAAAATAGACTACTTCTCACTCATATTCATACTTGTAGCACTATTTATTACATGATCTATCATGGAATTCTCAGTATGATATATACGCTCTCACCCCCACATCAACCAATTCCTCAAATACCTACTTATCTTCCTCATCACCATACTCATCCTCGTCACAGCTAATAATCTTTTCCAACTATTCACTGGGTGAGAAGGAGTAGGTATTATATCCTTCTTGCTAATTGGCTGATGATTCGGACGGACAGACGCTAATACAGCTGCCCTCCAAGCAATCTTATATAATCGCATCGGAGACATCGGATTCCTCATGTCAACAGCATGACCCTTATTTAACATAAATGCATGAGACTTACAACAATTTTCATACTCAACCAAAACTCCTCAAATCTTCCCCTCGTAGGACTTGTACTAGCCGCAGCTGGAAAATCAGCCCAATTTGGACTACACCCCTGACTCCCTTCAGCAATAGAAGGTCCCACCCCAGTCTCGGCCTTACTCCATTCAAGCACACTAGTCGGAGCAGGGATTTTCCTACTTATCCGTTTCTACCCTTTAATAGAAAATAACAAACTCATTCAAACAGTAAACCTTTCTCTAGGTGCCCTCGCCACTTTCTTCACAGCCATTTGTGCCCTCACCCAAAATGACATCAAAAAAATTATTGCTTTCTCCACCTCCAGCCAACTTGGCCTAATAATAGTAACAATCAGTCTTAACCAACCTCACCTAGCATGCCTATGCATTTGAGCACACGCCTTCTTCAACGCCATATTATTCTTATGCTCCGGCTCCATCATTCTTAACCTAAACAACAAGACATTCGAAAAATAGGAGGGCTATACAAAATTCTTCCCTTCACCACAACCGCCCTTATCATTGGCTGTTTCGCACTTACAGGAATACCATTCCTCACAGGATTCTACTCCAAGGACCCTATCATCGAAGCCGCCACTTCGTCTTATACCAACGCCTGAGCCCTATTACTAACCTTAACCGCTACCTCCCTCACAGCTATTTACGGCACTCGCATTGTCTTCTTTACTAGGACAACCTCGCTTCCCTCCCCTCATAAACATTAATGAAAATAACCCTATATTAATTAACCCTATCAAACGCCTATTAATTGGAAGTATCTTTGCCGGATTTATCCTCTCCAACAATAACCACCCCCTTAATAACTATACCCTTACACCTAAAACTACCAGCTCTCGCAATAACAACCTTAGGCTTTATTCTCGCATTCGAAATTAACATCTACACACAAAACTTAAAATACCTACATCCATCAAACGCCACTAAATTTTCCACTTTATTAGGATATTTCCCCACAATTATACATCGCCTACCCCCTCACCTAAACCTAATAATAAGCCAAAAACTAGCAACTTCCTTACTAGACCTAACCTGAATAGAAACCATCTTACCAAAAACTACAGCCTCCATTCAACTAAAGGCTTCCACACTAACCTCAAACCAAAAAGCCCTTATCAAACTCTACTTCCTGTCTTTCCTCATCACTACTACCCTTAGCATAATCTTATTTAATTACCCCGAGTAATCTCCGTAATAACTACAACACCAATAAACAATGATCAACCTGTAACAATAACCAATCAAGTACCATAGCTATATAAAGCAGCAATTCCTATAGCCTCCTCACTAAAAAATCCAAAATCCCCTGTATCATAAATAACCCAATCCCCCAACCCATTAAATTCAAATACAGTATCCACCTTCTCACTCTCTAAAACGTACAATACCACTAAAAACTCCGTCATTAAACCTAAAAGAAATCCCCCTAACACAACTTTATTAGAAACCCAAACCTCAGGATATTGCTCAGTGGCTATAGCTGTAGTATAACCAAATACAACTAACATTCCTCCCAAATAAATCAAAAGTACTATTAATCCTAAAAATGAACCACCAAAACTGAAAACAATCCCACACCCTACGGCACCACCCACAATCAACCCTAAACCCCTATAAATAGGCGAAGGCTTTGAAGAAACCCCCACAAGACTAATTACAAAAATAATGCTTATAATAAAAACAATGTATGTCATCATTATTCTCACATGGACTTCAACCATGACCAATGACCAACATTCAAAAAACACACCCACTAATCAAAATCCTCAATGATACATTTATTGATCTCCCCACCCCATCAAATATCTCTTCATGATGAAATTTTGGCTCCCTACTCGGTCTCTGCCTAATCATACAAATCTTAACAGGCCTATTCCTATCAATACACTACACACCAGACACCTCAACTGCCTTCTCATCCGTCACACACACATCTGCCGAGACGTTAATTACGGCTGAATCATTCGACACCTACATGCAGACGGAGCCTCTATATTCTTCATCTGCCTTTACGCTCACATTGGATGTGGCCTATACTATGGCTCCCATGCCTTCCAAGAAACGTGAAACATTGGTGTACTATTATTATTCACAGTTATAGCTCCCGCATTCGTAGGTCACGTCCTACCTTGAGGACAAATATCATTCTGAAGCGCAACCGTTATTACTAACCTCCTATCAGCAATCCCCTATATCGGGACTACTTCAGTAGAACGAATTTGAGGTGGGTTTTCCGTAGACAAAGCAACACTAACACGCTTCTTCGCCTTCCACTTTATCCTTCCATTTATCATTACAGCACTAGCAGCCGTCCACCTACTATTCCTTCACGAAAGGGGATCTGATAATCCCACAGGAATTCCATCCAATATAGACAAAATCCCATTCCATTCCTACTACACAATCAAAGACATTCTAGGTGCTTTATTACTAATCTTAACCCTACTCGCACTAACCCTGTTCACACCCGACCTACTAGGAGACCCTGACAACTACACCCCAGCAAACCCACTAAGCACCCCAGCACACATTAAACCAGAATGATACTTTCTATTTGCATACGCAATTCTACAATCAATCCCTAATAAACTAGGAGGAGTACTAGCACTACTACTTTCCATCCTCATCCTAATATTCATCCCAATACTCCAAACATCTAAGCAACGAAGCATAATATAACATGAAAAGATGCTCAACATCGCTAATTATTAGAGAAATGCAAATCAAAAGTACAATGAGCTACCACCTCACACCAGTCAGAAAGGGCATCATTAAAAAGTCTACAGATAACAAATGCTGGAGAGGGTGTAGAAAAAAGGGAACCCTCCTACACCATTGGTGGGAATGTAATTTGGTATAGCCACTGTGGAAAACAGTAGGGAGGTTCCTCAGAAAACTAAAAATAGAATTACCATATGATCCAGCAATCCCACTCCTGGGCATATATCCAGACAAAACTCTAATTCAAAAAGATACATGCACCCGTTGTTCATAGCAGCACTATTTACAATAGCCAAAACATGGAAACAACCTAATCATCCATCGACAGATGAATGGATAAAGAAGATGTGGTGCATATATACAATGGAGTACTACTCAGCCATGAAAAAGAATGCAATAATGCCATTTGCAGCAACATGGATGGACCTAGAGATTATCATACTAAGTAAAGTCAGTCAGAAAAAGACAAATACCATATGATATCACTTATATGTGGAATCTAACCTATGACACAAATGAACCTATCTAGGAAATAGAAACAGACTCACAGATATAGAGAATGGACTTGTGGTTGCCAAGTGGGAAGGAAGGTGGGGGAGGGACGGATTGGGAGTTTGGGGTTAGTAGATGCAAACCATTAAATATAGAATGGATATACATTTTTTTTGATATTCTTTTCCATTATGTTTTATCACAGGATATTGGATATAGTTCCCTGTGCTATACAGTAGGTCGTACTGTAGGTCCAATATCCTGTGATAAAACATAACGGAAAAGAATGTATATATATGTGTAACTGAATCACTTTGCTGTACACCAGAAACTAACACAACACTGTAAATCAACTATACTTCAATTAAAAAAAAAAAGAAATATACATATTTGGTCATTCTCAGATGTATTTGGTCTTCTTCCACAGTTCCCGGCTCACAGCTCCCCAAACCCTTGGAATTTTCTGATCAGTAAGAGCAATGGGAGCATCTCTTGTTATATTTGGTCTCTTGTCCTAACTCCATGAAACACTTCAGGGCCAAAAAGGTGAAATGGGTGTCTTGTTTTTCATAACAAGCCCTTTCCATCACAACTGGGTTTTATGTTAACGAAGGTGACTTTGGATCCCACCCCAGGGTGTGGGGCCGGTTGCCGGGAGAACCAACCTCATGATCAGAGGGTTGGAACTTTGAGTCCTGCCCCCTGATTTCTGGGGAAAGGAAAGGAGCTTGAGGTTGAATCAATTGCCATTGGCCAATGATTTAGTCAATCATGACTATGTAATGAACCCTCCATAAAAGCCCCAAAGGACAGCTTTTTGGCCCTTTTTCAGAGAGCTTCCACATTGGGGAACCAGAACACTTCTGCATGCCACTTTTCAGGGCCCCAAGTTCCACGAGGACATAAGATCTCTTGTTCAGGACCTCGCCCTATGCATCTCTTCATCTGGTTGTTGATTTGTATCCTTTAGTAGCCTTTTATAATAAATCAGTAATCTAGTGAGTAAATGGGTTTCCCTCAGTCTGTCAGCTGCTCTGACAAATTAAACCCAAAGAGAGGGGTCATAGGAACCTCGATTTATAGCCAGTTAGTCAGAAGCACAGGCATCAACCTGGACTTATGATAGGCACCTGAAGTGGAGGGTGCTCAGGGGATGGAGCCCTTTACCTGTAGAAGTGATTTTATCTCTGGGTAGATAGTGTCAGAATTGAGGGAAATTGTATGACACCCAGCTAGTGTCCAAGAATTGGATCCAAGAATCCTTTTTCAGTATATGTGTGAGGCAGAGGGTGCCTGCATGACCAGCCCCAATAGAAACCCTGTGCCCTGAGTCTCTAAGGAGCTTCCCTGACAGAGGGCATTTCCTGGTGTCAGAGAATCAAGCATGTGGTATGTGACTCCACTGAGAGAAGGCTCCAGAAGCCTGTGCTTGGTTTCCCCCAGGGGCTTCTCCCCAAGCCTTTTTCCTTTGCTGATCCTGCTAAGTATCCTTTTGCTATAATAAATTTAGCTGTGAGTATGACCACACACCGAGTACTCCTAGCCAATCATGGAACCTAGGGGCGGTCTTTGGAAGCGCGACACAAATGGGTTTCATAAAATATACTATTAAAATAAATTTCACCTGTTTCTTTTTGCTTAACGTGGCTGCTGGAAAATTCATCATGATGGATGTGCTCACGTTATGTTTCCATTGACGTTACTGCTCCAGCACCTTGGAATGGCAAATGCCGAAGCAGTGAGGCCAGAGCTTCCATTTTATAGGAGAAACTGAGGCCCAGAAGGGGTGGTGGGTGTGGCTGTGACCACAGATCAAGGAGGGAATAGGAGGATGTGAGCAGGGAGCCTGCTGCAGGACTCCAGCCCCCAGGTACTTACCGGATGGACCTCGAGTAGTCGTCTTGAGGACTGAGGACTTTCTGGACAGGGGTGTCCGACTTCCTTTGTCACTGGACTCACTCCGGGCGCTGAGTGGCCACCTGGCCCAGTCCCCACTGGCCAGCCCCTTGATTTTGGCAGCGGTCACTGGAGTGGTTTTGGGGGTGTCAGTGCCAGGGTTTGGGTGGGTGGGTGACTTCCGGGCATGGCCGAGGCGCTCTCTCAGCCGGGAGGCAGCGTCTAAGGGTCCACCATGCAGATACTAGGCTGCGTGGGCAGAGATGGGGCGATCTTGAGGGGTCAGGAGTGTGTCCTCATCTGAGTCCGAGGTGCTGGGAGCGGCAGGCAAGGGGTCTGAGTTAAGACAGGGTGGGCAGACACTTGCTGACAGACGTGGGTGATGTCTCCTGGACTCCTGGAGCGCCCGCCAGCTCCTGGGACCAAGCGCTGCTGTCGTTGGCGCTGCCAGGGGCCACGTGTGCCAGAGCCATGGGCACGGCCACCCGTTGCTCAAACTCACAGGATGACACCAGGCACAGGGCCATGTCGTGCGGGGAGGCCCTGGGCCGTGCTCGAGGGCCGCAGAGTGCGAGGTTCAGCCCGGCTTCACTCATGGCGGCAGGTGGTAGTGGTAACACCTGCTCAAGGGAGACGAACAGGGACTCGTCCACCTCTGTGGAGCGTGGGGAGCCCACCTCGGTGGGCAGCAAGAGCGTGGTCACTGAGGGGGAGGCATCCGGCCTGGCCTCCCCACCCCGCAGCAGGCTCAGTGATAGTGGCCCACAGTTCTCACCTGGCCCCTGGTGGGCCCCGACGGGCGAGGGTGTGCATGGCTGGGGCGTGCTGGGGGCCAACAGCAGCTGCAGGGTTTTCTCCTCCAAGACGCCATCCTCCTTCCAGCCGGTCTCAGCCCCAGCTCCGGACTGCTCTCCTGGCTGCTCTCCTGGCTGGGCGTGGCCACCACGGTGGGTGGTCTGGCGTCTCCGCACCGGAAGCGGAGGGGCGGGGGCTTCGGGACCCATTCTCTACTGTCGGGACACCTGTGCGGGTTTCATTAGGTGCTCTGCGGGGCTTGGGAGCTAGCTGGCCGTCTGCCTTCTTGCTGCCGACCACAGTGGAGGCAGCCCGGCACCTCCTGTGGTCGGGGTCCTTCTTCACCTCCGTGGAGGTGGGCAGGAGTGAGGGGCGGCTTCGAAAAATGCAGGCTTAAAAGAGTGCAACAAGCACGCACGCATTGAGGTGTCAGCTATTTTGTGCAAAATATTTTAAGCTTCAGTTAAGAATTCTGATTTTTCATCTATAAGTAGAATGTCGAGGAGACAGTGTTATGTCAATCCAAACTTGTAATTATATAATTGTATATACATATATAATAATTTTTTGAAGACTTACTTGGGGGGAAGGGATCAGAGACTGAAATCTTTACATGGATGTTCTTGTTTAAAGAAAGCTTTTCTAATCTGTCTTCCTCTTCCTTAGTTTCACTGTGTATAGATGGAGATTCTGATTTAGAATTACCTGTGTCAATTTTGATACTCTCATACTTTCCATGTTCGAAAGTCTTCTAACTAAAATAAAATTTATTCTTCCAGTAGAAGCTTTCTGGTACCCTAATATGGCCGCTTATTAAGCTCATACAAGCTGGAATGTGCCTAAACCTGTGGACTGCATATCGACTTGGTCTTCGTGCACACAAAAACTCAGTCATTTAACTTAATCTCAAGATGCTAAATTACTTGAATTTCAGATTTTTTTAAAATAACAATTTATACCCACAAAAATACAGTTCTCCAACACATCTCCCACAAGGACTTCATTTCTCCCTGTGCCCCAAATGCATTTCTCTGCTCTACCTCTCTGACACCCTCAATCCCACCCTCTACCCTTCCCGTCTGTCAAAGGATTGCACTCTCCTTCCTTATTGTAAAATTAGAAGCCTTCTAAGAAAAAATCTTGCATGATGATTTCTCATCACTCCAAACCCTTTTGTCTTCACGAGTTTCTTTTCTCCCGTTCCGTTCCAGGGGAACAGGTGCTTTTCATCTCACCTGCTTCTAATTCTTCCTGTTTCCTGGGAAACTTATTCCGTTAATTATCCATCCCCCTTCCCAATTTTCCATCATTTCTAACTTCTTTCTCTCTGTTTCCAAATATGTCAGTTGTCCTCATATTTTTAAAATCACCGTTGATCCAGTTATCTCCTATCCATCTCTTGTTTCTTTTACACAAGCAGTAGAGTAAGTGGGTCCTGGCTAGATAGTCTGCTGCCCATCTTCCTGGGTTTGCAGCCCAGCTCCACCACCTGTTAGCTGTGTGACCACAAGCAAGTTACTTAATCTCTGAGTGTAAAATGCAGATGACCATACTGCTTTTATTAGCTCATTATTATATTTTTATTTTCAAAAAGATTAACCATATTTCCCCCTATCTTTTTTTCTGTGGCCTCTCTTCCCTACCAAGTGTAGAAGGTTGGAAATTTAAAGTCAAAACATAGATATGCAAAAATGCAACTTCATTTTCTCACAGGTGAATTTAACTTACTCATAAGCCCGGTTTCTACTCCATGAAATTAGCCCTTGGAGGAAAATGAGGAGCTGCTGATTTTAAAGGTTGTCTGGTGCATCAAAGCTCAATTTAAGCCTCTTCCATTGTATGTACCTAATTACATCTAAGGGAAGAGAAGGACGCTCAGGGCAGTCCTATCAATAGCCTTCTAGGTGAAAAAGAATGTGTAGCAGGTTTAGCCTTAGAATCAGAGACAGAAATTTTTATCTCTACAGCTCAATGTCAATTTCATTGACAAAGACAATGAGGTGTAGCCTGTGAGGGTATGCTTTTGATCACAGCATTATTATCTGAGAAAATAATTTTCCTGTGCAACTGCTGGGTGTATCTTTCCAAAGGATGGACAAGAATAGGAACAATACTGTAAACAGTATTTCATTATTCTGAATTTTTTAGCTGACTCTTCTGCAATATTCTCTATTATATGTTAACACTCATCTAGCAAAATACATACATATTTACTAAAACAAAAAGCTTAGAACTTTTTAATAAATATACTTTAATACATTGTGGTATAAGGAAGTCTTAGCATCAAGTGCATTCTAAACAGTAGCTGCTAAATTGACCCACACCAAAAGAACAGCAAAACATAATCTTGGAGAGTTAATCTCTGACTGCTCAACCTTTTCTCACGGTGGGGTGAGAAAGGATTAAAGACTGCATTCCTCAGACCCTGCTTTTTCTCATGCGTTGAATCTTGTCTCAGGATACTGGAGCAATGCCTACAATAGCCTGAATTGCAGGAGGTAAGGCAGCTTAAATCAGAGAGACCATTCTGATTAGATGAGACTTGTTGCAAAATTCACCAGGTTTCAATTAGACTGAGGTTCTAGAATGAAGGGGGGAGGTAATTAAGCAGCTTGTGGACGGAAGATTATTTCTACTCCAAGGAAAAATGTGCTTTGAGATTTTCTTCCCTCCTAAAGTCAGCCAAAACTCAGCTCCCCTCCCTCTTCACTTTTTCCTATTTACTGCCTAAAGGAAATAGTATTCACAAAGACCAATTACACAATTATTTAATTATTTGGATGGCCACCTTCCCTGAACAAAATGATAGTATCAGGTGCTCATCCAGAGTGCAGCTTATGCAAGAGTGAAGACATCTGGTCATTTGGGTCACCGTGACACAGAGCTCAGATGTGGGGATGGGTGTGTACTGTGACACCAAGCCTAACTGATGGTCAGCCATTAAACCACAGCCGATAAAAAAACATCATTTTATAGTTGAGTCATGATTATTGCATTTTCCTGTAGGCATTTGAAAAGAAATAAATGTGAAGTAATCTGTTCAGAACTACGGGAAATAAGTGAGCAATTCATGTACTAAAAATAATTGTCCCCTTTATTCTTGAAAAAAATGTTCATTTCACTAAATATGTCTGCTAATTTCTCTGATAAATATTTTAATAAAGTAGATTTCGTAGAATCTTAATATATGACACAAATTCTCAAACCATCCATTAGCCAAGCTCATTTGTTTATTTATAGAAATACTAAAACATTTTCCATTACTAACAGAAGTTGGTAGGTCAAGACTATCCCTGCAGGCATGGCTAACACAAGATATCAGGAAGTACAGCCTACATATTATTTTTTTTAAGTTTTAAGTCAAGAAAATGCACAAATCATAAGTATACAGCTCAAAGAATTTTTACAGAAGGAAACATACCCGTCCAACTACCACACAGATCATGACACAGAACATTACCAGAATCCCAGGAACTTCCTTTGGGTCACATCTCTGTAACTACCACTTAGAAGGGAATTGCTCATCTAACTTCTATCACCACACTTTAGTTTTCACTGGTTTTGAACTTTAAATGGAATCATACAAAGCGCATATACATGTGCTCTTACGCGTCTAATTTCTTTTACTCGATAGTTTGTGAGATTTATCTATGGTATCACAGTAGTTTTCATTGTTGCATAGCTCCCTTGTGGAAATATACCCAAATTTATTTATCCATTGGTGACATCTGAGTTGCTTTGGGCTGTTACAAACAATGATGCTCTGAACATTCTGGTACATGTCTTCTGGTATACATGCATAAGCATTTATCTTGGGAATAAACCTAGGAGAGAAATTGCTGAGTCATAGATTATGTGTACAGTTTTCCAAAGAGGTCTTGCAAATTTAAACTCCCACCATTAGAATACAGAAGTTCCAGTTGTTCTACATTCTCACCAACTCTTGGCATTGTAAGATTTTTAATTTTTGCCATTCTGGTAGATGTGTAGTAGTATCTCATCATGTTTTAATTTATATTTCCCTGATGACTAAAAATTTGAGTGTCTTTAATGCTTATTGGTCATTTGGATATATTCCTTTGGGAAGTTCTGGTTCAAGACTTTTCTTACGTATTAATTAGAATGTCCTATTTTTTATTGATTTGTCAGACTTAATTAAATAATCTGGATGAGTCATCTATTGTATATAATATATAGCAAATTTCTTCCTCCACGCTGTGGATTGTCTTTCATTCTCGTCATGATAATTTTTAAAAAGAGGAGCTCTTAATTTTAATTAAATTAAATTTAGTAAACTTTTCTTTTATGATTATTGCTGCTTGCTCTCCGCTTGTGAAATCTTTGTTTAATAAATCTTTGCCTACCACAAGGTCATAAAGATATTTTCTCTCTTATATTATCTTCTAGAAGTTTTATTGCTTTATTTTGTTCTATTTCACCTGCATTTGATTTTTGAGGCTTGTATGAGGTGGGGATCAATGTCCATTTTTTCCCACATTGGTAGCTAGTTGATTGAGCACTATTTGGACCTGAAACCATCTATTGCAATAATATTTTGTTTTTAATCAGTTGACCAAATATGTGTGAATCTGTTTCTAAATTACTCATCCTACTTTATTGGCCTAGTTCTCTATCCTTGGGCCAGTATCCTACTCTTGATTATTATTACTTTTAGCAAGACTTGATATCTAGTAGTCTAAGTCCTCCAACTTTGTTCATCAACGTTCCCATATCTATACTCAATTCTTTGCTTTTTGATATGAATTTTAGGATCAGCTTTATATTTCCTAAAAAAAAAGCCTACTGGAGTCTATAGATCAATATAGGGACAAATTATATCATTGTAATATTTAATAATTTTATCCATAAACACAAGTTATTATTCCATGTATTTGTCTTTAATTTCTCTCATTAATGTTTTAAGCGTTTGTATTCTTTTTTTTTTTTAAAGTATCATTAGACTTTAATACTTTTTTTTTCATGAAAGAATCAGCAATTGATTTTGGGTTTTTTCTGGCTCCAATCTCATTGCAGAGTTTGTTGGAACCATTTTCAAAACTGCTCAGCTTTGTAATTCAGAATGCTGCCTTCACTTTGGCCCACCTGGTGCAGGTGTGTGGCTTATGTTATTGAGCTTTCACTAAGGTAAGGTTGCATGTGTGTATGTGTCCCTGGGAAACAAACAGCTGGAAGAAACATATTCTTTCTAATCAGTATCAAATCCCTCTTAGGTTAATTGCCTTGATATAGTTAAAAGTGAGTAATTCTACTGAGGTCTAATAAAAATCATTAGAAGGAAACACCTTGCACACACAAATATATAAACTATATGTTAAATATGCAAATTTGGAGAACTGAGGGTCATGTGGTTTAGAAGAGAAGAGGTATTTTGAATGAAGTGAGATAATGGTCTAAATGACCTCTAATGTCCTTTTCAAGTTCACCATCCTATGATTAGTGGGCAAGCCATCAGTACATATCAATTTTATACCCAGAGTAGAAAAATATCAGCTTGTCATTGGAAGAAGACTGTGGAGAGCTCCTTAATTCTCATCATTTGTCTGTCTCCCCAGTTCTGGGTTCTTGGCCTCTGAGATTGTAATCTCATCTTTTGTCATCTTGCTTTGATAATGGTTTCTCTATTGCATAATCTTTAGTATCCCCTGCTCCACTACTGAGGAAGTGGAAAAGCACTGCTTGCCCAGCGCATATAGCAGCCTTGTTCATGCTGGTAGACACTGTCCTAATGGAAAAGAAGAAGGCAGGGCAAGTTGAGAACATTTCTGTCCTTAAGAACAATGCACAAATGTTACTTTTCCAATTTCCAAATTTTCCAAGTTTATTTTCAGTGGGGTTTCTGTTTCTGTTGTTCCCTCTTTTTTATTTTTTGCTTTTTATTTTTTCAATTTTATTTATTTTTAAAAATTTATTTATTTTTGACTGTGTTGGGTCTTTTATTGTTGTGCACGGGCTTTCTCTAGTTGCTGCGAGCTGGGGCTACTCTTTGTTGCAGTGTGCAGGCTTCTTATTGTGGTAAGCCTTTGTATTCTTATATGTCTTCAATAGATTTATTCCTAGGTCTTTGATATTTAAAATTTTCATTTAAAAACTAAACTTACAATTTTAAAGAAGTTAAACTTCATTTTAAATAGTTCATTACTAATATATAGAAATACCTCTGAAGAAATCTGTACAAGATTAGTGCTATTTCTGTCTTAAACATTTGGGGTAATTTATGAACAAAGCTTTCTGGGCTGAAAAATTTCTTTATGGAAGGTTTTAAGTTATGGATTCAACTTCATTAATAGATATAAAATTCAGGATTTAAATTTCTTCTTATGTTAATTTTATTTATTGTGTTTTGCAATAAATGTGTCCATTTTATCTTAATTGTCAAATTTATTGGCAAGATGTTGTTCAAATATCTTTAATTTCTAAAGTTTCTATAGGATCCATAGTGAGTTAACCTTTTTCCATTTCTGATATTGGTAATCTATACTTTTTCTCTTTTTTTAAACAATTTTTCTAAGATTTATAATTTCAACTCTTTGAATTTTGTTGAAATTTGTTTTACAGACACTTGAAAAATGATGCATATCCTGCAGTTTTCAGTACGGTGGTCCATGTATGTCACTTAAGCCAAGTTTTAAAATTTAGTTATTTAAATCTTAACTTTCCTATATTCATCTGACCTTTTTTTTCTTTTTTTTGTGGGGGGGGTCTATACATTTGTTACTGAAAAAAAGTGTGTTAAATCTCCAAATCTAATAGATTTGTATATTTCTATTTTTCTTCTTAGCTCTATGTCAGAGAGAGAGACAGGAAGACAGAGGGAGACAGAGAGAAAAGCAGAGTAATAGAGAGAGAGAGAGGGTGAGAAGGAGGAGAAGGAGGAGATTCTTTGACATAAATCATAACAATAATTTTTTGGATCTGTTACCAAAGACAAAGGAAACAAAAGCAAAAATAAAGGAATGTGACCTAATTAAATGTAAAAGCTTTAGTGCAACAAAGGAAACCATTGAAAAAACAAAAAGACAACCTACTTAATGGGATCAGTTCTAAGAGGGAAGTTTATAGCAATATAATCCTACCTCAAGAAACAACAAACATCTCAAATAAACAATCTAACATTACACCTGAAGGAACTAAAGAAAGAAGAACAAACAAAACCCAAAGTTAGTAGAAGGAAAGAAATCATAAAGCTCAGGGCAGAAATAAATGAAATAGAAACAAAGAAAGCAATAGCAAAGATCAATAAAACTAAAAGCTGGTTCTTTGAGAAGATAAACAAAGATAAACCATTAGCCAGACTCATCAAGAAAAAGAGAGGACTCAAATCAATAAAATTAGAAATGAAAAAGGAGAAGTTAAAACAGACACCGCAGATATCAATAAAGTTAGAAATGAAAAAGGAGTAGTTAAAACAGACACTGCAGAAAGCATCCTAAGAGACTACTACAAGCAACTCTATGCCAATAAAATGGACAACCTGGAAGAAATGGACAAATTCTTAGAAAAGTATAACCTTCCAGGTCTGAACCAGGAAGAAATAGAAAATATGAACAGACCAATCACAAGTAATGAAACTGAAACTGGGATTAAAAATCTTCCAACAAACAAAAGGCCAGGACCAGATGGCTTCACAGGTGAATTCTATCAAACATTTAGAGAAGAGCTAACACCCAACCTTCTCAAACTCTTCCAAAAAATTGCAGAGTAAGGAACACTCCCAAACTCATTCTATGAGGCCACCATCACCTTGATACCAAAACCAGACAAAGATACTAGAAAAAAAGAAAATTACAGACCAATATCACTGATGAATATAGATGCAAAAATTCTCAACAAAATATTAGCAAACAGAATCCAACAACACATTTAAAGGATCATACACCATGATCAAATGGGATTTATCCCAGGGATTCAAGGATTCTTCAACATACACAAATCAATCAATGTGTTACACTGTATTAACAAATTGAAGAAGAAAAACCATATGATCATCTAAAGAGATGCAGAAAAAGCTTTTGACAAAATTCAACACCCATTTATGATAAAAAAACTCTCCAGAAAGTGGGCATAGAGGGAACCTACCTCAACATAATAAAGGCCATATACAACAAACCCACAGCAAACATCATTCTCAATGGTGAAAAAAGCATTTCCTCTAAGATTAGGAACAAGACAAGGATGTCCACGCTCACTGCTATATTCAAGATAGTTTGGAAGTCATAGGCATGGAAATCAGAGAAGAAAAAGAAATAAAAGGAATACAAACTGGAAAAGAAGTAAAACTGGCACTGTTTGCAGATGACATGATATTATACATAGAGAATCCTAAAGATGCCACCAGAAAACTACTAGAGCTAATCAATGAATTTGGTAAAGTTGCAGGACACAAAATTAATGCACAGAAATCCCTTGCATTCCTATACACTAATGATAAAAAATCTGAAAGAGAAATTAAGGAAACACTCCCATTTACCACTGCAACAAAAAGAATAAAATATCTAGGAATAAACCTACCTAAGGAGACAAAAGACCTGTATGCAGAAAACTATAAGACACTGATGTAAGAAGTTAAAGATGATACAATCAGATGGAGCGATATACCATGTTCTTGGATTGGAAGAATCAACATTGTGAAAATGACTCTACTACCCAAAGCAATCTACAGATTCAGTGCAATCCCTATCAAATTACCAATGACATTGTTTACAAAACTAGAATAAAAAATCTTAAAATTTGTATGGAGACACATAAGACCCTGAATAGCCAAAGCGTTCCTGAGGGAAAACAACGGAGCTGGAGGAATCAGGCTCCCTGACTTTAGACTATACTACAAAGCTACAGTAATCAAGACAATATGGTACTGGCACAAAAAAAGACATGTAGATCGATAGAACAGGATAGAAAGCCCAGAGGTAAACCCACACACGTATGGTCAACTAATCTATGACAAAGGAGGCAAGGACATACAATGGAGAAAAGACAGTCTCTTCAGTAAATGCTGCTGGGAAAACTGGACAGCTACATGTAAAAGAATGAAATTAGAACACTCTCTAACACCATACACAAAAATAAACTCAAAATGGTTTAGAGACCTAAATGTAAGCCCAGACACTATAAAACTCTTAGAGGAAAACATAGGAAGAAAACTCTTTGACATAAATCACAGCAAGATCTTTTTTGATCCACCTCCTAGAGTAATGGAAATAAAAACAAAAATAAACAAATGGGACCTAATGAAACTTGATAGCTTTTGCACTGCAAAGAAAACTACAAACAAGATGAAAAGCAGCCTTCAGAATGGGAGAAAATATTTGCAAATAAATCAACAGACAAAGGATTAATCTCCAAAATATATAAACAGCTCATGCAGCTCAATATTAAAAAACAATCAACCCAATCCAAAAATGAGCAGAAAACCTAAATAGACATTTCTCCGAAGAAGACATACAGATGGCCAAGAAGCACATGAAAAGCTGCTCAACATCACTGAAATGCAAATCAAAACTACAATGAGGTATCACCTCACACCAGTTAGAACGGGCATCCTCAGAAAATATACAAACAACAAATGCTGGAGAGGGTGTGGAGAAAAGGGAACCCTCTTGTGCTGTTGGTGGGAATGTAAATTGATACAGCCTCTATGGAGAACAGTATGGAGGTTCCTTAAAAAACTAAAAATAGAACTACCATATGACCCAGCAATCCCACTACTGGGCATATACCCAGAGAAAACCATAATTCAAAAAGACACATGTACCCCAATGTTCATTGCAGCACTATTTACAATAGCCAGGTCATGGAAGCAACCTAAATGCCCATCGACAGACAAGTGGTTAAAGAAGATGTGGTACATATATACAATGGAATATTACTCAGCCATAAAAAGGATCAAAATTGGGTCATTTGTAGAGACATGGATGGATTTAGAGACTGTCATACAGAGTGAAGTAAGTCAGAAAGAGAAAAACAAATATTGTATATTAACACATGTATGTGGAACCTAGAAAAATGGTACAGATGAACCGGTTTGCAGGGCAGAAATTAAGACACAGATGTAGAGAACAAACATATGGACACCAAAGGGGGAAAGTGGTGGGGAGGGGGTGATGGTGTGATGAATTGGGATATTGGGATTGACATATATACACTAATATGTTTAAAATGGATAACTAATAAGAGCCTGCTGTATAAAAAAATAAATAAAATTCAAACAAAAACACTTCAATATTGTTAAAATCAAGTAATCTACATATTTGGTTTTTTATTGTATCACACATAGAAGTTATGAAATATCAATGGTTGTGGAATCAGAGTATCTAATTTTTATATAAATGTAAGTATAAATAATTTTCTGTTTGTTTATTGTATTACCTTGTTAAATAGAAAAATATAATTTCTTAAATACACTGATACATGTTAGTTGAATATTTTCTAATATGAAAATCATAAAAGCAAACCAAGTGATAGGTCACAAAATCTCTGCCTTAAATTTTCCGTAACTTGTTTAGGGTGACAAGCACTGTTTACAAAATTTTAAAAAAGAAGTGAAATCTTCTATCGCTTATAATTTTCTTGGGGAAGGAAAAAAACATTTGCATATGAAAGTATCTCGAGCAAGACTTAAAAGCAACTTAAAATGCAGTAGAAATTAACATATTGCAGTTGAAATAGAAACACAATTAAGAAGATTGAGTAATAATTAACATTTTTATAGATTACACAGCACTTTCACCTGTACTATCTCATCTGATCCTGGCAACCACCCTCAGAGCAAGGTATTATCTTCCACACTATCATTGACAGAGTCAGCCAGTAGAGAGACCTGGGCTGAAACACAGGTCTTCTCATACATTCATCCTATCTCCCAAAAGTAATGACAACTTACCAATGGTGGGCTTTAGCTATGACAGGAGACACATTACAAAGAATAAGACTCAAGTAGACACTGCTCTCCTGGAGCTTATGAATCATGAGGGAGGCAGACAATAAATCAATGGTCACAATACATAGTGATAAAATCTGTGATGGTGGCAGTGTGAGGTCATATGAGAAATGAAGGGGACCTAAATCAGATCTGGAAGACAGATGATCAGGGAAGTCTATTCTATAGAAAGAAGCCTCTAAGAAAGATGAAATAAAACCCAGAGCTGGGAAAGTACAGCCTGTCTGACGGGCTGAAAGGAGACCCTCGTGGCTGGAATATAGATGTAGGGCCCCCCGGCCATGATGAGGCTGGACATTTCAAAATCGGTATTGTTACTTTATACTATAGGGTTAATAAAAGAATACTACCAATTATTGTAAGTATTTAAGAGATTTATAGGAATACTAGTAAGTATATTAGATTGTATTAATGGATTGTAGTTCTCAAAGCAGATTTACTTAATTTCTAATTATAAGCTTATTGATAAAAATTCTAAAAGGACTGTTCTACTCAGATATTTTGGGGGCTCTGCAGAGATTAGCAGAGACCTAGTGGGTTCTTGATACATATTTGTGAGGTTGAATTATCAGAAATTATAACTGAGTGCCAGAAGTATAAGATGAAACATATCATGCACCCTAGGAGGGCCAGGTGAAGCTGAGAATTAGAACTGTAGGCAAGATTGGAGCATGTACCACATTTCTAGAATGCTGTCTCAATCAATCAAAAGGAAGTTAACCAAGAAAGCATCAGAACTCTAATTCCAGGAAGCAAGACTGCAGTTGTAAAAATTAAGAACAGACTAGTACACTTGGACCACACAGGAAGCCTGATGTTGAAACAGGAAGGCTTTCAGATCCTATGCCTCTTTATACTGAAACTGCACGATCTCCAAAACACCTGGGTAAATCCTTTTGCGAGATCCCTTAGGATTCCAAGAGGAATCTGGCTTCTTCCAGTCAAGGGCTTGCACTTGCAATGCAGATCTTGTCTCTAAGCCACAAAATGTGCAAAGGCATTTTCGGCCATTTTCAGTCACATAGCCAGCCCAGAGAACTCTTCTGGGAAAAGTGCGTTCCTGGGAGCAAAATGGTCCCTTAATTGGGCAGCTGTGAGAATGCACTGGACTAGTGGGCCACTTTAACTAGGATCCCATCAAGGTTGCAAACTTGGAGTGAGCAAGCAGTGCCTTGTGGAAGGAGATAACTCTTCCTAAGACAGGGAAAGGACGGCATCAGTCAAGCCCATGTTATGAATCCTGTTCATTTACTTTACCTCATATTCTATCACCCCTTTCCATTGCTGAATAGTGCTCATTATGATGCTCCAGGTACATTCCAGGAAATTTTGTACCAAGCCTCTTCTATCGTCATCCTTGTAGCTCCTAGCCTGGGTGCAGATGTCACTGTCAATATTCATTTCATGCCATTCTAAAGGCTTACTTTAAACGTTACTTCTGGAATTTATGAGTGAATTAATGTATTTCTTAGGTTTAGAAAGCCCAACTATTTGAACAAATACAATTTTGGATCTATAATTTCAGATCCTGAAGATTATTTTAATAAGTCAAGATAATAAATGTTTTCCAAAATTTTAATTCAACCTCGCACTCATGACTTGATAAAACCTTTCTCATTCATAGTCATGCAATATGTGCTTATATCTTCAAAGGAAGCGGGATAGTCCTAAAAAGGATAATAAGCTAAGGCAACTGCAGAGATATCGAAGGTTTGGTATCACCTTTTAATTCCCTCTGTATTGGCTTTCACACTGGGAAGGTTGTAAACAAACCATTATTCAAGTCGCTTAATATCATGAACCCAGATTGGTAAAAAACTGGTGAGTTGACTCGTCTATAACAACCTGTTGATTGACTTAATTGTTCCATTTTCCAATCCTGTTAAAACTCTTTTGGTGTCTATGTGAAGGTACTCAATGCATCTCCATTGGCAGATTACTATTCCTGGACATACGCTAATGTGACATGAAGAGCACCTTAGTCTAAATTCTCCAAGCGTGCTACATAATTTCATTCCTTAGACTTCCCCTATCTGATCATTCTAGTGCAGAAACAGCATGGAGTCAGATGGGTCAGATCTAAGCCCTGGCTCTGCCACTTTTCAGCAGATATTACTTCACCTCTAGGAGTTTCAGTTACTTCATCTATGAAGTAATAGTGATATCAAAGTACCTTGTAGAATACTGAGTGGATTAAATGAGATGTTTATGAATCCTCCAAAAACCTGTTTGGTACAAAATAGCGAGACAGTATATACTAATTTTTTCTGTCAATGGCTGGAATCTACAACCTAATATCTTCTCTTAATGCTTTCTCCACCTCCCTTGCCTTAAATAAAACAAACTCTCCCCAGAGCCATCACTCAAGTGCTTATTCTTCCTTGTTTCCATATAGTCAGGTAAGAAGAGGCTATTTTTTTAAGAAGAGGCCATTTTCCCACCTGCTTACTAGCTCTTCCAGACCTTATTCTTCTACCCTCCCTTGAAGACCTTTCTTTCCATAACTTCCTCCTCTTCCCCTCTGTTGATTTATTTCCTTCACCTATGGTCATATTCAAACATTTCTTATCTTAAAAAAATAGCTAAATAAATAAAAAGTGTTACCCTTGACTCTGTGCCCTTAATTACCATAACAATCTCTTCCTTGACATAAAAGATAAGCATATTCCTCTTCCAGATCCTGTGCTAAGAGCTGAAAGTGAAATGAGTAAGTCAGAATTCTTGCCCTGAATTTGTTCATGGTACTGGAAGTAATGTATCTCTATTATCATATTTAGTACATTGTATTTCCATTCTGTTTCCTCACTTGTAAACAGGAGATAATAAAATTGAGGTTTTGCTCATGCAAATCTGATATGGATCTGGTAGCCTTCCACAGATTGCATGCCTGGGGAAGAGAAAGCTTCAGGTCCTATGGGATGTTCTGAAGGACCTGGTCTGCCACTCGCTTACATCACTTATGCCCACATCCAACTGACAGAACTAAGTCACAAGTCCCCAACCTAATGGAAAGTACAAGGAAGCCTGAAAATGCAGTTTTTATGTGTTCCCTGGAAGAGAAAACTGTGGTAAACATACACCGTTATCTCTGCTTAACATTAATATCGTCTTTTAAATTACTGTTTCTTTCAGGAGTATGTACTCTCTTAAGGGAAACGTACTCATCTTTACTAATTTTTTTTTTTTTTTTTTTTGCTTCTCTACAGTACATGGCAAGCACTCAGTGAATGTTTGTTAAATGACTGACAGACTCATTGACTGAATGAATGAGTGACTTGAGAATGAATGAATGGTTGATTGTCTGAAGTCATTTGCTGATGGTTAAAACTAGAACACAATATCACAAATACTCCTATTGGGAGACAATTCCCCATGGGTCTTTCACGTTTCTATACATCTTACAAGTGAGTCACTGGCTACCCTTTTTTCTAGTCCATCTCAAGGATATTCACCTAACAATCAGCCTTATAAGATAGAGATAATGTCTCCCTCCAGAGCTCAGAGAAGTTTTGTTCACAGCCTTTTAAGACAGAGATGATGCTCTGAAACAAAGGGCAGGCATGACTACTCTTCAGTAAAATAAAGTAATGCCTAACTCCGGAGCAAAAGGGAAGCATGCTTACTGCCCTTTATAAAAGATTCAGGTGCTTAAGTGCCCAAAGCTCAGAATTCCTCTCCTATAATGCAACCCATTGTATGTGCAGGTGTCATTTGGCCCTATTCACATCACAATGCGGGAATAGGGCCTCAGGAAAGCACCAAAATGCAGATACTCTGGCTACTGCTATTGCTGTGAGTAATAAATAGGCCTTCATCTTTGACCCCAGGAGTCTCATTTCTTCTGCCAGCATCCATGAAACTGTCAGACTAACTTGTTAGCTTACTGCAAGCAAAGGAAAATCTCAGACCCTTCACAGTTCTAGACAACTCCTTCCACTAGAAATTTGCATTGTTTTGTTTTATGTCCATTTTGCTTTTAGCTTGCCTTGTTTTGCATGACTTTTGTACATAAAGTTAAAAATCCAGCTCCTCCCCCCAAATGTTTTGCATATCTTTGCTTCCTTTGTCCTTGTTTTGCAGATAAATGTAAAAGCAGTTTCCTGCGTTTATTTACCAAAAAATATCCATTTTGTTACAAATGTAAAAAAAATTGTCATGCTGCAGACAATTATATATTTTTGAGGTCCAACAGAACTGTTGATGTCATTACTCCCCCTTGCTAAAGTTACAAAAGTTCCTGTTCACAAAAGGCATTAGCAGACATTGTGATTAGAATGATCTAACACACAAGAGGGTCTGTTAACGCATGGGATGTTCCAAGCAGTTTGGAGTGTTTCAGCATGCCTTTCCGCCTCCCCTTCGCTCTCGTGAACACAGTCTTTGCTAGAGTGCAGGTGTGTTCCTGAGATGCTTGTCCTTGAAGGGAGCAAGCACTGTGCCAGAACCCAGCAGAAGCATTTTTCCAATTTCCCACAGGAAAAAGCGAATGGAATGGTAAATTGTTTGTGAAGCCAGATGAAAGCAATGCATTAATGCATGGATTTGTACCATTCTTTGTTCTCTTAGACGCCCACTAGTTTGTCTTGCTGCAAATGGCTCACTGGAGCCAAAAGAGAATGAATACAAATTTCTTAAGAATCAGATGAGTTTTCCATTGGCTGACATTGATGAATTCTCAGTCTCTAAAGAGTTCTTCACACTCAGTTCTTCAACATTGATTCTCTCAGAATCTTACAGAGTAAAATCTTTCTCTGTGGTCTTAATAAGAGTGGAAAGAGGGCTTCCCTGGTGGCACAGTGGTTGAGAGTCCGCCTGCCGATGCAGGGGACGCAGGTTCGTGCCCCGGTCCGGGAAGATCCCACATGCCGCGGAGCGGCTGGGCCCGTGAGCCACGGCCGCTGAGCCTGCACGTCCGTGGCCTGTGCTCCGCAACGGGAGAGGCCACAGCAGTGAGATGCCCGCGTACCACAAAAAAAAAAAAAAGAGTGGAAAGATTCAAGCTACTATCTGAGAGAGTGGAAGAGGGATGATGTTGTCCTCTCTAAACCACTGGTGAGCAAGACTAGAAGCACCGTGATTTACACTTCAGTAATTTGTTTGTAATAGAAAAACAATTTCCCTTTGATTAATGGAAGATTCTTAATGGATTCAGCTATTTATTAATTTCCAGCAAGGACAATGTTGTTTTCCTGAAAGAAATTAAATCAAAGCAGCCATAAAAGCTAGGATTTGGGGAGTTCTAGAAAAAATTTTTCTCTTTTAATTTAAAATAAGAATTACACATCTATAATGTCCCGAAAGAGTCTCAGAAAGAAACAACTGCTGTAAGTCCCCTACATACGAATGAGTTCCATGCCGAGAGTGCGTTCGTAAATCCAATTTGTTCATAAATCCAACAAAGTTAGCCTAGGTACCCAACTAACACAATCGGCTATATAGCACTGTACTGTAATAGGTTTATAATATGTTTCACACAAATAATACATTAAAAAAACAAACACAGAAAACATGTTTAATCTTACAGCACAGCACCTTGAAAAGCAGAGTAGTACAATACAACAGCTGGCATACAGGGGCTGGCATCGAGTGAACAGACCAGAAGAGTTACTGACTGGAGGAGGGAGAGGAGGTGGGAGGTAGTAGAGCTGAAGGATCGTCAGCAATGGGAGATGGAGGGCAAGCTGCCATTTCACTCACGCCTGGTTCTGGTTCCTTAATGGAATCAATTCTATCTACCCACTTGAAAAAATGATCCAGTGACATCTGGGTCATAGCTCTTTTTTCTTGTCATAGATGACACGATAGCACTGGATTGCATTCTGAACGGCTGCTGCCACCTTCATGTAAAGTTTAACGTTCGGGTCCTGTGACTCAAAAACTAACAGTGCCTCCTCAAGTAAAGAAAATCCCCTTGCTATTTCCTGCGATGTGATCTCTTCGGTTCTTCAGTTACTTCTTCTTCCTCTGGTCTCTCTTTGTCCTTTCTCTGGGCCTCCGATTCCATCAGGTCTTCATTAGTAAGCTCCTCCTTGTGCTGCGTGGCAAGTTTCATCGTTATCGCTTGACTCTTCTTAGCAGTACCATCTACATCACCGCTGATTTTACGCTTGCTTCTAAACATCCTGGGCTTGAAATAAAGATACTTTACTACTGTACTCTGTACAGGACTGTACAGTAAAGTACACATAAGCACAACCACTTGTAGAGGATGCACGCACATGACAGTGCACGCCAGACATGTGAACTAACTTATGTAATTGGACATGCGAATGCACGTTTGCATCTTTGAAAGTCCTCAACTTGAAGGTTCGTACGTAGGGGACTTACTACAGTTTAATTTTTCATGGATTAGGTTTCTTAACACGGTATAAAAAATCATGTTTCTATCAACAGCTTTTGATGCTCAAGGCACCATAAGACGAAAAAGAAGTTTATAAAACACAAATAATAAGGGATTTATCTTATAGGGCTTTATCTCTGAATTTACACTTTTAAAACTGATGAAAAGTAACAGATATCCAGTACATATAAGCATATTGATTGTCCACAGCACGAACCCATCACAAGCTGTACTACTGTCTCCGTCAGGTTCTTGCTCTGTGGTTTGGCCCAGGCTACCAGCAAGTCTGTCTAGTTCCTTACTTAGTGCTAGAAGACAATCATATTTTTATGTTACTCAAGCGTGAGACTCAGTAAATAATTGTAAAATTGTGTTAAGATGTCTAAGCAAAATTCTTCCACTGCTTCTGGCACAGTGCTTTGTCCCCTTCAAGGATGACCACCTAGGGAACACACCTGCACTCTAGCAAAGATTGTGTTCACCAGAACAAAGGGGAGGTAGAAAGATATTCTGAAACATTCCAAACTGCTTGGAATATGCCATGTATTAACAGATCCTCTTGTGTATCGGATCATTCTCATCACAATGTCTGCCAATGCCTTTTGCAAACAGGAACCTCATATAAAATCAAAACGAGATCAATGAACGGTCCTTTCCACTCTCCTGTTGTACAAATGCGCTCTTTGCGAACTGACTGGAAAAAGGGTGTTAGTATGTGGTGAGGGGTGGGTGGGGACGAGGAAAATGAGGTCTTCTCAGATGTTCTACTCAGGTCCAGAAGATACAGATGACTACTTACTGGTTGTTTTTTAGAGCTATCACTCAATACAAGTTATTTTGGGGTTTTCATTTATTTGCTTATATAACTAATACACATTTATTGTAGAATGACTAAAACAGCTAGAAAAGCAAAAATACCTAGCACCCCCTGAAATCATTTGATTATCCTACCAACATAGATGGCTACAATTGTATGTTGGCATAATAAGAGTGTCCTAGTCAGTTTGGGCTGCTGTAACAGAATACATACCACAGACTGGGTAGGTAATAAACAACAGAAATTGATTTGTTACAGTTCTGGAGGTTGGACGTCTAAGATTTGGATGCCAGTATAGTTGGGTTCTAGTGAGTGTCCTCTTCTAGGTTGCAGAAGGCCACTTCTCATCGTATATTTACATGACAGAAGGAGCAAGGGAGCTCTCTGGAGTTTCTTTGTAAGGGCACTAATCCCATTCAGGAAGGCTCCACCCTCATAAACTAATCACCTTCCAAAGCCCTCACCTCTTAGTACCATCACATTGGTCATTAGGCTTCAGTTATGAATTTTGGAGGTATACATTCAGTCCCTAGTAAAGAGTAATCAAGTCTTTAAGTGGTTACAGAGTATCTACAGCTGCATACTCTAGGAAATTCCAGGCCCCATCTACAAACACACCTTCCTACTTATACACGCCTCTGATTTTCCTTTCCCCTTTTCTTTGCTCAATCCCTCAGGAACAAAGGGGAGGGATGCCAAGGAAATATTGTCCTGATGACTATCTAGGGAGAGTCACTCTCACTGTCATTCTTACTGTAGCCCCACTGGCTCAGAAGTCTGCCCTTCACCATGGATCCAACCCGGAGATGAGAGGACCAGGCTCTTCCTATATGGTTAAGTGAATGGACATTCCCCTGTCACTTTTATAAATTCAAGATTTCCCTCTGCCCAGAGATTTGGTAGAATAGAAGCTCACCATATATGGATGAATGAAATTCAAGAATTTGCTTTCTGCCTAAAATTCCCTCCTATTAACTGTGGACAGACTGGTACATACCAAGTGATAAACCAACCACTGTGTCCCACAGCCAGTTTGGCTCAGAGCAGATGGTGGTGCCAGACATGAGAGATGAATAGGTTGAACTAACCTCCTCTGGCCTTTGAGTTATATTCAAGTGAAGCTTGTCTTCCCATCATAATTCTTATTCAATGCCAGGGGTATGGGCCTGATTCTAAAATATCAGCTCTGTGAGCCCCACTCTTGCTACCCTTTCAACACTCTCATTTCTCACTTCCTACTCCTTCAGGGGACTTTTTTTTTCAGTTTGAATAACTGAATCAGGAATTTCTGTCTAGCATGCAAAGCCAAGAAATCAATTTGGTTTAGGACAAGCTGAGCTAGAGTCTGCACCACTTTTCACTGCCACACTGTGGCTCTGCATTTTCCATCAAACCACACACGACAATGGATTTACCTGTTTTAAAAAATACTTCCTGGCCAGGCAGCCAAACTTTCAGTGTCACTGACCTCTGACCAAAGACCTGCACCCCTTTCCTCTTTGCTTCTGTCTTCTTGGTTTCCTCTTCAGTCCCAGAAAACCTCTCTAGTGAAGGTGACTTGTTTTGATTTTATCCGTACAAAGCGGCAGTAGCAAAGGTAATGCCTTGTCCTTCCCCACCTCATCATAAGCTTTTCCTTGGAGCAGTTCCTGTTATATTGGCAAAGTTACTATACCAGGAAGTCGGAGTCCTGGACTGAGCCATCTGTCACTTTGGTGCCAGAGTCACTGCAGGAGCATTGCACTGTTTTCTTCTACTGACACTGATAGCAAGGTGGTTATCCTCTATGCTTGAGTATTATTTTAAGAAAAATGCATTACAACCTAAAAATCCTACTTATAGAACGTGGTCTCCTCTTTAGAAAAGGTGTGATCTGTTTTTTTTGATGCCTCCAATAACGTATGTATCCACCAACATGTCTATTCCTACAACGATAGGTCTGAATTAGTTACATTTGTACATCACGATCTTAAAAATGATCATTAAAACCAGTGGAATTCTCAGGCTGTTTAAATAGAGTTCCAAACTGTAGCTGTTTCACATAAATACTGAAACAGGTTTGGAAACAGACAAGCCCAGATTCAGATATTAGCTCTGCCACTTATTAGTTCTTAGACCTTGGGCAAGTTTCAGATTCAATTCCCACATCTGTAAAATGGAGACTAGGAAAACCACCATAGTGAACAAGCAGTAAGTCCTACTGCATCCCAAGAACTATGCTTAGTGTTTTATAGCCATTATATCATTTAATCCTCACAGCAAGCCTGTGACTCAGACAGTTATTATACCCATTTTACAAAGGTGAACACTGAGGCTCTGGGTGTCCTCATTGTGTTGATGTGGGGATGAGCTGAGGGGAACCATGTGAAGGGCTTCACACACTGGCAAGTTATTGCTGCTGTTGCTGTTGTCATCATCGTTATTGATCCCCTTCTCAAAGATGTCCTTTAAATACTTTAGTCCAACTGTATACTCACTTCTTGGAACACACCTTTGTTGTTTGTCAAAGTCTTTTCCTTCCTCTCTCACAGCCAACACTCTATAAGATTTTTTCATTTCCCTTTCTTTCTACTTTCCTTAACTTGTTGGAAGTGAGATGATCAAGGTCTGTGGAGCAAAAATTGTAACTTGTATTCTTCAGTTTCTTAAAGTAAAAGGCACCTTCTCTATTAATTGAACATATGGTGAATAAACACTTAAGCTGATGTGTTTTATGTTTTTAGATTTATGGATCCACCAGATAAGCCTCCACTTAGGCAACCGTTGGAGTCCCCTTGAGTTTTATTATTTATTTTTCTGATTACCAAAATTATACAAAATTCAAACATTACAGAAGTAATTAATTTTAAAAAGGAAAGTCCTCCTCACCAAAAATCCACCTTCAGAGATGACCACTGTTAAAAGAATGTAACATATTGTATCCCTCCATCTTTTTTTTCTTTTATTTACTCACAAATATACAGGTATAAATGTACCTCATTGTTTTCAACAACTGTTTAGTATTCTGTTTTGTGAATATACCTAATGATTCATGTAATTCTCATAATTTGCCTCTTAGGAAGTCAAGCATCTCTGGAGTACGCGCGCGCGCGCACACACACACACACACACACACACACACACACAGATGAAATATCCCCTATAAACCTGTTTCTGCTGCTGGGGAAGTCTATTGTTATTTGTTATGAAAATACCGTATCTCTGGTTGTGTTCTATTCCAATGCAGGTACCCTGAGTACTCAGGTACCCTGAGTCAATAATTCATTAAATGATTAACACTTAGAGCTTGGCGCCTGGATAAATTGAGAGGAAGAGGACAGAAAATAAAAATGGAAGGTACAAAAGAAAAACCTTTGCCATTACAGTTGTTTTCTGAGTGGTTGTTTTCACTGGGCCCATACAGTTGCCTGGGGTCAGGGTGCAAGAGAATGACTACTAAGAGGCATAAGGCAACTTTTTGGGGTGATTGGAAGGGTGGTTATATGTGTAGTTACACGGTTGTCAAAACTTATATAACAGTATAAAATGAATGCAGTTTCTTGTATGTAAATTATACCTCAATAAAGTTCTGTTTAATGGTATGTGTTGTCTATTATTTTCTCAGGGGCTGCTTTATAACTTTTTTTACACAGATTTTTAAAATAACTTCAAATGTTTACTGATGACTTTTCTCCTAATCTGTAAATCTCTTTGCTGTTTCTATATAGCTCTCCACAATCAAATTTACATATAAAAATTATCTCTCTAACTGGTCACCTAATGATCAGTAGCTCTTATCCTTAGAATGTGTACTTAGGACTAACCTTCTCTCCCCACATCAGTCATAGGCATTAATATACTTATTACCTTTGCCAGTTAGGCAACATATACTATTTAAAAGAAGTGTCCAGTTTTCCCAGCACCACTTATTGAAAACTGGACAGCTACATGTAAAAGAATGAAATTAGAACACATCCTAACACCATACACAAAAATAAACTCAAAATGGATGAAAGACCTAAATGTAAGGCCAGACACTATAAAACTCTTAGAGGAAAACATAGGCAGAACACTCTACGACATAAATCACAGCAAGATCCTTTTTGACCCACCTCCTAGAGAAATGGAAATAAAACCAAAAATAAACAAATGGGACCTAATGAAACTTCAAAGCTTTTGCACAGCAAAGGAAACCATAAACAAGATGAAAGGACAACCCTCAGAATGGGAGAAACTATTTGCAAATGAAGGAACTGACAAAGGATTAATCTCCAAAATTTACAAGCAGCTCATGCAGCTCAATATCAAAAAAACAAATGACCCAGTCCAAAAATGGGCAGAAGACCTAAATAGACATTTCTCCCAAGAAGACACACAGATTGCCAACAAACACATGAAAGGATGCTCAACATCACTAATCATTAGAGAAATGCAAATCAAAACTACAATGAGGTATCACCTCACACCGGTCAGAATAGCCATCATCAAAAAATCGGCAAACAATAAATGCTGGAGAGGGTGTGGAGAAAAGGGAACCCTCTTGCACTGTTGGTGGGAATGTAAATTGATGCAGCCACCATGGAGAACAGTATGGAGGTTCCTTAAAAAACTACAAATAGAACTACCATATGACCCAGCAATCCCACTACTGGGCATATACCCTGAGAAAACCATAATTCAAAAAGAGTCATGTACCAAAATGTTCATTGCACCTATATTTACAATAGCCAGGACATGGAAACGACCTAAGTGTCCATCAACAGATGAATGGATAAAGAAGATGTGGCACATATATACAATGGAATATTACTCAGCCATAAAAAGAAATGAAATTGAGTTATTTGTAGTGAAGTGGATGGACCTAGAGTCTATCATACAGAGTGAAGTAAGTTACTAAGAGAAAAACAAATACAGTATGCTAACACATATATATGGAATCTAAAAAGAAAGAAAAGTTTCTGAAGAACCTAGGGGCAGGACAGGAATAGAGATGCAGATGTAAAGAATGGACTTGAGGACACAGGGAGGGGGAAGGGTAAGCTGGGACAAAGTGAGAGAGTGGCATGGACATATATTCACTACCAAATGTAAAACAGCTAGTGGGAAGCGGCCGCATAGCACAGGGAGATCAGCTCGGTGCTTTGTGACCACCTAGAGGGATGGGATAGGGAGGGTGGGAGGGAGATACAAGAGGGAGGAGATATGGGGATATATGTATATGTATAGCTGATTCACTTTGTTATACAGCAGAAACTAACACACCATTGTAAAGCAATTATACTCCAATAAAGATGTTAAAAAAATAAAATAAGTGTACATTTCTCTATTTGGTAGAGAAGTTGAATGTGTTTTTTCCTAAGCTTTCTGAATATTGAGTCTGAACTTGGTGACCAGTCCCCCTGTAACTTTAATTGAGATTAACTTAAATTTATCAATTTATTCAGGAAGAATTGTCAACTTTTCAGTTTTAACATATTTAGGTTTCCTATCTAGGAAAATGGTCTCTCCTCTCAAGCTTTGTTTTATGTGACTCAGGACTTTTTCATTAGCTTTCTTGAGTATTTTCTTAAGTATTTCTTATTGATATTGTACTTGAGTTTTCTTTTTTTATACTTCTGAGTTGGTTTTCGCTGATAAGGAGAAAACTGTTGTTTTTATGATAGTATGTTTACTTTGTAATTATTGATTTTTTTCCATATCCTAGTTTTCAGTCACAATATCTGCAAATAATAATATACTTTTCATTTCCACCTCCAATATTTACAATTCTTATGCATTTTACTTGCTTATAACATTAGCTAGCATTTCCAAAATAATATTAAATAAAAGTCGTAATATCCTTGTCTCTGATTATACTGACAATCAATGCCTACTGTGTTTATCACTAAATAAATGTTGGCTATTGGTTTGGAGAATAGTTTCCTTACCAAAACAGCCAAATGGTTTACAAAGCCACTTTACCAGGAATTGATGTTTTAGAAATATCGTCAGCACTGAGACAAATAAAATAGCCCCCATGCTTAAACTGCTCCAGAGCCTTCTCATTATACTTGGAAGAAAATCCTAAATTCCTTACTATAGTCTGTAAGACCTGAAGTGTTCTTGTCATCGTCAAGCCCTTCAACCTTATCTCTCCCTCTGGCTCTGACTCATTAACTCTAGCCTTATTGTCTTTCTGTTCATAGAACATGCCAAGGTTGTTCTTAACTCAGGACCTTTGCACCTACTATTCTCTCTGCCTAAAGCAAATTACTTCCAGATTATTTCATACCTGAATGTTTCTTTTCATTTAGATTGTTTCTCAAATATCCTCTCCTTAGAAACATCCAGTATAAAGAAATTATCCAAAGCCTGGTCCCTATCTAACATATCTAGTTTTATTTAATTTACACTTGACACAATCTAATATTATCTTGTTTATTGAATACATGCATTATTTTTCTGTCCCAACAGCCTCCCAACTCATCCCAACTAGAATATAAGCTCCATGAGAATAGTCTAGTCCAGGGTTTGGCAAAAGTTTTGGAGAAAGGGCCAGACAGTAAATTTTGTATGCAGTATTATGGGCCCTATGGTGTGTATTGCAACTACTTACTCTGCCCTTATAGCATAAAAGAAACTATAGACAGCACATAAATGAATGGTCATGGCTGTGCTCAAATAAAACTTTATTTAACAAACAGGTGGTGTACAAATTTGTCCCATGTACCCATTTGGCCAACTCCTGTCTTGTCACTCTTGCTCTTTGCCTCATCCTCAATGCCTAGAAAAGTATCTGGCTCATAGCAGGTAATCAATAATATTTATGGGAAGCATGAATGGTTATCAAAAATTTATATTTTTATACAATTACTTAGTCTTGTAGAATCTGGTGTGTTTATCATTTTTATTTTTAACTAATTTTATTTTTAAAAATATAATTTTAATATTTTTCACTTAAAAATCTTTTATTCTGAAAATACATACTTTATATTTAATTTCAATCTGAGCTCTTTTAAATTCAAGTAGAGTTGATTTACAATATTATATTAGTTTCAGGTGTACAACATAATGATTTAATATTTTTATAGATTATACTCCAAAGTTTATTATAAAATATTGGCTATATTCCCTTTGCTGTGCAACATACCCGTGTAGCTTATTTATTTTATACATAGTAGTTTGTACCTTGTAATCCCCTACCTCTATTGGGAGCCCCCATAGGCCTGATGCAGCATCTGAGTAGGGAGAGGACAGCCATTGATGGTGCTCGAAGAGGCAGCAGATTGGGAGCAGTCCAGAACTATGACTGGAGCCAGCACCACACCAGTCTGCACCCCAACCCACGCTGAGCACCTACTCCAGCCCATCTTGCTCCAGCACTGCTCCCCTCTAGAGCGAGGGTCCTGGTGCTGGGAGTGAGGAGAGCACACATAGCCAACTCAGACCTGACCATCAGGCTTATGCCACAGCAAGTTGGGGACTGACTCTGCCCCCTGTTAGGTTGGCTGCTGGTCATTGAACAGAAGAGAAGCCCTGGCTCACACCTGGCTCTGCCCTAGCCCCTCCAACTCCAGCCCCGCCTCATACCAGGGTGATAGCTGCCAGCACACCCTGGGGAAAGATGTAACTTGTGCTCACTTCAGATACAGTTCTCCCACCAAAGCCACTGGGCAGACTGTATAGGGATGCTCCCACACAAGGACACCTCTTCAAGACCGGGATGGGTAACTGTTTCATCTAATTTCATTGAGACAGAGAAAGTTAAGTAAAATGAGAAGGCAGAGGAATTTGTTTCAAAGGAAAGAACAAGGAAAATCAACCTGAAAAAACAACTAATGAAACAGAGGTAAATAATTTATCAAATAAACAGTTCAATCAAGGCTTTAAAAAAATAATGCTACTATGCAATGAAATTTTGATAAAAGCATTTTTTTGTTTGTTTTTTTTTTTTTTGCATTACACGGGCCTCTCAGTTGTGGCCTCTCCCATTGCGGAGCACAGGCTCTGGATGTGCAGGATCAGCGGCCATGGCCCACGGGCCCAGCCGCTCCGCGGCACGTGGGATCCTCCCGGACCGGGGCACGAACCCGCGTCCCCTGCATCGGCAGACGGACTCCCAACCACTGCGCCACCAGGGAAGCCCAAAAGCATTGTTTTAAAAGTGTTTAAGTGTCTATCAGTGTTTAGCTGTACAGAATTGTGCAAAATCACTGATGGAGTATTTTTGAAAGAAGAAAATAATAATTATTGTTAACTATAATAATTACAGCTTAAAATAGTTTATTGTGTTACACCCTCTACTAAGCAATTAACAAATCTATCATTTTATTATAATTTGTTAAAAGTTCCTAAGAAATAAAAATTAAACTCAATAAATGTATCCCAGTGCAGATTTCATATTTTTCAAGTAGGATGTCTTCTTTCAAGTATTACTCTCATAAATGTAGTTGAAAAGATCTCTACTCTCATAATTATTGAAGAACAAAAAATAAAACATAAATCAGTATGAAAGTTAGCTGTCCTATTGCTACTCTTTTGTAAAGATTAAATTTACTGAAATCAGCTAAGTGGTCATTTGACTGTATACAGATAGACACTGAGTATGCAGTTTGTAGATTATCCCGGTCCATTACTCCCTCCTTTTCTTCCTTTCTTTCTTCCTTCCCTCTCTCCTTCCTCCTTACCTCTCTTTCTCCCTCCTTCTTTCTGTCTGTCTCTCTCTCCTCCCCATCCATCTCTCTTATTTAGTTGCTGGAACTGATCAAAAGATATAAATCATGTGAAGATAATATCAGACATTTGTCAATACTTTGGTAGTCCTGACAAGACAGTTGGTAGGCAAAAGACCTAATAAAACCTTAAATAATATTTTATTTGTGTGTATTCCCTTTATTTAATGTGCATTTCAATGATCTAAGCTGACTATATTCACAGTGAATGAATAAATGAGCTGGTATCTATTGCCAGAAGACAAGAAAAGTATGTAGTAGTGTAACAAACAAGTTTGAAAACAGTATATTTTGTTTAAAACAATTTTGCTTTACATTTTAATCCTGAAATTTATCAAGACAAAAAATACTGTTAGTAGACAAAGCTAACCTGGTCAACCTTCTTAATGTGACAAAGAAACAAGGGGTATGAGTCACATTATCTAGACCAGTTACTAAGGAAAATTTTTTTTAATTGTATGTTTTTTTTAATTTATTTATTTTATTTTTGGCTGCGTTGGGACTTCATGCTGTGTACAGCTTTTCTCTAGTTGTGGCAAGTGGGGGCTACTCTTTGTTGCAGTGCATGGGCTTCTCATTGCGGTGACTTCTTTTTTTGCAGGGCACGGGCTCTAGGCACGCAGTCTCAGTAGTTGTAGCACACAGGCTCAGTAGTTGTGGCTCACAGGCTCTAGAGTGCAGGCTTAGTAGTTGTGGCTCATAGGCTTAGTTGCTCCGCAGCATGTGAGATCTTCCCAGACCAGGGTTCGAACCTGTGTCCCCTGCACTGACAGGTGGATTCTTAACCACTATGCCACTAGGGAAGCCCCAAAATTGTATGTTTAAAGTAATTAACTTAAGGACATGTTACAGTTTATTATACAGTATTCATATAAGTTTCACAAATTTTTACCTCTAAAATAATTCTTATACATTTATATATGACCAGCAATCCTACTCCTAGTCACTTACTCAAGAAAAATGAAAACTTCTGCTTTCATACAAAAATGTGCATGGAAATACCCTGGTGGTCCAGTGGTTAGGACTCTGTCCTTCCACTGCTGGGGGCCCTGGTCAGGGAACTAAGATCCAGCAAGCCACATGGCATGGCCAAAAAAATAAATAAATAAAAATTTAAATAATTAATTAATGAAATAAAATTTTAAATAAATAAATTTATTTTATTTATTTAAAATAAAAAAGAACTGAGAAAGGCCTGTTCAACAAAAACTTTTAAAAAATGTGTATATAAATGTTTACAGTGGCTTTATTCAGAATCACAAAAAAACTAGAAACAACTGAAATGTTTTTCAACTGGTGAATGATGAATGGATAAACAACTGAGTTATATCCACAAAACAGGATACCGCTTAGCAATTAAAAGGAGGAAATTGCTAATATACTCGACAACATAAATAAACTGCAGATGCATTCTTCTAAGTGAAAAAAGCCAGATTCAAAAGGTTAGATACTGTATGATACCATTTACGTGACAAAAATATAGGGACATAGATTTAATGTAATCCCAATCAAAATTCTAGCACGTTATTTTGTGGATATCAACAAACTGATTCTAAAGCTTGTATGGAGAGGCAAAAAACCCAGAACAGACGACACATGCCAATGGAAAGAAGATCAAAGTTAGAGAACTGATACTAGCAGACTTCAAGACTTATTATAATTCTACAGTAATCAAGACAGTATGGTGTTGGTGATAGAACAGAAAAATAATCAATGGAACAGAATATAGAGCCCAGAAACAGACCCACATAAATATAGAAAACTGATCTTTGATGAAGGAGCAAAGGCAATAAAATGGAGCAAAGATAGTCTCTTTAACAAATGGTTTTGGAACAAGTAGACAGCCACGTGTAAAAATATGAATATAGACACAGAGCTTACACCCTTTATAAAAATTCACTCAAAATGAATCACAGACCTAAATGTAAAATGCTGAGCTGTAAAACTCCTAGATGATAACATAGAAGAAAACTTAAATGACTTTGGATATGACCTTTAGGTGAACACCAAAGACACAATCCATGAAACAAATAATTGATAAGCTAGACTTCACTGAAATTAAAAACTTCTGCTCCACAAAAGACAATGTCAAGAGAATGATAGTTAAGACAAGTCACAATGGTAGAAAATATATGCAAAAGACACATAAGATAAAGGACTGTGATTCAAAATATACAAAGAACTCTTAAAACTCAACAGTAAGAGAACAAATACTTAATTGAAAAATTAGCTAAAGACCTTAACAGACACCTCACCAAAGAAGATATATAAATGGCAAATAAGCATATGAAAGATGCTCTACATCATATGTCACCAAGCAAATGCAAATTGAAACAACAATAAAATACCACTATATACCTATTAGAATGGCCAAAATCCAGAACACTGACAACACCATATGCTGGCAAAGATGTGGAGTAACAGGAACCCTCATTCATTGCTAGTGGGAATGCAAAGTGGAACAGTTGCTTTGGAAGACAGTCAGGCAATTTCCCACAAAACTAAGCATATTCTTAACCATTTGATTTAGCAATTCCTCTCCTTGGTAATTATCCAAAGAAGTTGCAAACTTATGTCCACACAGAAACACAAATGTGTGTGTGTGTGTGTGTGTGTGTGTGTGTGAACAGAAAACAGATGACTAGTTCTCAGGAGTTAGGATTGGGGAGATGATAATTACAAGAAGCAGAAGGAAATTTGAGGGTATGATGGAATTTTTTGATATCTTGATTGTGCTGGTGATTAAATGACTATATGCTTCTGTCAGACTCAGGGAACCATCACTAAAAAGGACTGACATATATACACTAATATGTATAAAATAGATAACTAATAAGAACCTGCTGCATAAAAAATTAAATTAAATTTAAAAAAGAGGGAATTCTGCATGTAAATTATACTCAATGAAACTGACTGAAAATAGAAATAATTAAGGTAATTTAAGTATGACAGATTTTTCATATATTAATTATTTATAACTTTGAGAATTTTATTTTGATCATAAAACAAGAATCAAGAGAATATCAGGAGCTTACATTTGTTTAATCTTTGGTTTTAACTAATAAATGTCTGCAATTTCTAGACTGTGTAGCAACCAGTATAAAATATATTTTCTCTACCAATATAATGGCATAGAACTCAGAATATGGTCTATTTAGCTGAGTTCCGAGGAGTAAAATGAAAAAGTATTTCAAATGTCAATGAATGCTCATGTTCCCCTTTGTGTATCTGCATAACACTGCCCTCAGGTGTGCATGAGTTTCCTCAGTACTTCTGGTCCTGCATACAACTGACAGCAATTCTCCTCAGTAAAAACTTCCCCAGAGACAGTTTAGTGGAAAGAAAAGCCGAGGAAACTATTTTTAGCAGTGCAGGTTGATGATGCTTTTCCAATATCAAGCATTTTGATGCTTGGGAATTAATAATTCTAACCACAATTGTATACTTTGGCAAATATATATAAAAATATTATTATTATTATCACAGCCACTTGATATAATCACTTTGATTTACAGTTTTATCTTCCTATAGTTAAAATTGCTGCTTTTACGGGATTCGTCTCTTAAGTCATAGAGATTCAATATAAGACCAATTTAACACTGACTTATAATTTCACACTATCAAATGACTTTGGCGTCTAAACGTTGTGGAGCCATAGTACTTCCATGACATTTCTTTAGTCTTCTTTTTATTACTACTGGGTAGTCCTATTTCTGTTGCACTGAGAAAAGATGAAGTGCATTGATATCACATGTGGAATGCTTTAATTAAGCATATATTGGCTGTATTTTAAATTTCTTCTGATAACTCCAGGGAAAAGAGTTTTTGAATAAAATCATTGTGTGTTCAGAAAAATACAAAAAGCTGTGATTTTGAGATAATGTTTTAATTCAGTAAATATATTTGTCTTCATTAGCACATTTAAATTGTAATGTCTGACCAGTTGTCAGGTTTTTTTTTAAGGAACACCAAAGCCAACTATGTCTTAAATACATGACACCAAAGCCAACTTCATAAATGAGATGAACTAAGTATCTCTTAAATATAGAACCAATGCTTACAGATTGATGGGGCATATGACAGCAGAAAAAATGCCACATGGCTCATAGTAACCAACCAGAGGACAAATGAGTTTACCAATTCATCAGACAAGAACTAGGTCAGTAGCCACTGATATTAATAGTAGCACAGGCCTGCCTTAGATTGAAAATATGCACAATGCTGTACCACATGAGTCCCTAAGCGGGTGTCTAAAAATGTAAAATATTGACCCTAAATCATGTTCAACAAGGGGTTTCAGTATAAATAGTAGTTTACCGAAGATCGTTTTAGCTCTCAGTTTTGCAGCATATTCACAGCTTTGCATGTTGATCTGCAATGGCTCCTAGAAATCCAGATTTTTGCTATCATAAACTGCTCTTGTGAACTGCTAAGAGTTGAAAGAAAGTTGCAAAGACAGTCATATGTTTATAATCTTATTCCTATTTTATGTTTCCAGTCTCATACTGTGTGAGATAATAATTTAGGTCAATTTTTGTTAGCTGTTTCAATTTACCCACTAAGAGTTTATTTATGATGACAGTGAAGAAATGAAAACCCATTTTAGGGGTGTTTCATGTATCTCATTTTTTATGGTCACTCAGTAAAAAAAATTCTGAATCAGGAGATTCAGGATGCATGTTATAATGACAAAAAAAGTGACAAAAATAACTAGAAATAACCATTGGATTGACTGAAAAGGAAGTAAAGATTTAAAAAAAAATTTAGTAACATATTGGTTAATAAATATCAATATTTTAGAATCTACTGATTGAGACCTTTTTTTCTTTAAGCTACATCATAAATGTAGCTGACGGTGGTGTATCTTTTACTAAACAATAAAAAAAAGCTAAAAAGGATCATGGTGGGGTTATCTTGGAGGGCAATAAAGAATTGTTGATTTGTGTAAAAGGTAGCATGATTTACACTGTGACAAACTTAAAATAAAACAGCTTTTCCAAACTTTATCTAAGGTTTTCAGGGTTAGAATTATGTGGTATACTATGATTTCCCAGCAAGGCCTAGCAGTTTATTCAAAACACAACACAGAAAGCATGAGGAAGGACTACAAACCTTTCCACTAGGCAAAGATTTAAATAGGAGCCAAGCCCACATCATGATGGGTGAGGCATATCTCCCTATGGTCTTGGCAACCTCCAGTTACAATTTGGGCAAAGAATGACCCCTTCAGTGTCCACCTAGAAGCCGTAGCATTTCCCTTCCGGAAGAGGACAAGCAATGGGGAACCTAAAATGGAGGTCAAAAGAGAAACTTATCCTGTGAACTTGGCTTAGGGCAAGGCTCCAACTTACGTCTTGGATGCAGGAGCACTGAAAATAAAATAGAAATGTTGCATTTCTAGGGATTTGGGCAGTTAGAAGGGAGATTGACAGTTATCTGCAAAGTGGAGAGTAACAAACGGTGCCAATGGTGAGCTCCAGGCCAGCCTCTCTGTGGCAGTTAGTTAACTGGTAAGATTCAATAGACAGCATTTATTCTGTACCAACACTCATCTCTGATTCTATCTGGTAGATCGTCAAGGACATAATGATATAATGAGAAGAGCAGAGACTTTGTAGGCAGAAAACTTGAGTTCAAATTCTGGGTCTTCTACCTACAGACTATGACCAAAACTGCTGGCTATTCACCAAAATACTATTTCTTTTTCCTGGACACCCAGTAAGGTTGCATTTCCCAGCTTCTCTCAGTTAGTCACATCACATATGACTGGGTTCTAGCTAATATAATGACAACAAAAATGATGCTGATGTGATTTTGACAAAAACAAAGATGCTTAAGTGTTGTCTTAGAGGGCAATTAGGCATTTGCCAGGTGGTCTATTGTAGGGCATGTGCTGTGCACATACTCAAAAAATAAAAATGGAAGAACCCTCATGGTTCTCCCAAACTCTATCTTCTCATTCAAGAACAAACTGAGTACATGCTGCTAGTCCCTCTTTTCACCATGGAAAGAAAAGAGAGAAGGTTTTTAATGTACTAATTCATAACCTACAGGAGAGATTTTTACCCATTTTTAACTCACCGAAAGCACTCCTTGTTTGACACATGGGACAGAGTAAAAGAAGACCAGAATTTCAAACTCTCAAAGGAGTTTATGACTGCTGAGGTAGAGCCAGGTTCCAGAGCTCTCTGGTGATTAATTTGGGTACTTCAACAGAAAGTACCCAGTTGAACCAAGCAGTTCAACTCTTCGTCACCATGCCCACTCATGGGCAGAGGAGTGAGCCGCAGAGGTGTCTTCCTCAAGCAGGAAGCAGGGATAGGAGTAGACGACTCAGAGAAGCAAGATAGTCTCCTCAGTATCTGGCAACATCCACCATATTCAAAAGATCACACAGCCCAGTGCAAAAGCCAATGCCAAAACTATAAAAAACTAGCCTAAGCAAATGATTACAAACCAAGTCAATGATGTGTATCTTAGGAAAACTAAAAATGAACTTCATTAACCAATAAAAGTATTTACAAACTACCAAAAGTAATCACACTTAACATTTGATGAAAATCAGAAATTTTTTTCTTTGCTATCACTTCTTAATTAAAACACTATAATAGAGCATTTTGCCAGAGCAATAAGACAATAAATGAAAAGTATCTTTCAAACTCTGTAAAATAGAAATTAACTAAAATATGCAAGACTTTGTTTAAGGAAACTATAAAATTATCCAGACTGGCAGAAATAATAATCTGAATAAATGAAGAAATTTATTATAATTCTCAAAAAAAAAAGTCTTAAACTTAGCATATTCTGAATCCAAATTCCAACAGGATTTGTAAAGGAATTTGACAGACTGATTCAAAATTTCATGTAGGAGGCTTTAACTATAAGAATATCAGAGACATTTTTGAAAAAGAAGAAAAAAGTGTATTATCAAAGCATATCTAAACAGCATACAGAAATTAAGCTGACTAGGATCAAAATAAGAGTAGCATATCAATCAATCAAAACAAAGAATCAAGAAACAGACTCATTTATATGTGTAGATTTTGTAAAAAATAAAGTTGGTGTTTTAAACTGCTAAGGAAATGACACATTATTCAATAAATGGGGTTGGAACAGTTGAGTATTAATTTTTAAAAATGATAAAGTTAAGAGCCTACCTCACAGAGTTCTAAATTAATTCAAGATATAAATCTAAGGCAAATTTTAAGATAATTATGAAAAATATAGCTATAAGCCTGGAATAAGTGATGTTGTCACTTAAAAACAAAATATTAAGGGAGTAATAAATTTGACTACGTCAAAATTAAAGACTTATCTATGCTAAAAGTTTCCATAAAAAATTTTTTAAACCAAACAACAGAAAAGGGAAATACATTTGAAATTTCTATAAAAAGCAAAAAGTTAGTATCTAGCATATAAAAATAACTCTTACACATTAATATTTTAAAGGTCCACAAAAATGAGGAAAGAATATAAATTGGCAATTCCAAAGGGGAAATCTAAGTAGCCAGTAAGCAAGAGAAGACATGCAGCCTCACGGGTCAGGGAGGAAATGGGAATTAAAGCAAGCATGGGATACCATTTTTTAAAAACAATCTAATGCAGGGAAAATGTTATAATATCAAAAGCTGCTGAGCCTAAAGGGGAAAAGGAACTCTCTGAAGTGGCTAGTAGTAAATTGGTGCAGCCACTTTGGAAAGCAATTTTGTGGCATTTGTTAGATTTTTGAAGCACATCTCCTGTGTCTTGTCACTTCCAGCCCTAGAGCACCACTCCAATAAGTGTGCAAAGAGGCAAGTGTGAGGTATTGCAGCATCAGTTAAAACTGCTTAATTAAAAAAAAGGGAAATAAGCATATTAATCAACAGAAGAATAATTATACCAACATATTATAGCCATTCTATCAACTTTTAGTATATTATGGAAAAACGTTACTTGAACATAGAAATGTACAGTATATTATCATTTATGTCTTTTAAAAAATAATACTATGTATCATTTTTGTATAGAGACACTTATTTTATGCAGATATGTAGAAAGGCCTCATAGCATACAGGGTACTCATTGATAATAATGGTTACCTGGAGGGAAGGGCCTGGACATTAAATGTGATGGTGAAGTAAGACTCAGCTTTGTCATAATATTTGCATATTTTACAATGAGAATGCATTTATATATTCATTATTTGTTGTGTAATAAAATAAAACTTTAAAATATTTTGGCCTGTTTAGACTCAGCTGGAATGGGTTTCAGGAGGTATCTTTATCCAGCAGCTTAGATAGTGTGGCAGACAGAATAATGGTCCCCCAAAATGTTCATGTCCTAATCCTCGGAACATGTGAATATGTTACCTTACATTGAAATGGGGACTTTACAGATGTGTTAATTTAAGGATCTTGAATTGTGAGATTACCCTGGAATATCTGGGTGGGTACAATGTAGTCACAAGGGTCCTTATAAGAGGGAGGAAGGAGGGCCAATCAAAAGCCTATGTGACATAGCACAGGGAGATCAGCTCAGTGATTTGTGACCACCTAGAGGGGTGGGATAGGGAGGGAGGCTCAAGACGGAGGAGAAATGGGGATATATGTATATGTATAGCTGATTCACTTTGTTATACAGCAGAAACTAACACACCATTGTAAAGCAATTATACTCCAATAAAGATGTTTAAAAAATAAATCAATAAATAAAAACTCTCAAATTTATATACTTGGGGGAAAAAAGCCTATGTGACAATGGAATTAGAGAGAGAGATGGGATGCTACACTGGCTGCTGGCTTTGAAGATGGAGGAAGGGGCCACGAGCCAAGGAATGCAGGTGGCCTCTGGAAGCTGGAAAACGAAAGGAACCAGATTCTCCCCTAGCATGTCCAGGAGGAATGCAGCCCTGATGATCCATTTAGATCTTCTAACTTCCAGAATTGTAATATAATAAATTTGTCTTTGTATAAACCTCTGAGTTTGTGGCAATTTGTTACAACAGCAATAGGAAACCAACACAACTAGTTATGATAATAATTTATGAGTCAGTAAATAAATAACCAGACATCAAAAAAATAAGGGAGGCTGCCATAATTATTAAGTAGCTTCTACTCTACCTCATACAAAAAAAGGTGTTAATTTCAGGTGTTTAATAAAAGTTCCCAAATACAGAGATAGTATATCAAAATACAGATAAAAGAGGGAATATAAATTATTAACATCAGCAACTATTTTCATTAAAAATGCTGTATATCACTTTTTTATTCCTGTCAAGGAAATTTTTAGTGATGTTACCTTGCTTCTGGTCAAGTTGCAAAGATATTTTTTAGTACTGTCTATGAATAAGTTCTCCTCAGTTCCAACAAATACATATCTTACTTACCAGCTTGTTCAACTTTTTATCAGATACTGGTTTTACCTGAGATACAAGGCAAAGATTTTGTAGTTCTTCCACAGGCAGAAACCAGACTTCCAGACAGGCTAGGAACACACAAGGCTACAGAATGCATCTATATGGCAGGGGGAAATTTTCTCAGCAAACTTTGCAGGTCACTGTCAGCTGCTTTATCTTCTTAAATAACAGCAGAAAATATAAGTATATATATATATATTTTAAACATCTTTATTGGAGTATAATTGCTTTACAATGGTGTGTTAGTTTCTGCTTTACAACAAAATGAATCAGTTATACATATACATATGTTCCCATATCTCTTCCCTCTTGCGTCTCCCTCCCTCCCACCCTCCCTATCCCACCCCTCCAGGCAGTCACAAAGCACCGAGCTGATCTCCCTGTGCTATACGGCTGCTTCCAACTAGCTATCTTAGAGTAGCTTAAGGTTCACATCAAAATTGAGAGGAAGGTACAGAGATTTCCCGTACATTCCCTGTCTCCACACAGGCACAACCTCCCTCATTATCAGCATCCCCCATCACAAACTAGTGAATATAACAAAGAAGAAACAGACTCACAGATATAGAAAACAAATTAGTGGTTACCAGTGGGGAGAGGGAAGGGGGAGTCACAAGATAGGGATAGGGGATTAAGAGGTACAAACTAGTATGTATAAAATAAATAAGCTACAAGAATGTATTGTACAACACAGGGTATACAGCCAGTATTTTGTAGTAACTATAAATGGAATGTAAACTTTTAAAATTGTGAATCACTATGCTGTACACCTGTAACTTACGTATCAATAATATTGTACATCAACTACCCTTCAATTTTAAAAAATGAAAAAAAAAATCCCTCACCAGAGGAGTACATTTGTTACAACTGATAAACCTACGTTGACACGCCATTATCTCCCAAAGTCCACAGGTTACATTAGGGTTCACTCATGGTGTTGTATATTCTAAGGGTTTTGACAAATGTAGAATGCCATGTACCCATCATTATAGTATTATACATATAGTGTTTTCACTCCCTTAAAAATCCTCTAAGCTTTGCTTACTCATTCCTCCTTCCCCTCGAGTCCCTGGCAACCACTGATCTTTTTACTGTCTCCATAGTTTTGCCAAGTATAATTTATTTTAAAAAGATTAACAAAGAGTATTTTTAAAATCCTGTTTGATTTTCCTTATGTTAAAATCAGACTGATCAGACAAGATCGGGCGCGTTCAGGGTGGTATGGCCGTAGACAAAGAGGGAAGACATATGGGAACATTTGTATATGTATAACTGATTCACTTTGTTATAAAGCAGAAACTAACACACCACTGTAAAGCAATTATACCCCAATAAAGATGTTAAAAAAAAAATCAGACTGATCAAATTCACCAGTTGCATTTTTCCACTGACAGTATTTTTCCATATTGTTGTCTCCTGATTTATTTTTCATTGTCAAAAAGCACTTAAAATATCAATGACCCGCTCCAGAACAAGTTCATGGATGAAAGCCCTGATTGGCTACTAATGTATCCGGTTTATAGTCTGACTTTTTTTTCTTCTTTAAAGCATTATCTCCAAGTCCAAGGGTTTCAAAAAGACTACTTTTTATAGAATACTTTGGAAAGTCTAGAGTGGGAGATGCTATCTGGGGGAGAGGAGAGAAGAGGTTTAAGATAAACTTTTCCATTGATGGGATTAGTCTATTATCTTGAAATTGAAACATAAGACAAATTGCCCTCCTTTCCACTTCTGCTATTAATGTCATTTTTCAATTTATATTATTATGGTTCTTGAGAAAACTGTTCTGCTGCTAGTCTCTCAGGCAGAAATTGCACCAAGCCCAGAGAGAAAGGGGGCAGGTTATGAGAATGATAGAACACAGAGTGGCAGTCTCTGTAAACCAAACACTGAGGAAGGCTTTTTTTTTTAATTTGAACAGGTCATATATTATTTTATATTTTCAAGACAATTCAACTTAATCATTTATTGAGCTCCCTCAAGTAGATGTGGTTTTGTTCTCTTTCAATAGCTTCAGCGTAAGCAGATCAGGAAGACGGAATTTGAAATCAAGGGAATCGGATTTTGAATTACATCTCTGCCAGGTCCTAGCTGCTGCCCTAGGATAGGTTTCATACCATGGTTTAAGATTTTGTTTCCTCATCTGTTAAATGGCAATGGGAATAACTCCTTCACTTGGCTGTATCATGTGAGATAGAAGCCTCTTTGCACTATGTCGGCACATACTAAGGACTCAATACACAACAAATGTTATTATTCGATTTGTATTTTTGAAGTCACTATGATGATCAGGAAAATGTATTGCTGTGACTAATAAAATCCATCCACTCCTTTTAAGCCTATTTCTTCTTGCTTAAATCTCTGCAGTCCTATACTGAACACACAACATTACACCTACTTAATTATGCTAATTGGGCAAGCAGTAATTTAATCCATAAGACCAGTCAAATCCACTTATTGATGGAATTGACTGAAACAAACAGCTATGTTGGATTAGATAATAAACCTGAAGAAGATATCTTTTATATATCACATTTCTCCAGTAATGGAATACTCCAACTGAATCTCTATCAAGACCACAGATTGATAAGCTAACATTAAATTCTGTTGCTTGAGCTACCCTCTGCTCACTGAGACATTTATCCTCAAAAAAGGGAATAAACCAAAAGAGGCAGTATGGTAAAAGGCTCCAGGTTAAAGTGTGGGTCTGTGAATAATTAGTCTCATTTATTCATTTAATCAATAAGTATATTTTGAACACCTACTAGTCAGGCATAATTCTAGCTGCTGGAAATAGAGCAGAGAATGAAACAAAGCCCTTTCCCTTACAACACACATTGGAGACAAGCTATAAACAGATAAATGTATAGGTCATATTCTAATATGTACTACTCTCAAAAGTCATGCAAGATAGGGTTGATAAGGGGTGCCAGCTTGGTAGTGGGAGTTGCGGGGGTCAGAGACAGCCTTTCTGAAAATATGCTAATTGAGCAGAGGTGCAAAGGAGGGTGCCATGCACGTATCTAGGGGTAAATGTTCCTGGCTAGGATTCTTGTACTAACCACAAACATTGTATTTAGTGGCTAAATGGCAGTGACTTGACCTCAACTAAAAATCTTCTAGAAAAAGTAAAACAACATTCTGAATTTGTATAATTCATGACTTAAAAAATAATATTTCGGGCTTCCCTGGTGGCGCAGTGGTTGAGAGTCCGCCTGCCGATGCAGGGGACACGGGTTCGTGCCCCGGTGTGGGAAGATCCCACATGCCGCGGAGCGGCTGGGCCCGTGAGCCATGGCCGCTGAGCCTGCGCGTCCGGAGCCTGTGCTCCGCAACGGGAGAGGCCACGACAGTGAGAGGCCCGCGTAACGCATAAAAAAAAAAAAAAAAATAATATTTCCATTTTTACAATTCAGTGACAGAACGAAGCCAGCAAGAATGGAATCTTAGAATGTGTATAATTTTCCAGTACTTCATGGTAAAAACAGTCTGCATTGGACAGTGCAAATAATCAACTGCAGAGTAATGCCCAATGAGCTGTTTTATTGTGGACTGGAGGCGATTCCAAACTGGAAAACAGGAAAATGCTTCACCATAGTATGTGGATAGACGGTAAAGTACAATGGTGACAGGGCACTTTGTGTCAACCTTAAGGGGTGACATTGTTCCATTGGAGAAAAATTTTCAGGCCAACCAAAAGACAAAAATCTTAAGTAGTCTCAGCAGCTTTAGACAGGAGCTGCAATTGTTCTTCAACAAGTGAACCTAACACACATTCAATGAGAAAAGGCACAGTTGCACAAACAGCAGCTTGTTCTAAAAAGACAATAATACAAAAATGCCCTTTCTCAATCCCCAAGCAAACACACAAGTTTATGCTATTGCATATGTCTTGGTCACACACTTGATAGGCATTCAATTCTCAATGCTATAAGATGCTGTGTGATATGAAACATTGTATTTAAGGTAGAAGAAACAATTTAGCCTTAATCACCAGGCAGTTTTATGATAGGAAGTCTTGTGTTTGTTTTTTTTTTTTGACATCTTTATTGGAGTATTATTGCTTTACAATGGTGTGTTAGTTTCTGCTTTATAACAAAGTGAATCAGCTATACATATACATATATCCCCATATCTCCTCCCTCTTGCATCTCCCTCCCACCCTCCCTATCCCACCCCTCTAGGTGGTCACAAAGCACTGAGCTGATCTCCCTGTGCTATGCGGCTGCTTCCCACTAGCTATCTATTTTACATTTGGTAGTGTATATATGTCCATGCCACTCTCTCACTTTGTCCCAGCTTCCTCCTCCACATGTCCTCTAGTCCATTTTGTGTCATAAAAACCCTGTCTTAATATTCTCTGCCATCATTTGGCTTGAGAAGACCTCGGTGTCAGTTTTGCCTCGGGCTTTGATCTCATATCTTTATGGGTTGTATTTTCAAAGTAATGCAGGTGGCTGCCAATCTATCTGACACATGCCGATCAAGAACTACACCTCAAGCAATCTGTTAATGCAAAATTTAATAATATGACTGCAAAACTTACATATGTTCATACTAGAGAAGGTTTGCTTGTCTGATTCTGTGTTTACTTTCCAGGACTAATCAAATGTCTTGCCACATCTCCTTAGTCTCTTCCTATTCAGTACCACAGACTCCTGGGCTTCTTGGGAATGTTGTCTGAATTCATTGACTAGAGGAGTCATGAAACACATGTCAGATGTTTCATGTTTACTGTGGATTATCAGTGGTTGAAGGTGGTGTCATATTGCATAAGGCAGAAGCTATGAGGCCATTTATACATGAAAATCACATGTTAAATTTAAAGAGCAGCACCCAGGATGAGCCAGGCCCTGTGCTAGGTAAAGAACAAAGTGAGAAAAAAAAAAAAAACTAATCATAGGTTGATTGTGTTGATTTAAATAGTTTACTAGATTCTAGCTTGTCAGTAATATTCTAAATGTAAGTTTAGATAATTGTATTTTTAAAAAACTAGATTGTATTATAGCTTAGAATATAATAAGGATACCGAATTGAAGATGAAGATCAACAGAATAAGGACCAAGCTAACATAGTGTGAAAGTGTCAATTACCAATTTCAGATTGTATCTCTCTATCAAATTTCACAGCCATATTACATTAAATGATGGAGAAAAGTTATCACTAAGGCAATCTGCAATCAAATGCGATTTACTGCAGACATAAACGTTGTGTTTGAAATTGCAGAGTTTCTATAAATTGTTCTAGCATTGCAAAGCCCTGAAATGGATGGGAAAATGGAGAAAGATGGGGGCCCAGGACATTTCATCAATTATTGACAACTTGCAGGACTTGAGAGAACCAAATAAATTAGTGCTTTTAAAACACTAAGATTTCCCTTAAAACTTCGAGAACCTGAGCTTCTGAAACAAACAAGATGGGGCATGTTTGAGTGATCAATTACGGGACACCTCAGATTGCTAAAGTCAAGATATCACTATGCCTGGGGAATTAATTGACAATTAAGGCCTGTCTGGTCAATCTATTTAAACATGGATTTTTTTTTAATTCATTGAGGATCTTGGTATCGTGAAAATCTTTAAATAAAGTCTAGTGTGGTTAAGTCCTACATGATGGAATCATAAGCAAATGTAGAACTTGAGAAAACAATTCTAAACCAGCATTTTGCTTTCTGGCAAAGAAGGAAAAGTGAATTTTAAAAATACAAACATATACACACATTGCACCATTCTTTATGTTTCTTTATTCCATCCATTGTCTTAAATCATCTTTTTAATTTAATTAATGCTAGCCCATATTAAAAGTGACTTCACAACCCTAGAAGATTAGGGTCATACCAAATTAGTAGTGCTGAATCTACAGCATCTCAATTAATCCTCACAATAACCCTATAAGACATCACCATACCGCTCCTGTCAGATGGGTTATTCAGTGAAACTATACTTGACTTCAACAGCATGATTACTAACAAGTGTGACAAGGCACGTTGGACTGAGCAGATGGGCTGTTGTATCCAGCAAGGAGCCCCTACTAGATCATGGCATAGCTCTTACTTTTACCGTTCAAAACTGGTGAGGATGGCATGTTTCAGCAGTTAATTATTTTCTTGGCTTCCTCTGGAAATGTATAATTTAAGCACTAATGTTCAAAACATTAAATTTAGACCAGGGAAAATCCAGCAATGGGAACAACAGAACCTAAGTTCAATGAGGGTAAGGATTCACTGATATTTTCCAAATGCCTAGGACAGTACCCAGTGCATACACAGTAGGTACACAATAAATATTTGTTCAATAAAAGGGCTTATGGATTCAAATACATTGTTTGAATGTAAAGTTTTGTGTTGTATGTGCACATGTTTCAGGCAGGGGTCCATACCTTTCATGAGATTCTCAAAAGGGTCTGTGAAATGAATTATGACCCACTGCTAGAAGAAAGGGATTTATGTGTTGAGCAGCAAGTGGGACTAGATGACCTCTAAGGACTTTTCAACTCTAACATTTGACCTCAAAATACATATATCTTTTAAAATGTTAATATGCCTACACCTCAAATGCATCAGTCTTTAAAGCCCAACTTCTACCCGTGAGATTGAAGTTTCTCTTCTTATAAAGGAGTTATAAATTGTATTGAACCAGAGGGGGACCTGATGGAATTCTAGAAACCTATGATATAGAGGACCTCCAGCTGTGCTATTATAGGAAGTCCTGCCCTTCTGTCTTGTTTCCCATCAAGATCAGGCCACCAGGGCTTCCCTGGTGGCGCAGTGGTTGAGAGTCCGCCTGCCGATGCAGGGGACACGGGTTCGTGCCCCGGTCCGGGAAGATCCCACATGCTGCGGAGCACCTGGGCCCGTAAGCCATGGCCGCTGAGCCTGCGCGTCCGGAGCCTGTGCTCCGCAACGGGAGAGGCCACAACAGTGAGAGGCCCGCGTACCGCAAAAAAAAAAAAAAAAAAAAAAAAAGATCAGGCCACCAGAACAGCCTCAGCCACAATCCACATGTTGTGAATTTCCAGGAATGTGAGTAGATTTAATTTATGGCAACTGCATTTTCTAGACTATTGTTTCATATAACTAATTACACTACTATGTATACTTTCTAAGCAACTAATTAATGCCTAGAGTCCATAAATATTTTTCTGACTTGTGTTTATATAAAAAGCCTCTTATTGTCATAAAAATAACAAATCCTCTTTACTTAAAAGAAGAATGGATTTGTGGTGATCATAAATTCTAAACTGGAAATTTGGGACACGAAGTCAATAATTTTGATTTGCAAATGTATTATTCTAAAGCCCTATAAACCCTAAAGGTGAAACCATCTTAAATTATACCTTTAGTATTTGCGTGTGTGTCTTATGGTTCACAGGTAAAGAGAAGAAATTATAGATTTTATATACATATAGCCTAAAATTATCATTGTGTGCCTGACTCTGATTCCAATCTTCTGTAAAGGCTAAGAAAAGAGGAAACAGCAGGAAGTCAAGAAATTGAAATTTCTCTGAAGTGTGGATTGAAGAAAGCCAGAACAATGAGAAGGACAGGAAGGAGGTCTGGGACATGGGAGATGCTTTCCCTAGATGAGCAAGGATTTCTTTGAATCCTCTGGCTCTAAGTTCAGTTCCTCCCTCATGACTTGCCCCGATCGCCACTGTCTCCTGGTTGATTCCTTTCCCTCCTTCTGCATCTTCCCCTCTTTGTTCTTAAGGAAATTCTTCTAACGTCATGTAAGGATCTCTATTCACAGTGCAAGCTTGGCACATGCTGTTTAACTAAACAAATTTTATACCATTTAATCCTATTATGCAGTCCTAAGCTAAAGTTATTACAAAGCTTGTATTATTCCCAGTGTGAGAGGAGTGTTATCCTTGAACTCGGAGCTGTGTAAAAGGAAATCACGTGAAACTATTATGTCTCTGTGAGTGCCTCATTATCTCAGCCAAGGAAATGAATGTTTTCTGACTATTCTCTGCTGTTCTCCAGCATGAAGTCTGTGTCTCATGTTTACTGACACTTTTATAGTTGACCTTCAAGCTAGTTGACAGATTTCAACAGTGATGTTTAACAATGAGAAATAAATCACTCTTCATACCAACACTGTGCTATTGACGGTTCCCGCTCTTCACTTTCTTAGCTCTATGATTTATTATCATCTCCTAATATAAATAAAGAACTAAAAGTGGATTCATGTAACGTTGGCCTGTGAATGCTATTAGGAAAAGTGTAGCTTACTCAATATTATTGAAAAATAGAGCAAAACACTAAAGAAAATGCTTTTCTAAAATAATAAGGTTTAAAGCAGATGCTTTTGAGTCTGTATTTTGTATTTACAAATCCTGGCAGATATGGACCAATGTTTATCTATAGAGACTTTTCTATGGCAATAGATTTTGTCATTTTTCAGAAAGCACAAATATACAGAACAGGTTAAATTTCACTTCTCTTGTTATAATATCCAAGTTCTTCCTATTTCATATGTTTATATGTATTATACTGAATATACATGTGTGTATCATTCTTAACTGCATATTTATATCTAGTTACATATATCAACTTTACACACATGTTTTAGGGTATTTGTTATTTTAGAACACTTACAGAAATGTGAATGCTTAAGACTGTTTAAAACTATATTGAAAACCATCAAAATGTTACTTAATATTTGAACTGAAGGAAGTGGTCTTTGAAAAGAGCAAAAAGCTGAGAGCACTTAAATTTCACATTATTTTGTATAAATACTCATGAATTTAAGTCCTTTTCTGTGATCAGAGTATCCTGCTAATAAACATATTCATATGGAGAATAATGTACTCTAGACTGCCCTTATATACTTATAATGGGCAATTATATTAAATTAAAATAATGAATTAAAACATTTGATAAAAGCACAGACCATAGCCTCTGTGTATTTTGCCAGAAGGAAGCAGAGAGCTGACAAAAGAATCTGACTTGAAAATTCATCTAAAATGGTCTAAATGTTGAAAAGAAGGTGGAATGTGAGAGACTTGAATGTCATGAAAGAAATTTAAAACTAGCTAGGGATACCATAGGTTTTAGCTATCCAGTTTCAGAAAAAAAAAAAATTCAGTCAGTTGTGTGTGTGTTTTGTCTACCCAATGCCAGAGACGATTTATACGAAAGCACTTTAAAAAAGTGTATGCCTGTGACTAAACAGAACTTTTCTAATTGTAAACATTTTTAGACCTTGGAACAGGTTACTAAGATAAAAGAGTGGAATTTTCTTCCCTGGATACTGTTAATGCAGAATAAAGAGTTGTCTGGACCCCTTCCTAAACAGAGGGTATTATTCTACACAACTTTTGAGGTTCCTTTTCATCTTGCCATTTTATAAAATGTTCTAAGGTGACAGGATTAATATTGACATTCTGCAAGCTCTCTTGGACTTTTATTTCCATTTTCTTTAACAAGGGGGAATCCAATCTAAGAAGTAAATGATGGCTTCCGGCTTTAGTACTTCAAGATTTTCTCCTATCTCTTTACTGTTTATTGTAAAACACACAGCAATGCCTCATAGAAGAAAGCTGTGAGCTTTCTATGGTATTCCTGGAACAAATGGATCTTGCACGCTGTCCTTGGTACTCCTTGATTGTTGCCCACGTTTTGAATCTTGATTCATTGGAGCATCACATCGATAACCCTCATAAATTCAGTATGACTGATGGACAACCATGTAACCCAAATGTTCATGGAGTCCCTAACCATGATGAGGTGAAGCCCAGCCATTATGCCCTCTACAGAGAAATGATCTGTGATGTGGTCTCACTAGCTTAATTAACATAAAGCAATTTCACACATTGACCATCATTTCAATTTGGGTGAGAAAAAACTGGAGAATAATGACCTGGGTGGCTATGCGTTTGCTCAGTTCCCTTAGACCACAATTACAGTATAATTTATTGTCCAATTTAGGACCCTTTTGAAAGTAAAGCAAAGGATGGGGGAATCATTAGTATAACCCTGGGACCATACATATGTAGATGGGGACTACCCCAGGAAGATGGGAAAACGTGGCTGCCCTGCTTTGACCCGAGCCATGCTGCAATAACAGACAAGAAACACTACCGTGCTCGTGCAGGCACAATATTAGAGAAGTTTATCACTCGTAGTTATTTACTGATAAGGAAAGCTTCAAAGTGGGAAGACACAGGACAAGCATCCATCACTCCCGTTATGCTCTATAACCCTTGCACTATTTTTACAAAATATAACACATATTCCTAAAATTTAATTTCAACGATGTCTACCTTTTCTACAATTAAGGTGTTTGCTTTTATTTTAAGGGCTTTGATTTAGGAATCAAAACATCTTGCATAATAAACCACCTCAAACATAGCAGCATAAAACAGAAACAATCACTTCTTGTCTCTTCCAGTTCTGGTAGTTGACTGGACCGAGCTAAGTAGTTCTTACTCCATGGACTTTCTTGAAGTTGCAGTCAGGTGGTGTGTGGTCCTAGTGTCATCTCAAAGGCTTCCCCCCCTTACATGACAGGTAGTCATTGCTGACTGTCAGCCAGAACTTCAGCTGGGCTTGTCAGCCAGAAGCCCTCACACAGGCCTCTGCATGTGGCCTGGGCATCCTCTTAGTGTGAATTCTGGGTTCCAAAATTAAGTGACCCAAGATAAAGAGCTAGGAGAAAGCTGTCTCTCCTTTTATGGCCCAGTCTTGGAAGTCACATAGCATCATACTGACACCAGATGATAAGCACGAGGATTCACCCAGTCTCAAGGGGAAGATAAATAGACACCACCTCTTGATGGGGAACAACAAGGTCATATGTGTAATATGAGCATATGAGTAGAGAGGAGCTTCAAGATGGCAGATGAGTAGATACATCAGAAATACATCTACACGTGGAACAACTCCTACAGAACACCTAACGAACGCTGGCAGAAGACCTCAGACCTCCCAAAAGGCAAGAAACCCCCCACGTACCTGGGTAGGGCAAAAGAAAAAAGAAACAACAGAGACAAAAGGATAGGGACGGGACCTGCACCAGTGGGAGGGAGCTGTGGAGGAGGAAGGCTTTCCACACAGTAGGAAGCCCCTTCGCGGGCGGAGACTGCGGGTGGCAGAGGGGGGAAGCTTCGGAGCCGCGGAGGAGATCACAGCCAACAGGGGTGCGGAAGGCAAAGCAGAGAGATTCCCACACAGAGGATCAGGGCCGACCGGCACTCACCAGCCCGAGAGGCTTGTCTGCTCACCCGCCACGGCAGGCGGGGCTGGGAGCTGAGGCTCGGGCTTCAGTGGGAGCGCAGGGAGAGGACTGGGGTTGTCGGCGTGAACACAACCTGCAGGGGGTTAGTGCACCACGGCTAGCTGGGAGGGAGTCCGGGGAAAAGTCTGGACCTGCCGAAGAGGCAAGAGACTTTTTCTTCCCTCTTTGTTTCCTGGTGCGCGAGGAGAGGGGATTAAGAGCGCCGCTTAAAGGAGCTCCAGAGACAGGCGCGAGCCGCGGCTAAAAGCACGGACCCGAGAGACAGGCATACGACTCTAAGGCCGCTGCTGCCGCCACCAAGAAGCCTGTGTGCGAGCACAGGTCACTATCCCCACCTCCCCTCCCAGGAGCCTGTGCAGCCCGCCAATGACAGGGTCCCGTGATCCAGGGACAACTTACCCGGGAGAACTCACAGCGCGCCTCGGGCTGGTGCAACGTCATGCCGGCCTCTGCCGCCGCAGGCCCGCCCCGCACTCCATGCCCCTCCCTCCCCGCGGCCCGAGTGAGCCAGAGGCTCTGAACAAGCTGCTCCTTTAACCCTGTCCTGTCTGAGAGAAGAACAGACACCCTCCGGCGACCTACACGCAGGGGCGGGGCCAAATACAAAGCTGAACCCCAGGAGCTGTGAGAACAAAGAAGAGGAAGGGAAATCTCTCCCAGCAGCCTCAGGAGCAGCGGATTAAAGCTCCACAATCAACTTGGTGCACCCTGCATCTGTGGAATACCTGAATAGACAACGAATCATACCAAAATTGAGGCGGTGGCCTTTGGGAGCAATGATATATATATATATATATATATATATACTTTTCCTTTTCCTCTTTATGTGAGTGTGTATGTTTCTGTGTGTGATTTTGTCTGTATAGTGTTGCTTTTACCATTTGTCCTAGGGTTCTCTCTGTCCGTTTTTTTGTTTTTTTTGGGTTATTTTAGTATAGTTTTTAGCTCTTGTTATCACTGGTGGATTTGTTCTTTGGTTTGGTCGCTCTCGTCTTTCTTTTTTTTATTACTTTAAAAAAAATTTTTAATAATTATCTTTAATTTTAATAACTTTATTTTATATTATTTTATTTTAACTTCTTTCTTTCTTTCCTTTATTCTCCCTTTTATTCTGAGCCGTGTGGATGACAGGCTCTTGGTGCTCCAGCCAGGCGCCAGGGCTGTGCCTCTAAGGTGGGAGAGCCAAGTTCAGGACATTGGTCCAGCAGAGACCTCCCAGCTCCATGTAATATCAGACGGTGAAAATCTCCCAGAGATCTCCATCAATGCCAAGACCCAGCTCCACTCAATGACCAGCAAGTGACAGTGCTGGACACCCTATGACAAACAACTAGCAAGACAGGAACACAACCCCACCCATTAGCAGAGAGGCTTCCTAAAATCATAATAAGGTCACAGACACCCCCAAACACACCACCAGACGTGGACCTGCCCATAAAAAAGACAAGATCCGGCCTCATCCACCAGAACACAGGCACTAGTCCCCTCCACCAGGAAGCCTACACAACCCACTGAACCAACCTTACCCACTGGGGGCAGACAACAAAAAGAACCAGAACTATGAACCTGCAGCCTGCAAAAAGGAGACCACAAACACATTAAGTTAAGCAAAATGAGAAGACAGAGAAACATATAGCAGATGAAGGAGCAAGGTAAAAACCCACCAGACCTACCAAATGAAGAGGAAATAGGCAGTCTACCTGAAAAAGAATTCAGATTAATGATAGTAAAGATGATCCAAAATCTTATAAATAGAATGGAGAAAACACAAGAAACGTTTAACAAGCAACTAGAAAAACTAAAGAGCAAGCAAACAATCATGAACAACACAGTACATGAAATTAAAAATTCTCTAGAAGGGAACAATAGAAGAATAACAGAGGCAGAAGAACAGATAAGTGACCTGGAAGATAAAATAGTGGAAATACCTACAGCAGAGCAGCATAAAGAAAAAAGAATGAAAAGAATTGAGGACAGTCTCAGAGACTCTGGGACAACATTAAATGCACCAACATTAAAATATAGGGGTCCCAGAAGAAGAAGAGAAAAAGAAAGGGACTGAGAAAATATTTAAAGAGATTATAGATGAAAACTTCCCTAATATGGGAAAAGAAATAGGCAATCAAGTCCAGGAAGCACAGAGAGTCCCATACAGGATAAATCCAAGGAAAAACACACCAAGACACATATTAATCAAACTATCAAAAATTAAATAGACAGAAAAAATATTAAAAGCAGCAAGGGAAAAATAACACACAAGGGAATCCCCATAAGGTTAACAGTGGATCTTTCAGCAGAAACTCTGCAAGCCAGAGGGAGTGGCAGGACATATTTAAAGTGCTGAAATGGAAAAAACTACAACCAACATTACTCTACCCAGCAAGGTTCTCATTCAGATTTGAGGGAGAAATTAAAACCTTTACAGACAAGCAAAAGCTAAGAGAATTCAGAATCACCAAACCAGCTTTACAACAAATGCTAAAGGAACTTCTCTAGGCAGGAAACACAAGAGAAGGAAAAGACCTACAATAACAAACCCAAAACAATTAAGAAAATGGGAATAGGAACATACATATCAATAATTACCTTAAATGTAAATGGATTAAATGCTCCAACCAAGAGACATAGACTGGCTGAATGGATACAAAAACAAGACCCATATATATGCTTTCTACAAGATACTCACTTCCGACCTAGGGACACATACAGACTGAAAGTGAGAGGATGGAAAAAGATATTCCATGCAAATGGAAATCAAAAGAAACCTGGAGTAGCAATTCTCGTATCAGACAAAATAGACTTTACAACAAAGAACATTACAAGAGACAAAGAAGGACACTACATAATGATCAAGGGATCAATCCAAGAAGAAGATATAACAATTGTAAATATTTATGCACCCAAGTTAGGACCATCTCGATACATAAGGCAAATACTAACAGCCATAAAAGGGGAAATCAACAGTAACACAATCATAGTAGGGGACATTAACACCCCACTTTCACCAATGGACAGATCATGCAAAATGAAAATAAACAATGAAACACAAGCTTTACATGATACATTAAACAAGATGGACTTAATTGATATTTATAGGACATTCCATCCAAAAACAACAGAATACACTTTCTTCTCCAGTGCTCATGGAACATTCTCCAGGACAGATCATATCTTGGGTCACAAATCAAGTCTTGGTAAACTTAAGAAAATTGAAATCATATCAAGTATCTTTCCTGACCACAACGCTCTGAGACTAAATATCAATTACAGGAAAAAAATTGTAAAAAATACAAACACATGGAGGCTAAGCCATACACTACTTAACAACCAAGAGATCACTGAAGAAATCAAAGAGGAAATAAAAAAAATACCTAGAAACAAATGAGAATGAAAACAAGACAATCCAAAACCTATGGGATGCAGCAGGAACAGTTCTAAGAGGGAAGTTTATAGCAATACAATCCTACCCTAAGAAACAAGAAATATCTCAAATAAAGAACCTGACCTTACACCTAAAGCAATTAGAGAAAGAAGAACAAAAAAACCCCAAAGTTAGCAGAAGGAAAGAAATCATAAGGTAAGGATCAGATCACAAATAAATGAAATAGAAACAAAGAAAACTATAGCAAAGATCAATAAAACCAAAAGCTGGTTCTTTGAGAATATAAACAAAATTGATAAACCATTAGCCAGACTTATCAAGAAAAAAAGGGAGAAGACTCAAATCAATAGAATTAAAAAAAAAAATAGAATTAGATATAAAAAGGAGAAGTAACAACTGACACTGCAGAAATAAAAAGGATCATGAGAGATTACTACAAGCAACTCTATGCCAATAAAATGGACAACCTGGAAGAAATAGAAAAATTCTTAGAAATGCAGAACCTTCCAAGACTGAACCAGGAGGAAATAGAAAATATGAACAGACCAATCACAAGCACTGAAATTGAAACTGTGATTAAAAACCTTCAACAAACAAAAGCGCAGGACCAGATGGCTTCACAGGCGAATTCTATCAAACATTTACAGAAGAGCTAACATCTATCCTTCTCAAAATCTTCCAAAATATAGCAGAGAGAGGAACACTCCCAAACTTGTTTAATGAGGCTACCGTCATCCTGATACCAAAACCAGAAAAAGATGTCACAAAGAAAGAAAACTACAGGCCAATATCACTGATGAACATAGATGCAAAAATCCTCAACCAACTACTAGCAAACAGAATCCAATAGCACATTAAAAGGATCATACACCATGATCAAGTGGGGGTTTTCCCAGGAATGCAAGGATTCTTCAATATACACAAAACAATCAATATGATACACCATATTAACAAACTGAAGGAGAAAAACCATGTGATCATCTCGATAGATGCAGAGAAATCTTTTGACAAAATTCAATACCCATTTATGATAAAAACCCTCCAGAAGCAGGCATAGATGGAACTTACCTCAACATAATAAAGGCCATATATGACAAACCCACAGCCAACATCGTTCTCAATGGTGAAAAACTGAAACCATTTCCACTATATCAGGAACAAGACAAGGTTGCCCAATCTCACCACTGTTATTGAACATAGTTTTGGAAGTCTTAGCCACAGCAATCAGAGAAGAACAAGAAATAAAAGGAATCCAAATCAGAAAAGAAGTAAAGCTGTCATTGTTTGCAGATGACATGATATTATACATAAAGAACCCTAAAGATGTTACCAGAAAACTACTAGAGCTAATCAATGAATTTGGTAAAGTGCCAGAATACAAAATTAATGCACAGAAATCTCTTGCATTCCTATACCCTAATGATGAAAAATCTGAAAGTGAAATTAAGGAAACACTCCCATTTACCATTGCATCAAAAAGAATGAAATACCTGGGAATAAACCTACCGAAGGAGACAAAAGACCTGTATGCAGAAAATTATAAGACAGTGATGAAAGAAATTAAAGATGATACACATAGATGGAGAGATATACCATGTGCTTGGATTGGAAGAATTAACACTGTGAAAATGACTATACCACCCAAAGCAGTCTACAGATTCAATGCAATCCCTATCAAATTACTAATGGCATTTTTCACAGAAGTAGAACAAAATATTTCACAATTTGTATGGAAACACTAAAGACCCTCAATAGCCAAAGCAATCTTGAGAAAGCAAAACGGAGCTGGAGGAATCAGGCTCCCAGACTTCAGACTATCCTACAAAGCTACAGTAATGAAGACAGTATGGTACTGGCACAGAAACAGAAATATAGATCAATGGAACAGGATAGAAAGCCCAGAGATAAACCCACACACATATGGTCACCTTATCTTTGATAAAGGAGGCTAGAATATACAATGGAGAAAAAATAGCCTCTTCAATAAGTGGTGCTGGGAAAACTGGACAGCTACATGTAAAAGAATGAAATTAGAACACTCCCTAACACTATACAGAAAAAGAAACTCAAAATGGATTAAAGATCTAAATGTAAGGCTAGACACTATCAAACTCTTAGAGGAAAACATAGGCAGAACACTCTACGACATAAATCACAGCAAGATCCTTTTTGACCCACCTCGTAGAGAAATGGAAATAGAAACAAAAATAAACACATGGGACCTCATGAAACTTAAAAGCTTTTGCACAGCAAAGGAAACCATAAATAAAATGAAAAGACCTACAGAATGGGAGAAAATATTTGCAAACGATACAACAAACAAGGGATTAATTTCCAAAATATACAAACAGCTCATACAGCTCAATAACAACTAAAAAAATGAGCAGAAGATCTAAATAAACACTTCTCCAAAGAAGACATACAGATGGCCAAAAGGCACATGAAAAGATGCCCAACATCACTAATCATTAGAGAAATGCAAATCAAAACTACAATGTGATATCATCTCACACTGGTCAGAATGGCCATCATCAAAAAATCTACAAACAATAAATGCTGGAGAGGGTGTGGAGAAAAGGGAACCCTCTTGCACTGTTGGTGGGAATGTAAATTGATACAGCCACTATGGAGAACAGTATGGAGGTTCCTTAAAAAGCTACAAGTAGAACTACCATATGACCCAGCAATTCCACTACTCGGCATATACCCTGAGAAAACCATAATTCAAAAAAAGTTATGTACCACAATGTTCACTGCAGCTCTATTTACAATAGCCAGGACATGGAAGCAACCTAAGTGTCCATCGACAGATGAATGGATAAAGAAGATGTGGCACATATATACAATGGACTATTACTCAGCCATAAAAAGAAACGAAATTGAGTCATTTGTAGTGAGGTGGATGGACCTAAAATCAGTCATACAGAGTGAAGTAAGTCAGAAAGAGAAAAACAAATACCATGTGCTCACACATATTTATGGAATAAAAAAGAAAAAGGTCATGAAGAACCTAAGGGCAAAATGGGAATAAAGATGCACATCTACTAGAGGATGGATGGACTTGAGGACATAGGGAGGGGGAAGTGTAAGATGGGACAAAGTGAGAAGGTGGCATGGACATACATAAACTACCAAATGTAAAACCGATAGCTAGTGGGAAGCAGCCGCATAGCACAGGGAGATCAGCTCGATGCTTTGTGACCACCTAGAGGGATAGGATAGGGAGGGTGGGAGGGAGGGAGACACAAGAGGGAAGAGATATGGGGATATATGTGTATGTATAACTGATTCACTTTGCTATAAGGCAGAAACTAAAACTACCATTTTAAAGCAATTATACTCCAATAAAGATGTTTTATATATATATATATATATATATATATATATATATATATATATATATATATGTATACCAAAAAAAATTTTTAAGCAATGTAGTTCTCAAAAAAGGTACACAACATTACATTAGCCCAAACTGTTATCCAAAAAATATGATACTGGGGCTCCACACTCAGCATCCCTGACTGAATTCCAGCTCTCATTTTCTCTCCTATGAACTCCTGGCATCATTTCCTAAGCATTAGCCTTACTTCAGCCTTCTCTCTCTGCAGTCCATTTTTGGCACTGACTGAGTTTGCCTATATGTCTCAAAATGCAAAAAAATTCAAGTCAGAAATTGTTTTGAATAAATGCCCTGATAATGAAAGTTAAAGTGTTTAGTTTATTGTATAACCAAAACCCAAAATAATGAATAGAGGAGAATGCTTTAATTCCTTTTAAGAGACAGTAAACCCAAATAGAAGTGAAACCTGACTCAACATGCTTTTTTTTTTTAAAACATCTTTATTGGAGTATAATTGCTTTACGGTGTTGTGTTAGTTTCTGCTGTATACCAAAGTGAATCAGCTATACATATACATATATCCCCATATCCCCTCCCCCTTGAATCTCCCTCTCACCCTCCCTATCCCACCCCTCTAGGTGGTCACAAAGCACCAAGCTGATCTCCCTGTGCTATGCGGCCGCTTCCCACTAGCTATCTATTTTACATTTGGTAGTGAATATATGTCCATGCCACTCTCTCACTTAGTCCCAGCTTACACTTCCTCCTCCCTGTGTCCTCAAGTCCATTCTCTACGTCTGCATCTTTATTCCTGTCCTGCCCCTAGGTTCTTCAGAACCTTTTTTTTTTTTTTTTAGATTCCATATATATGTGTTAGCATACGGTATTTGTTTTTCTCTTTGTCACTTGCTTCACTCTGTATGACTGACTCTGGTCCACCCACCTCACTACCAATAACTCAATTTCATTTTTTTTTTATGGCTGAGTAATATTCCATTGTATATATGTGCCATATCTTCTTTATCCATTCATCTGTCGATGGACACTTAGGTTGCTTCCATGTCCTGGCTATTGTAAATAGAGCTTCAATGAACATTGGTACATGACTCTTTTTGAATTATGGTTTTCTCAGGGTATATGCCCAATAGTGGGATTGCTGAGTCGTATGGTAGTTCTATTTTTAGTTTTTTAAGGAACCTCCATACTGTTCTCCATAGTGGCTGTATCAATTTACATCCCCACCAACAGTGTAAGAGGGTTTCCTTTTCTCCAGACCCTCTCCAACATTTATTGTTTGTAGATTTTTTGATGTTGGCCATTCTGACTGGTATGAGGTGATACCTCATTGTAGTTTTGATTTGCGTTTCTCTAATGATTAGTGATGTTGAGCGTCCTTTCATGTGCTTGCTGGCAATCTTCAACATGCTATTTCCATAACCTGTATCAACTTTTATCTTCACACCTGAGGAATTACCAACATAAGATCCACCCAAATTTTCCCATGCATCCAAACAATCAAATTTAAATATGCATTCAAAAACAGGATCTGAGAATGATACCTAGAAATATTACATGCATTGTAGCATCACTGTGTTGAAGGAAGATGTTCTTACGCACATATATGGCATCTAAAAAAACGGTACTGATGAACCTAGTGGCAGGGCGGGAATATAGATGCCAATGTAGAGAATGGACTTGAGGACACGGCGGGGAAGGGGAAGCTGGGACTAAGTGAGAGAGTAGCAATGACATATATACACTACCAAATGTAAAATGGATGGCTAGTAGGAAGCTGCTGAATAGCATAGGGAGATCAGCTCGATGCTTTGTGACCACCTAGAGTGGTGGGATAGGGAGGGTGGGAGGGAGGCTCAAGAGGGAGGGGATATGGGGATATATGTATACATATAGCTGATTCACCTTGTTTGTTGTACAGCAGAAACTAACACAACATTATAAAGCAATTGTACTCCAATAAAGATATTTTAAAAAATAATAAAGAAGTTATTCTTGGGAGAGAGAGATTCCTGAAGGTGGTATAGTTCACCTTGCTCAGGAATGATCACAGAAATACCACAGTAATATATTAGAATTGGAACTCATTTTGATCAGCTCTAGGGTAAACTTTGATTCTGACAACTAATTATAGGTCTTAAAAGAACTTGTTTAACTATTAACTTTGGGGTGCAAAAGAGCATCCTGAAGTGTATTAAAATTGATCCACTTCTCAGTAATTAGTGTTATTGGAACTGTACCTCAAATCATCAGAGTTTAATTTTTAAAGAATAACTTAAAATTGTGATCCTCCAAAAGCTTTTATGCAAAACGCCCATTCTACATACTACATTAAAAGTTAAGTTCAAACTAAGAGTGACAGGTGGCTGGCAGGAAGGCACACTTGATGGGGGTGGTGATGATGGTGACAAAACTGGGGAAATGGCTTGGGATATCACATTAAAGCAGCTACTTTGAGGCCTTAGGTCAGAGGAGGCTCCAGAGCAGAGAGAGTAGGCTGGAAATCATGGAGCCGTAAGACCCACAAGGCTGAGTGAGAAAACATACCCGAAAATGTCTGGTCTGTAAACCTACAGTAATTCTGTCGCAGTCCTAGAGGATATATGAAAATAGTTTGAAACATTTTGTCTCAAAGCCAATTGTTCTGCTTCTTAAATTCTGTCTAATTTGATTCAAACTGCTCACTGATGTTATAAATTTTCCAATGCGTCATTCCGTTTCACCATCAGCTTGGAAAGAAACTATTTGGAAATTAAGTCATAGTGTATTTTCCCCTAATTATTTCAAAATAATGGAAAGATCATCATCTAAATGTAAACACCTGATCAAATTTCTTTCTGCTCTGTCAGCATTAATTTAAATAAATATTCTGTAAAATTTGTTTAGTCTTTCGTTACTGTTTTCAATATGATAATGTTTGCAATTTTATTTCTGGAATAAACCATTAATATTTTAGTTATAAGCGGTATAGTACTGAGAAAAAAGTGAGGGTTAGAATTCTGAATCTACAGTTTACTAGATGTGTTACCTTGGATAAATTACTTAACTTTTCCAAGTTTCAATTTTCTCACCTATAAAATCAGGATAGTATAGTGTGTAGTACTCAAAATTGTAAATATTAATATTGGACATTCATGTGGGATCCTACCACGGATCATATAAGAATCAAAAGCAACCATATTCTACCCATAAAATCTGGAGAGGTTTGTTCTTGCAGTGACAAGCAGAAGTCACTGAAATTGCTGTTGTTGTTAGCCTATAAATCCGTAAACCCAAAACTCTTGTTAACCATTGCGCTATCAGTGACTATACCCACGTTCAGGTATTTTTGGATACCATTTAACTCCTGAACTCCAACAACTCAAACTGCTGTCAGATAATGACTAGTCCTTTGTTCTAAAGAAAATCTCCCTTTTTAGGGGAGGAAGGAAGCAGATCTAAATGTGAAAAGAAGGGGCTTCTTTTGCAGAAGTCTATTTAATATGTGACACTGTGATTCCCAGGCCTTCCATAAAGGAAAAAAATGACATGTTTCAATAACTCGTTGCTCATATAATATTCAAGAGGGGCAGAGGAGCATGAACAAGGTGCCTAGGGATTCCATCTGCCTGTGAGTAGCTTCTGGATATTCTGCGGCTATTGAAGCAAATCTCTCTCTGCTGTGGTACAATGACTGATAAGACCTTTTCATTCAACATAATAGCTGGGAGTCCTAAATCGGCTCAGAATAATCTGAGAAACTGTCCATCAATAATTTAGTGTATCAATTTCCCCAAGTACATTAGGGCTACATTTCTGGAACATATTTAGCCTGTGGCAAAGAATGGTCATATTGTCATTTGTTTGGACTAGGGCAGGTTCAAGGTCTCAAGTAAGACACATATGATACCAAAATGTTCCTAGTTCTTCTTCTTCCAAAAAAAAAAAAAATCCATTGGGAGCAGTATAAAGGTAAAGGAGGACCCACAATGAATGGGAGAAAAGGGAAACGAAGACAGAGAAAATGATCACCAGACAATATTTTTAAAGGTTGGAAATGATGAATTTGCAATGGAGTGAATCTCTGATTTTTACCTCTTGATGCCTCCATTTGCTTTCCTTAACTGAACTTGGATCCTTTGAGGGTATTGCTTTTTCTGCAACTCTCTTAATGTGAAACTCTTTACTCACTTATGTCCCATGTACTGCAGTGTCCAAATGCATAATAAACACCCTGGGAGCTGCCCTCATTACTGCTCTCATTTCGTTTTATTTTCACCTTCATTTGACACCCTCCTCCCTCCTTTAACGTTCATGACATTTGATTACACCAAAGACTAGCTGTGTCTCTGCTGGTTATGTTCTACCTGACCTGGGGGCCATGAGGAAAGGCCCACATTCTCCTGGTTCCACCTTGTAGTTTCCAGGCCACTGGTGGCTGTCTTCAATCCACAAGAGCTCCTTCTTTGAACCTCATGCCTCCAACTGATATAAGATTAGCTTCGTTGTCCACTTTTCTAGCCCATTTCTCTCTGTTTGATGAGGATTTTAGTGCCAGATTCACTGTTTCCCTCTCCACGTTGGCTTCTTCTGTCGTCCAAGGAGATCAGACTATGGCTCAAGATTTTTAGTCTCGTGGATCCTCTACTATAATGATAGTAACAATTAATCAATTTTTACCTCATTATAGCCCAATAAAAATTTCTACAAGAATCTTAGAAGTAGATATTATTATTCCCATCTATAGATGAGAAAACAGATAAAGGTGTTTATTTTATTTTTTTCAGTTTACACAGAGACTAAGTAAGAGAACTAACTACATGTCCAACTCTGATCTCAAAAGCCGAGGCTTGGGTAACTGAGCTCTGCTGCCTCCTAAGGATTCTCACCTCAATTTGAGCTTGTTTCCTCATGTCGAAGTCCTTTTAGCATAAACTTCATCATTGTCCAATTTGATTCACTTTTGAAATACTGAACGGTGAAATCTCCAGTTATAACTACCAACTCCTTTCCTTCCATCTCTCACTCTTTCTGACTAAACTTCCCTTTTCAAGCTCACCACAACTTTAAATTTCTTGACAACTCCCTGTTTTCTCAATTTTCCCTTAATTCTCCTCTTTCTCATTCTGAATTTCACTGAAGAAAATGATCCAACTGTATTTTCAGTTGGTTTCCCTCCCTTGGTTTGCCACAACCAGTTTGCCAGTCTCCACTCAACTGTCCTTTTTTTCCACTCCAGTCCCAGGGTGTTGCTGAAAGGGGTATTAACTAATTTTGTGCATATTTAACAGATATAGCAGCCGAGAGGTTAGGATGAAGATATACAACCCCAACCTCAAAGAACATATGATATGCAGGAAAATGGTATGCAAACAGTTAAGTACAATAAATGTTATTTAAACAGCTTGTATTCAGTGGAGGTAAATAAAGGTCCATTTAAGTCCAAGAAATATAAAACCGTACTATTGGATAGTCATCTATGTAAAAATTGAAATCTCCTAGAAGACAGGTAGAAATTTGGTTAGAGGAAGGAAAAACAGTGGGTCCATTGTCAAAATCCTACTTTATTATATTAGTGAATAAAAATGGGGCAATTAGGAGGTGCAAGTATGGGATGAACAAACCTAAGAGTTACAGTTGAAATATTGGTGAGAATTAGAATAGGAACTGTTACTTTTCTTCTCCTTGTGACAACATCCTTGATTTTCCTTTAGGAATTCACCCTTCCACCACCCTGTGTCCAAAGTTGGTCCAAGTACATTGAATAAGAGAACTTTGGCAAGAGCTACCAAAAAAGGGTCACTCTCTTTTTTTGCGGTACGCGGGCCTCTCACTGTTGTGGCCTCTCCCGTTGCGGAGCACAGGCTCCGGACGTGCACGCTCAGCGACCATGGCTCACAGGCCTAGCCGCTCCACGGCATGTGGGATCTTCCAGGACCGGGACACGAACCCATGTCCCCTGCATCGGCAGGCGGACTCTCAACCATTGCGCCACCAGGGAAGCCCGAGATACTCTCTTTAGAACTGAATTTGAACGTGAGCCAGTGTAGACATTTGACCACCATGTAAAGTTTGAGAATGAAACCAACCTACCAAAGACAGCATAACGTAGCAAAGACGGAATGTCAGAGCTCTGACAGAACTGTCTGAGACTCAAATTAAGCTGCCCGTGAAACCAGCTCTACTCCTGGACCACTTTTCAGGTTCATGAGCCATTAAATTTCCATTTGTATTCTTCTGAGGTTTGGATTGCATTTTTCTATTACCTGCAACTGAGAAGAACTGATAGACCAAGTATATTAAGGAAGGTAAATGGAGCCAGACCTAAATGAAATGTATGTTTCTAGTATATACAAAAAAATCAGAAAAGAGGTTAATAAATTATATTCTTACAAGCAGACTGCCTGTATCTAAATTCCAGATTTGCTACTCACTGAATGTGTAACTTTGGGCAAGTTACTTAACTTCTCTGTACCTTCATAGGTAAAGTGAGAATAATAATAGTTTCCACCTCATAAATTTGTTATGAGGATTAAAGGAGTGAAACTCTTAGAATGATCTTAGTCTTTCTCAGGATACCTATCTCAGGATAATCTGAGAAAGGTAAGAATGGGGGTGGATAGGAGAGGTGGAGATGAGAATTTGCAGCAGAAAGAGTGAAAAATTATTCTTAAAAAAAATCAAACAGTGGCATATAGAAAGCAAAGCAGGAGAAAAAAACCAAGAGCCCAAGCAGGCAGGTGTCAAGGAGAGTTTTGGAGGAGGAATGAAGCCCCGTGCGATCCAGGTGCTTCCCACTAGACTACCTATTTTACATTTGGTAGTGTATGTATGTCAGTGCCACTCTCTCACTTCGTCCCAGCTTACACTTCCCCCTCCCCGTGTCCTCAAGTCCATTCTCTATGTCTGCATCTTTATTCCTGTCCTGCCCCTAGGTTCTTCAGAAACTTTTTTTTTTTTTTAGATTCCATACATATGTGTTAGCATATGGTATTTGTTTTTCTCTTTTTGACTTACTTCACTCTGTATGACAGACTCTAGGTCTATCTGCCTCACTACAAATAATTCAATTTCATTTCTTTTTATGGCTGAGTAATATTCCATTGTATACATGTGCCACATCTTCTTTATCCATTCATCTGTTGATGGACACTTGGGTTGCTTCTATGTCCTGGCTATTGTAAATAGTGCTGCAATGAACATTGGGGTGCATGTGTCTTTTGGAATTATGGTTTTCTCTGTGTATATGCCCAGTAGTGGGATTGCTGGGTCATATGGTAATTCTATTTTTAGTTTTTTAAGGAAGGTCCATACTTTTCTCCACAGTGGCTGTATCAATTTACATTCCCACCAACAGTGCAAGAGAGTTCCCTTTTCTCCACATCCTCTCTAGCATAAAAAAAGCAAGTAACTTTTAAGAGACTGTTTTCATCTGCTAAACTACAAATGATTTGCCTTTTCATTACTTATCAAATTTGGTAATTCTTCCAGCAATAATTATGGAATGCATCAATACTCGTAAAACCTATATTTTCATATCAAATCAGTATAGAAAGTCTAAATGATTATGGTGGTATTTTAATAAAAAATTTCTCTTTCTGATTGCAGCTTTATGTGGAGATCTGTTTAATGATTAGACTATTGCCTTTTTTCCAATTCTCCTTCTCAAGGGCTTAAAATTGCATATATATGACATATAGACTGAAAATGTCTAAAAATTTTTAAACAAAATAAAATATTTTGACAATTACTTTATCCTCTTTGACTCTAGGGTGAACTTATCAAAAACATTTTATTTAAAAATAATTATGAGGTAAATTATTTTATTCTAAGCTGTTAATATTTTGTACATGCAAAATCACCTTTAGCGCCAATATAAAATTTAAAAAAATTTTAATTACCTTTATCTGTAGAAGTATCAGAAGAGCTTCCTAAAGCTCAGTGAATATTATCTTCCTAAATATTTCACTTCAGAAAGTGAAGGTGAGACCCTAAAGTACAGAGCAGTAAATGATACATAGTGAAATTTTTATGACATAGATTTCTTGACTTATTATGCATTTTGCAATATAAGGTGTTTATATATTTGTATAGCTTGAATAGGCTGCAACAGTGAAACTTCCTCAGGATTGGGAATGAGGGCTCCAGTTATTACTGAAAAAGGAGATTTATGTTAGAAATAAAAGCATGTTGTCCAAAATATCACCACAAATTACAGAGAATTAAATTGGATGTGATACAACATTGGCATGGGGGACTGGTAAACAAGAAATCTTGTTATAGTCTCAGTGTTGTTTTGATGCCAGAGAGTACTTTTTCCCCCACTGCGACATTATTGTGCTGTGAGTGTATGGAAAAATATTAGAAGGGAGTATAGTGAATATTAGTCTTTTTATTTCTTCTCAATAGAGAACTTATGTTTTGAAAATTATCCATCATGTGAATCTTTGTTTTCTCCTGGATATAGAAATTAAGAAGGCAATAGGGTTGCCAGATTTATCAAATAAAAATATAGGATGCCCAGCTAAATTTAAAGTTCATATAAACAGAAAATACATTTTTAGTGTAAGTAAATCCCCAGTAAGGATGTCCCCCAAATTCCGCAACCCTAGAAGGCAAGATCTTGCTTTCCAACCTCCTGTGTAGGTAGGATGTGACCTAGGATGGCCTTGTGACCTAAAGATTAATCAATTAGATGCACTAGATTGACCAGACCTTGAATCAGAAGAAGCAGGAACAGTGGAGACTCCATTTAGTCAGTGGTAATAGCCACAGCAGCAATATCAAGTTTCCATGGCAACAACAACGATTGTGTTGCGGTGGTGCCCAGCAATGAAAGCTTTGGCATCCTGTGTCCAGTAGCAGCAGCAACAACAACAGTGTCTCCACTGGCCTGATTCTGGGGTGTGGCTTTGCTCCTTGGCCTCTCTTCTTCCTGCGCCGTTACCAAGTTCAATCCTTTAGAATTCTTGATGATTTTTGATCTACATAACATCTTTTCAACGAATTTTTTTCTGTTGAAACAGCCCAGAATCACATTTTTCATATATAAAACCCCTTTTTCATATCAGAAGAGAATGATTTGGGAGAGAGAAAAAAGAATCTAAACATTCAAACAATAAATTTCGAGGCATTCTCTTGAGGACTGTTGAATCTTCACTTCCAAGAGCAGCAGAGCAGTGTTAGAGCACGGACCCTGGAGTAATGGACCCTGGGTCCGTAGTCCAACTCTGTCACTTACTAACTTAGTGACCTTGCGCAAGTTACTTTTTTCTGCGGATCAGAAAGTTTGTTTCCACATCCGTAAAATGAACACAATAATAGTGTCTAGCTCATAGACTTGTTCTGAATTTCAAATGGGTTAATATTTAGAACAGGTACTGGCATATATAGAGCACTATATACATGTTTTAAAAAAACCAAAAACAATCATCATTCACAATTCCAAGTTGTATTCAGAGGCAGAAACACTCAATTGTAATTATTATATTGATTCTCTCCTCCAGGTGCTAAAAAAGGGCTTCAGAGGAGGCTTTGATGTGTAATAAACAACTCCATGACTCATACATGCTAGAACAAGCAAAACATTCTTAGTATCAGACCTCTAGCATCATAATATCAAACCAGTAAGCTTGGTGGACCTTATTTGAAAGTGAAATAGGTGAGATTTGGGAGGAAGTATACAAACATCTATAAAAACACCTATACACCAAAAACATCATCTCCCTCCAACTAGCTGTGGTCTTATAGAGTTATTTATCAATGGACTATACAGAAAAGGTACATATGGAATGACCAGATAGCTAAAACACAATTAGCAGATTATAAACGGGAGTATACTTGATTAATCAATTAATACTACAGGTACCGGAGAAACATCATACAGGGTTTGGAATTTTTAGTAGAGTCAATGATGAGAAGCAAGAGAGGGAATTTTATCATCTCGATGAGAAGAGAGAGATGTGTGAGTTGAGGTCAAGAACAGGACAGAACAATAGACCTAATGTCAGGAACCTGAATGGGAATGAGGAAGGGGATGGGGGGAGAATGTCACCTCCAACTGACAAATTACCCTTTATTGACTCATTTAAAAAATACTTATTAAGTTCTTCTTCTATACCAGATGTAATTTTATCTAGAATCTGTTTGTGAGAGAAAATAACTAGGACATAAAATTTATCAGTAATGAGATAAATGCAAGCCTAGAGCCAGTGCTGATTCTGCTTGTATTTCCTTAATCAATGGGCTGAAAAAGCAGTAAACTCCAAACACCCCCTGGCATAAACTAGAATCAAAATGAGCCATGGGAAAAGGTAGCACCTACTCCAAAGATAGAAACATATGTAAGAAATGGAAACAGTTTTCTTTTCTTAGCAATTAGTTCTGGAAATTCTTTTAAGAAAAATACTAAATATATTTTTAAAAACTATGTTGATAGGCAGCTTGGCATGAGGGTGAGGTTCCAAGGGACATAGTCGAAGGAACAGGAACATGGGTACTAAATTCTTTGTATCCCTCCAGTAAACTTAGTACGGTGCCCAGTATCAAAAGATGAAAATTATTCTGGTGGGTGTTTGGTAAACTGATTTTGCTCTAAGGTCTCCATCTATCAGTGGTTGAATTTAAGTGGTGAAATCAAGAAAACTTGTTTATAGTTTTTCAAATACTATACTGTGGGAAAGGAATCTGTAGTTGTATAGATTTATGCCATGCTGTTATATTTTCTCAGAAAACTTCTTTTTATCTTTAAATTGTTGGCTTAGTTGGTATCCTTAAAACGAGACCTCTACCAAGAGTAAATAAAGCAATCCACTCACATAAGATTAATGGCTCAAAATTCTTCCTTAAAGCAGAACTTGAGAAGTGCCATGTCACTGAGAAAGGTGATAATGAAGAGCCTTCTCAACAACATTCACAGTTTCTGAAATATCTGTCTTCAGTGACAACAAAAGTTGGAAGATGAATTTGGATTCCAGAAATGAAGAAATTATTGTGTCAAACCTGACAAGAATTATTTTGGTACCTATTGTGTGTCAAGCACCGTTTTGGAGTCTCTCAAATGCATTACCTTAATTCTCACAAAAATATTGTGAGTGTTATTCTCATTTCACAGAGAAGCAGGTGATAAAAATATTCTTTGGGGGGAACAAAAGTATCATAAAGTTAGAATAGTGTATTCTAATTCTACAGATTTGGGTACCAAAATACAGAGAGTTCATTACTTAAAGTCATTTATCAAATCCAAATATAAAGCTGATTTTCTACTCCAGTTTTTTGAAAACTCACAGTTCCCTAAGCTTTCTAGAGCAGCAGTCCCCAACCTTTTCAGCACCAGGGACCAGTTTCATGGAAGACAATTTTTCCACAGATGGAGCGGGGGATGGTTTTGGGATGATTCAAGCACATTATATTTATTGTGTACTTTATTTCTATTACTATTACATTGTCATATATAATGAAATAATTATACAACTCACCATAATGCTGACAGGAGGCGGAGCTCAGGCAATAATGCGAGCGATGGGAAGCAGCTGTAAATTCAGATGAAGCTTCACCCACTCATGCACAGCTCAGCTCCTGCTGTGTGGTCCAGGGTTGGAGATCCCTGTTCTAGAAGGTTTATATTCTTAAAGGTGATAAACCTCTCATTGCATTTTGGGGGAAGATTAAATTAGTTAATACATGTGGAACACTTAGAACAGTACCCGAAAAAGATAAGCACTCAGTAAATACTACAAACTATTACTATTTGTAATATTGTTGCCAGAGTTTGAGCTCCTAAAAAAAAATGGAAAAACATTTGGGGATGGGAGAAAGACATTTGGGACAAAAGGCGAAACAAATGGTTACGATAATGTAGTTTAAAATTTGACCCTGAAATGGGCCCCTAAGAAGACTCTATTTTTCTATTCAATTAAACAGTATTTATTAAGAACCTACCTGAAGTGCAGCACTGTGTCAGACACTGTGGGGAACATAGAAATGAATGAAACCGTCACTATAGAACAAGACATAAAAGAACAAGGACGATATGAAAGTAACTTATTGCCACAGCAATGTAGAACACATTGCTTCCAAATAAGGCTGTGAGCAAGAGGTAGCATCTAAGGCAGATAATGAACATGGAAGCTATTCAAAGAAAATGAACCTCTCAAACATAGGGACAGTATGAGCAAAGGCATAGAACCAGGATAGAATGGAGTTCATTCATTATTCCATTCACTCAATCACCAAAATATTATAAGCCAGACACTGTCTGAGGTCCTGGAGATACAGAGATGAATAAAACCAATCCCTGTACTTAAGGGCTTTATCATCAATTGAGACAATACAGGGAAACAAAGTGTCATAAATTATTAGACATGCTATGAAAATAATATAATAAGGACTATAAGTTAGGAATATTTGGTTACAAAGACAAGCTTGTGGAGAAGTTTCAAATACTTTACAGGGGAATTGTCTGTCCAGTAGGTAGTGGTTTGTGGTAAAAAGGAAACAATTGGTGAAAGTAAACAAAAAGTGATATTTCATAGGCATAAGAAATATACCACTTGAGAATGGTTCAAGATGGCAGAGAAGAAGGACGTGCTCTCACTCCCTCTTGCAAGAGCACCGGAATCACAAATAACTGCTGAACAATCATCAACAGGAAGACACTGGAGCTCACCAAAAAAGATACCCCACATCCAGAGACAAAAGAGAAGCTGCAGTGTGATGGTAGGGGGGCACAATCACAAAAAAATCAAATCCCGTAAATGCTGGGTGGGTGACTCACAAACTGGAGAACAATTGTACCACAGAAGTCCACCCACTAGAGTGAAGGTTCTGAGCCCCATGTCAGGCTTCCCAACCTGGGGGTCTGGCAGCAGGAGGAGGAATTCCCAGAGAATCAGACTGTGAAGGCTAGCGGGATTTGATTGCAGGACTTTGACAGGACTGGGGGAAACAGAGACTCCACTCTTGGAGGGCACACACAAAGTAGTGTGTGCATCATTTCCCAAGGGGGAGGAGCAGTGACCCCATAGGAAACAGAACCAGACTTACCTGCTAGTGGTGGAGAGTCTCCTGCAGAGGCAGGCGGTGGCTGTGGCTCACTGCAGAGTAGGAGTGGGGAGAGGAGGAGGAGGGGGGACGTTCTGAGAAGTACTCCTGGATGTGAGCACCCCTGGAGTCCGCCATTAGCCCCACCAAAGAGCCTGTAGCCTCCAGTTCTGGGTCGCCTCAGGCCAAACAACTAACAGGGACGGAACTCAGCCCCACCTATCAGCAGACAAGTGGATTAAAGTTTTACTGAGCTCTGCCCACCAGAGCAACACACAGCTCTACCCACCACCAGTCCCTCCCATCAGGAAGCTTGCACAAACCTCTTAGATAGCCTCACCCACCAGAGGGCAGACAGCAGAAGCAAGAAGAATTACAATCCTGCAGCCTGTGGAACAAAAACCACATTCACAGAAAGAAAGACAAAATGAAAAGACAGAGGACTATGTACCAGATGAAGGAACAAGATTCAACCCCAGAGAAACAACTAAATGAAGTGGAGATAGGCAACCTTCCAGAAAAGGAATTCAGAATAATGATAGTGAAGATGATCCAGGACCTCAGAAAACAAAAAAGGAGGCAAAGATCAAGAAGATGGAAGTAAAGTTTAACAAAGACCTAGAAGAATTAAAGAACAAACACCTAGAAGAATTAAAGAACAAACAGAGATGAACAATACAATAACTGAAGTGAAAAATACACTAGAAGGAATCAATAGCAGAATAACTGAGGCAGAAGAACGGATAAGTGACCTGGAAGACAGAATGGTGGAATTCACTGCTGCGGAACAGAATAAAGAAAAAAGAATGAAAAGAAATGAAGACAGCCTAAGAGACCTCTGGGACAACATTAAATGCACCAACATGCGCATTATAGGGTCCTGGAAGGAGAAGAGAGAGAGAAAGGACCCGAGAAAATATTTGAAGAGATTATAGCTGAAAACTTCCCTAACATGGGAAAGGAAATAGCCACCCAAGTCCAGGAAGCACAGAGAGTCCCATACAGGATAAACCCAAGGACAAACATGCTGAGACACACAGTAATCAAACTGACAAAAATTAAAGACAAAGAAAAATTATTAAAACCAACAAGGGAAAAATGAAAAATAATATAAAATGGAACTCCCATAAGGTTAACAGCTGATTTCTCAGCAGAAACTCTACAAGCCAGAAGGTAGTGGCATAATATATTTAAAGTGATGAGAGGGAAGAAACTACAACCAAGATTACTCTACCCAGCAAGGATCTCATTCAGATTCGATGGAGAAATCAAAAGCTTTACAGACAAGCAAAAGCTAAGAGAACTCAGCACCACCAAACCAGCTCTACAACAAATGCTAAAGGAACTTCCCTAAGTGGGAAACACAAGAGAAGAAAAAGACCTACAAAAACAAATCCATAACAATTAAGAAAATGGTAATAAGAACATACATATCAATAATTACCTTAAACATGAATGGATTAAATGCTCCAACCAAAAGACATAGGCTCGCTGAATGGATACAAAAACAAGACCCATACATATGTCGTCTACAAGAGACCCACTTCAGACCTAGGGACACATACAGACTGAAAGTGAGGGGATGGTAAAAGATATTCCATGCAAATGGAAATCAAAAGAAAGCTGGAGTAGCAATACTCATATCAGGTAAAATAGACTTTAAAATGAATGTTACAAGAGACAAAGAAGGACACTACATAATGATCAAGGGATCAATCCAAGAAGAAGATATAACAATTATAAATATATATGCACCCAACATAGGAGCACCTCAATACATAAGGCAACTGCTAACAGCTCTAAAAGAGGAAATCGACAGTAACACAATAATAGAGGGGGACGTTAACACCTCACTTACACCAGTGGACAGATCATCCAGCCAGAAAATTAATAAGGAAACACAAGCTTTAATGACACAATAGACCAGATACATTTAACTGATATTTATAGGACATTCCATCCGAAAACAGCAGATTATAATTATTTAACTAAAGGTTATCTGATAATCCCTGGTAGTCTAGAGCCTGGAACTTAATAACCACAAAAACTTAGAGGCCTGCCTAGATAGAAATTAAAATGAGATCACTTCATAAAGCTGGTATACCCAAAGGTATTCCATACTCAGTGGAAGATCCAGGTAAAATGCACCCCCAAAGAAAGTGACTTGCTGATCTCAGATCTGGCTCTGGGTAGACTTGGAGTTAAAAAGACAAAGTCTTCCTTAAAAGTCATAACCCATTAGGTGACATTCATGTGACACAAATTTTATAAATGTGGCCAAGAAATGCAAATCAAAAGTTTAGTCTGGAGTGGATTCAGGTTGAAAATCCTCCCAGGTTGCTAGTAGATCTTTAAAATGCCAGTAAATAAATATAGAAGAAACATGAGCTCACAATTTGTAAATTCACTAAACACCCGAAAACAAGGCACCATGTGCACTATATAGCAGAAATTCAAACTGTAAAATCAGACAAACAAAAAAAAAGGTATTAAAATTCTCAGATACAGAATATATTTAACATATTTAAAGAGAGAAAAAAGATTTCAAGTATGATAAAAATATAAGAGGATATAAAAATTAACAAAGCAAATATCAAAAAAGTACTTTTATAAGTAAATAACATAATAATTGAAAATTTGAAAAACTCTCTAAGCATGTTAAATTGAAGATTAGACGAAACCAGGAGAAAAATAGTGAACTGGAGGATAAATCTGAAGATATTACACAAAATCAAGTATAGAGAGAAGAAAATAAAACAAAGAGAGATTGAGAGAAATAAAAGAGGAAAAAGAAAGTATTCTTAACAGAAGAAAGGAGTAAATGGGGGAAAGGCAATATGGGAAGAAGGAATGGCTGAGATTTCTTCAGAATTAAGAAAAAGCATCATTATTTAGATTCAGGAACCCAAATGAATTCAAGTAGAATAAGTAAAAAGAAATCTACATATAGGTTTTCTGCAGTGAAAGTGAGAACCTCAAAGACAAAAAGAAATATAAAAAGTAGCAAAGAAACAGTATAGTAGAAAAGAAATTTTGAGGGCTGCCAGGTACATTTATGTAACATGTGCGCTGTACTAAGTAGTGTTATTCACTTGTGGTTTATCTATAAATTGTGCCCCTTGGGAACTGAACAATGCTTATTCTGATCAGGCTTTTTGCTTCATCCCAGTGTCTGCAGAAAGTGACGAATAACCTGACAGCTGACTTCTCATTGGCAACAATAAAAACAATAGGTAGTTGATAGATGATAGATAGATAGAATATTCAAAATGCTGAGACAAAATAACTTTCAACATAAAAATTTGTATCCAGAAAAACTATCTTCCAATATCAAGTCTGAAATAGAGAGGTTTTCCAAAAATTGGTGAATAAAAACTGAGAAAGATTACCACAAATATGCTTCATTAATAATCTTCAAAAGGATGAATGAGTGAAGGAGAATGATCCAAGAAATAAGGTCAAACATTCCATACATATTATGAGCCAAAAAGAACTGTTAAACCTGAGTAAATTAAAGAAGTAGGCTATATAGAACCATAATAAAATTGTTTAATATGTAGGACAAAATTTTAGATAATATCATGAATTGAGAGAAGCATAATTTGGACTACAGAATTTTAAGTTCTTTTTATTGATTGAAAGGATGGTCAAAAATATTAATTATAGAACTTGTTAACTACATACTGAAATAATAAAATTAGAAAAGTGTAACTTCCAAATTAGTAGAAAGAACAAATTTGGAGAAAAATGAATTTTAAAAACATGGAAAGGGACAAGTAGAAAACTCTAAATAGGACGGAAGAAATAAATCCAAATACCTCAGTAACAACCGCTAATTTGAATAGACTAACTTCTCCAAGAAAAAGACAATTGTGAAACTAGACTTTTTAAAAATCAAGACACGTTCTATTTATAAGAAACACATCTGAAACTTAAGGATATAGAAAAGTTTGCAGTAAACTTTTAGAATAAAAAGATATACAAGTGCTAACCAAAGAAAGTTGGTGTGACAAGAACAGACATACAGGTCAAAGGGACAGAATAGATTGCCCAGAAATAAACCCACCCGCCTACGGTCAATTAATCTTTGACAAAGCAGGCAAGAATATACAATGGAGAAAAGACAGTCTCTTCAACAAGTTGTGTTGGGAAAGCTAGACAGCCTCATGGAAATCAATGAAATTAGAACCCTCCCTTACACCATATACAGAAATAAACTCAAAAATGGCTTAAAGACAAATATAAAACTCAAGAACAAGACTCCGTCAGTTTGAATCGAATCTCTGCCACTTGATAGCTTTGTAATATTGAGCAACTTATTATCTATTCATCTGTTTCTACATCCGTAAAATGAAAATAATAACATATCTACCTCTTTGGGTGGTTGAGAGGATGATATGAGTTAATATTTGCAAAGTACTAAAAAAAATTTGCAAAGTACTTTTAAAAGTATCAAGCAAATACTAAGAGCTAGGTACATTTTAGCTTACATCGCTTATAGGACTCATCTTTCTAGAGACTGGAATATGAAAGTCTGCAATGCAGGGCTACCTTCCTGGTATCAAAGTTTGCAAGAAAAGAACTAGATTCCTTGTTAAGCAAAGTAACTTATATACATAAAAGAAATGTTCAGTCTGCAGTAGCCTGATAATCTATCTTTTTAATTTCCATATGTCATCATTCATAAGGCACTTTTTTCAAATTTTAACGTCTCTAAAATTGGCATCTTATAATCACTGGTGTCTTGGTGTCACTGTCAGCGTTGTTGAAATGGTGATGTAGTTATCATTGACTGTGAATCCACAAACGTGATTGATATTCCTGGTAATATGACTGAATAACTACAACCCCGTGATGTTTCAGTCAATAAACCAATTAAGGATCTCTTGAGGAAGGAATATAAACTCTTATCAGCATCTAAAAATCTTCCTTTGACACCTTCTAATAAGATCAAGAAAGCTTCAACACCAGTATTTGCAGCAGTAGCTTGAAATAAAATCCTGGTGACAACAGCAGAATACTCTTTTAAGAAGTGTATATATCACCAAAGTCTTCATGGAAGTATATTTATGAGAGATACAGAGACAATGATTTTGAGAAAAACAAATGGACACTAAATATAAAGAAGTTTTAGGAATGTCTTAACCATTTATTTTACTAACATTTTCCTCCTTATATATGTACAAGAGTGATATGCAATAAAAATCGACGTTTAAATAAGTTTAAAAGACCTCCTGGGGCTTCCCTGGTGGCGCTGTGGTTGAGAGTCCGCCTGCCGATGCAAGGGACACGGGTTTGTGCCCCGGTCCGGGAAGATCCCACATGCCACGGAGCGGCTGGGCCCGTGAGCCATGGCCGCTGAGCCTGCGCGTCCGTCCTGCATCAGTGTGAAATCAAATTCTATTTCAAAAGCATTTATTTGCAGTGTTTTTCTTTCCTAATGCAGCAAAACTATTGGCACATCTTACAGATGATGGCATCTTATTGTTGATGAATTACAGTAGTTAGACCCACTGTCCTCCTTAGTACCTGGAATGAGTGTGTCCATCAAATTCAACAGCCTTTTCAATGGTCAGTGTCAGGTAATCAAAGAGAAAATTTGCTTCTAACACCTACTAAAAATGAATTACCAGAAATATGAATTACATATTTAGTGGGATTGACACTATAGTTAAGAACATTAATTCTGAAGAATACGCTGAGGGTCTAATGTACAGCGTGGTCACCAGAGTTAATAACACCGTGTTGAATACTTGAAATTTGCTAACAGAGTAGATCTTAAGTGCTCTCACCAAAAACAAGCAAGTGAACAAACAAAAAAATTAAAAGGTTACTATGTGAAGTGAAAGATGTGTTAATTAACTTGATTGCAGTAATCATTTCACAGTGTATATCAAATCATCGCATTGTATGCTTTAACTATACTACAATTTTATTTGTCAATTATACCTCCATAAAGGTGATGGGAAAATCCTAATTTAACCTGCAGCTGCCTTCCTGATCTGACGTCTGATCCTAGGGTATGAGCTGCATGCTTTGTCCGTCTCCTCCATCCAATATACACCTTGTATTCTTTGCTTCAAACACACTGGTCATTTCAGCCCCAGGCCCTAATACGGGTTGTTCACTCCGCCCGAATACTGGTTTTTCATCCCCGACCAATTCCTGCAATTGACTCTTCCTACGCTTTCGGTTTTCAGAGAAATTATATTTCTTCTGAGAAAATATCCATGGTCACATGATCCAAAATAACCCTCTCCCCACTTCTCTATACCACCTTGTCCTTATGTTCGTGCTCCTATGTCACTCGCTTCTGTTTAAATTTATTGGTGAAATGTCTGCTTCTCCCCCTAGCCCATATATGCACTTAAATTGAATAGAACGCCAGGTGGGTATGGTTCTTACTCATCTTTGCAGCTGTAACTTCAGTTCTAAAATTGTTCCTGGCATCCAGTGGGATCTTTGGTTTCAATAAATGAATGCTCACAGCCACCTAATGAAGTGGGTAATGGCATATTTGTTTTACAACTGGAAATCCAGGATTAGAACCCTTGGCTCAAACACTCAGCTGTTAAATAGACAAGATTTTAAATCAAGGTCCGTTGTCCATAAAACTTTACTCTCCTCCAAGATCAGGAAATGGCTTTTCTTAAGCAACCATAAATCGAGAAGACACACTACTCAAATGCATAGTGAGTGTCTGTTAAGGTATTTTCAACTCGAGAGCCTTGGTTAGTAGCAAAAAGGAAAACAATTTTTAAAAAATATTATATTTTTTCATGTGATTTCGGTTTGGCATAACTTGCCTTTATACACATTTGTAATATTCTTCCCTCTTTTCTTTGCTAGGCTAACTTCTACTTGTCCTTCATATCTCAGCTTTGATGCCATCTCTTCTTGGCTATGTACTCGGATTTTTTAGACCTGGGCTGGTTGCCCATGTTATGTTCACCTAGAGCACCTTGGAAAGGAATCCTCTTATTACTCTGTACTATAAATTACCTGTTTACTTGCCTGAAGTCCTTGAAGGGACAGTCTTGGTCACTGCTGTTTTGCTAGCACATACTACTGTGTCTAGCATATATAGTCAGTGCACAAAACTTATTTAAAATTTATTTATTTTAAATAAATTTATTTTAAATAAATTTATTTAATATGAATACACCATGGTCCTTTAATGGAAATGTGATGAAAAATAACTTAGCAAAATAATCACAATCATTCCATCAATAAATATTTATTATTCTGGTCACTGCGGTTACAAAAGTGCACAAAGCAAGCAAATTCTGCCATCTCAGAATGTACTGACAATCAAACACACAGTGTATATATACACTATATAGTGCATTACGTTAAATGGTGATGAGTTCTATAGAGAAAAATGGTCTAAGAGGGGCAGGCAGTAGCGTGTGCTTGCTACTTTACACAGGGTGGTGGCAGAAAGTGTCACCTGGTGGCACTGGTGAATGTCACCTGGTGGCTAGTTGGGGAGACTAACCGAGCAGGTATATGAGTGAGAAACATTCCAGGCAAAGAAAAAGGCATGAGCAAAGATCCTGATGCAGGAGAGGACTTGATAGATTTCCAGCTTGTGTGGCTAGAACAAAACATTTAGGGGAAAAAAAATTGTAGGAAATGAGGTTAAAGAAGTAACCCAGCCATGTGATGGCTTTAAGCCATCAGGTATTATTCCAAATGCAATAGAAACCATTGGAGAAGCAACTTTTGGGTGAATCATGGCTGCTGAAGCTGGTCTCACCCATCATATATTGACTTCTGACCTTAACTAAAGCGCTGCTGGCTTTGTTGCTTCACCCTGAAGATAATCTTGTGTGGACTCCATTACTCTAGCTAAGCATACAGCCATTAACAACACATTATACAGCTAAAATACTTGGGGGTGAATGAATTATTGAGCATGGCCCAACGTATGAGGCTTGGAGCAGTCGTAGTCGATTCTAATAAATGCTGATGGTTAGAAGAAAGTCTGACGAACCGTACTGTTTATCATGCCATTGCTCATATCGCTTCTTCAGTCAGCATGTGCTTACCCACCTGTGTCCCTTGCTCCTACAGTCATCGATTTTACTCAATGATCCTTTTGTCCTTTGGGTGGTGAAAATGTCACTGGAGTTGGAGTCAAAATGCCTGGAATGGTAGCTTCAAAGCATGAATTTTGGAGTCAGACCTCAGTTTGTGGCAGATCAATTAATCTTACTTTTTGCCTTCAAAATAGGGATAAAAATATCTACCCTTTAGGAGTTTCATAAGAACTGGGATTATTTGTATTAAAAAGTTATCATGACACCTAGCACGTAGCAAATGCTAAATAAATAATATGATTTTTAAATTTATAATATATGCTTGAGCATCTCTGCTCTGTCAAGGAACTTTCCACAGTTGGGTTTACGTTATGGTTATGTGAGCCTGTGTGTATTCTTACACTAGTGTGTGTATGCCTTGAGATTAGAACTACAAGCATATAATTTTTATGCCCAGTACCTGCCACTCTGTATTTGAAAAGGTAGATACTCAATAAATGTATGTTGAAAGCATGAGCAACTGAGTTTTACCGATTTCTGTAGGTTGCTCCAGAGTCAGACTGCTGTAGGTGGTCCTCCACCATCCTTTCCTTAACCTACAAAGAGAATTGGGACACGGTCGGTGTGAGGATTCACCTTCTCTATCCCACTGGAGTATCTCTTTTTTCAATTTCCTGAGAAAGTCAGTCTTCTAGCTGCTTCACCCTCTAGCAAGCCTGTATGTCTCTCTGTCCAGAATGTTCTAGATTTCTCCAGTATCACTGTCTATTCTTCTTCCACGTAATTCGTTGAAAGTTTCTGGTGGGAAAAAAACTTGAACAGTTCATTGATGGGGACTTGTGGGTCACATCTGGATTTAATAAATTCTGGTAGTTTGAATATAATATAATAAGGTCCTCAATTTGTTGCTTGACTTTATCTCCTCTCAGTGAAGGCTACTGTTTTGTTTCTCTTCCTGATAAGTAATACATTCAACATCTCAAGTTATAGCATATTAGGGCAACACACCTCTGGGAACAAAGTCATCTGGTTGATATGTTAGGTTTTGTGGGAAGTGTCAAGTAGTTTGTTGGAGTCTTTGTGAGTTTGCTCTTTCATTACTAAGTTGCTTTGTGTGTGTGCACACACATACCCACACCCACACACACTCTCTTACACAATCAAAAGCAAGAAGCTACAGTGTTTTCCAAATTTGATGTTGCAACGTCAAGATGATAAATTTTTACTTTTCAACTGTCTGGGATTACTAAATTAATCTTTATGAAAACTTGTAGTAAATGATCAAGATACTCAGGAATATGTAAGAAAACCCAATGAATTCCCCAGTAATAATATGGCATTGCATGTTATAAGCACGATTTACTGAGAAAATGTGAAATGAAAAGTCTTAAGTAAGTAAAGAATGCCACAGTGTGGTTATAGTATCAAATTTCATATAAATTTCTGTCCAAAAAAATTTTTGAAGCTAAAATAGGATTAGTTTGTTGCTATTAAAGTTTTTTCTATATACTGCAAATTAAAATAAACATTTTGAATCTATCAGTTGTTCAACTTAAAGACACATATGATGATTCATGTTATTATTAATAAAAAACAAAAAGTTACACTACTGGTAAATGAGCAGTATTAAAATGTATTTTTATCTGGTTTAGGTGCTATGCTCTCAACAGTCTATAATCTAAGTGGAGGCCTCTATAACCTAAAAGACATCCCTCACCCCACCCCACCCCTGCAATAATTAACGATCTTGGCTTCACAGGCCTACAGGATCAGTTGTATTGCACACATATTTTTGAGAGATCACATTAACACCTCAAACACGACTTGTCGGTTTTGATGTACGTCACAGTAATCTTGTCAAACAGAAGAGACATTCATTTCTGCAAACATGGAGAATAAAACTCAAACTATTTGTGTGCTAATGTTTACATGGCACTTAAGTGACATAAGACTGGAGCTTCTGGCTTGAGGTCAGTACATCTGGATGATTATGAGGACAGGTGGGGTCAGAAGCCAGGGGACCAGGACTTCCAGCTAAGCTCTGTCACGTGGTGAGTTGCGTAATATTAAGCAGATCACTGAACTCCAAGAGTTTCTAGTTCTTTTCTTATACTCCCCTTGCTTGTCTTTAGACGGTTCTATCAATCAAATGATATAGTGCATGAAAGACCTTTTTGCAGACTGTGAGGTACTATAAATGTTAGCTGTTTTTATTATTTTTCTTGCTACCACCACAATGTAAAAATGCTTCAATAATGTGGTAAAGCTTAATTATTGCTTTTCCAAAATCCTATAAGAGCTGTAATTGAAACCTAAGCTAAAATGTCTGCTTAAATCACGTATTCAAAATTATGATTTTTGTACCAGTCTGAAAAATGCATAATCATCAAATTCTTATTGGTACCATCTCACTTAGGGATGCAGTATTCTTGGCCTAGTAAATCTCTCCACTATATACATTATATGTATTACCTGCAGTAAAACAGAATCTGGAGTTATAGGAGGTGAGTTTTAAGTATAATTTTATAGTAGTCTGATATTGGGTAAACCTTCAGAAAATCCAAAGGCTGTACACAAATGAGACCAAGATAGCTCACATCTCCCAGGACCTAACATTATAATAAATTTAGATTAGTTGTTCTTTAAACTTGGCTAGAAGAGGACTATCTCCTTGAGAAGCAGGTGACAACATTCATTTCATCAAATGTTTTTAGAAATAGTGCCAAGGGGTATATTTTCTATACATGGTTCAGATCCTCTTCAAATTCCATAACACACAGTATTTGGTTTTATTCATATCATTAGTTATTAATCATGAAACGGGTTCAAGAAAGTTCTGAAATAAGATTATTTACCTACATCCTTTTATATTATGTAATTGCCATAAAATTAGCATAATGACTTTAAAGAGCTTTTCCATGTTCACAAAAGACATAAGAAACTCTGGCAGTTTAAAACCCTGTCATTAAGATTCGTTTCAGCACCTGAATCTTCATGGGTATGGCCAACATTGGAAATGTGTGAAGAGGGTACAGAAGATTTGATTTGATGAATTGGGGCCAAATAATATCTTGGTACAATGTGTAGGAGAATTTATACAGAATTAGGTAAGTTTAGGGTTCATTCAGCAAACAGTCTTTGGTTCCCTACATGTAATAAGTACCACTGCCAGACTAACACCCCAGTTCCTGTGCTTAGAAGTTCATGGCAAGGTGGGGAGACATAAATAAATAAATCGTTGGACAATAGGATGGTGCTATAATGGAGATATGCATGGGGAGTGCAGGTGCAGGGAAGAACCACAGAGGATAAATGGGTTTTTTTTTTTGCCCTTAGGATGAAGGGGAGGATGAAAATGTGAAAGCAAGTAACACCTGGAAATGCTAGCATTTTGAAGAAATTCCAGGCCCAGGGACAACGTGTATAAAGGCAAGGTTAGAAATTGGGAGGTGATTCTCTAGTGTGCTGAGTAGATCATTCACTTACAGGTTTTCATTATGTCTTTCTCATTACTCCATTTTATTCCTATGTATCTTTAAATTATTTTACAGCAGCAAACAAAATGAACAAAAGAATGGTTGAATCACTTTAAAAAATATGTGTTACATTATTGTAATCCAATAACATAATATTGTATGTGTGTTCCTAAGTGCAAGACGTGTCCTGAACTGTATTTGCTTTAACAGACCTACACAAGTGCTAAGGTAGAACAATTTTTGGGGAATGCTGCCATCTAGTGGTCAAATTGAGAAATTTATTCACTTGTGAATATATTTCTCAGCAAATTTCTTTCAAATGTGAGTCAAGGAGTTTTATACATTGAATACATGTTTTCCTGTTCACTAAGAGTTAATAATTTATTTACTTTCAGTTATTGGTGTCTTTAACGGTTAAGTCTTACATTTGGCTTCTTAATTCTTGAAGAAATAACTTCTGTAAGAAAAATAAGTTGGCCAAAAGGCCTTATATTTCTTTCTTTCTTTCTCCCTTCCTTTCTTTCTTTTTTTCTCCCATTTATTCTGAGCCGTGTGGCTGACAGGGTCTTGGTGCTCCAGCCGGGTGTCAGGCCTGTGCCTCTGAAGTGGGAGAGCCGAGTTCAGGACATTGGTCCACCAGACACCTCCCAGCTCCATGTAATAACAAATGGTGAAAATCTCCCAGAGATCTCCATCTCAATGCTAAGACCCAGCTCCACTCAATGACCAGCAAGCTACAGTGCTGGACACCCTATGCCAAACAACTAGCAAGACTGGAACACAGCCCCATCCATTAGCAGAGAGGCTGCCTAAAATCATAATAAGGCTACAGACACCCCAAGGCACACCACCAGACGTGAACCTGCCCACCAGAAAGAAAAGATCAAGCCTCATCCACCAGAACACAGGCACCAGTCCCCCCCACCCCTCCCACCAGGAAGTCTACACAACCCACTGAACCAACCTTAGTCACTGGGGGCAGACACCAAAACCATGGGAGCTACAAACCTGCAGCCTGTGAAAATGAGACCCCCTCCCAAACAGTAAGTTAAGCAAAATGACAAGACAGAGAAACACATAGCAGATAAAGGAGCAAGATAAAAACCCACCAGACCAAACAAATGAAGAGGAAATAGGCAGTCTACCTGAAAAAGAATTCAAAATAATGATAGTAAAAATGATCCAAAATCTTGGAAATAGAATGGAGAAAACACAAGAAATGTTTAACAAGGAACTAGAAGAACTAAAGAGCAAACAAACAATGATGAACAACAAAATAAATGAAATTAAAAATACTCTAGATGGGATCAATAGCAGAATAACTGAGGCAGAAGAACGGATAAGTGACCTGGAAGATAAAATAGTGGAAATAATTACCACAGAGCAGAATAAAGAAAAAAGAATGAAAAGAATTGAGGACAGTCTCAGAGACCTCTGGGACAACATTAAACGCACCAGCATTCAAATTATAAGAGTCCCAGAAGAAGAAGAGAAAAAGAAAGGGACTGAGAAAATATTTGAACAGATTAGAGTTGAAAACTTCCCTAATATGGGAAAGGAAATAGTGAATCAAGTCCGGGAACTGCAGAGTCCCATACAGGACAAATCCAAGGAGAAACACGCTGAGACACATAGTAATTAAATTGGCAAAAATGAAAGACAAGGAAAAATTATTGAAAGCAACAAGGGAAAAACAACAAATAACATACAAGGGAATCCCCATAAGGTTAACACTTGATCTTTCAGCACAAACTCCGCAAGCCAGAAGGGACTGGCAGGACATAGTTAAAGTGATGAAAGGGGGAAAACTACAACCAATATTACTCTACCCAGCAAGGACCTCACTCAGATTCGATGGAGAAATTAAAACCCTTACAGAGAAGCAAAAGTTAAGAGAATTCAGCACCACCAAACCAGCTTTACAATAAATGTGAAAGGAACTTCTCTAGGCAGGAAACACAAGAGAAGGAAAAGACCTACAATAACAAACCCAAAACAATTAAGAAAATGATAATAAGAACATACATATTGATAATAACCTTATTATCTTAATTGTTAATGGATTAAATGCTCCGAACAAAAGACATAGACTGGCTGAATGGATACAAAAACAAGACACGTATATATGCTGTCTACAAGAGACCCATTTCAGACCTAGGGACACATACAGACTGAAAGTGAGAGGATAGAAAAAGATATTCCATGCAAATGGAAATCAAAAGAAAGCTGGAGTAGCAATTCTCATATCAGACAAAAAAGACGTCAAAATAAAGACTATTACAAGAGACAAAGAAGGACACTATAAAATGATCAAGGGATCAATCCAAAAAGAAGATATAACAATTGTAAATATTTATGCACCCAATATAGGGGCACCTCAATACATAAGGCCAATGCTAACAGCCATGAAAGGGGAAATCGACAGTAACACAATCATAGTAGGGGACTTTAACACCCCACTTTCACCAATGGACAGATCATCCAAAATGAAAATAAATAAGGAAACACAATCTTTAAATGATACATTAAACAAGATGGACTTAATTGATATTTATAGGACATTTCATCCAAAAACAGCAGATTATACTTTATTCTCAAGTGCTCATGGAAAATTCTCCAGGATAGATCATATCTTGGGTCACAAATCAAGCCTTGGAAAATTTAAGAAAATTGAAATCGTATCAAGTATCTTTTCCAACCACAATGCTATGAGACTAGATATCAATTACAGGAAAAAATCTGTAAGAGATAAAAACACATGAAAGCTAAACCACACACTACTTAATAACCAAGAGATCACTGAAGAAATCAAAAAGGAAATAAAAAAATAGCTAGAAAAAAATGACAATGAAAACATGACGACCCAAAACCTATGGGATACAGCAAAAGCAGTTCTAAGGTGGAAGTTTATAGCAATACAATACTACCTTAAGAAACATCTCAAATAAACAGCCTAACCTTACACCTAAAGCAATTAGAGAAAGGAGAACAAAAAAACCCCCCAAAATTAGCAGAAGGAAAGAAATCATAATGATCTTATCAGAAATAAATGAAAAAGAAATGAAGGAAACAATAGCAAAGATCAATAAAACCAAAAGCTGGTTCTTTGAGAAGATAAACAAAATTGATAAACCATTTGCCAGACTTATCAAGAAAAAAGGAGAGAAGACTCAAATCAATAGAATTAGATATGAAAAAGGAGAAGTAACAACTGACACTGCAGAAATAAAAAGGATCATGAGAGATTACAACAAGCAACTCTATGCCAATAAAATGGCCAACCTGGAAGAAATGGACAAATTCTTATAAATGCAGAACCTTCCGAGACTGAACCAGGAAGAAACAGAAAATATGAACAGACCAATCACAAGCACTGAAATTAAAACTGTGATTAAAAATCTTCCAACAAAAAAAGCCCAGGACCAGATGGCTTCACAGCCGAATTCTATCAAACATTTAGAGAAGAGCTAACACCTATCTTTCTCAAACTCTTCCAAAATATAGCAGAGGGAGGATCACTCCCAAACTCATTCTATGAGGCCACCATCACCCTAATATCAAAACCAGACAAAGATGTCACAGAGTAAGAAAACTGTAGGCTAATATCTCTGATGAACATAGATGCAAAAATCCTCAACAGAATACTAGCAAACAGAATCCAACAGCACACTGAAAGGATCGTACACCACGATCAAGCGGGGTTTATCCCAGTAATGCAAGGATTCTTCAATATGTGCAAATCAATCAATGTGATACACCACGCTAACAAACTGAAGGAGAAAAAACATATGATCATCTCAATAGATGCAGAAAAAGCTTTTGACAGAATTCAACAGCCACTTATGATAAAAAACCCTCCAGAAAGTAGGCATAGAGGGAACTTACCTCAACATAATAAAGGCCATATATGACAAACTCACAGCCAACATCGTCTTCAATCGTGAAAAACTGAAACCATTTCCACTAGGATCAGGAATAAGACAAGGTGGCCTACTCTCACCACTATTATTCAGCATAGTTTTTGAGGTTTTAGCCACACCAATCAGAGAAGAAAAAGAAATAGAAGGAATCCAAATTAGAAAAGAAGTAAAGCTGTCACTGTTTGCAGATGACATGATACTATACATAGAGAATCCTAAAGATGCTACCAGAAAAGTACTAGAGCTAATCAATAAATTTGGTAAAGTAGCAGGATACAAAATTAATGCACAGAAATCTCTTGCATTCCTATACACCAATGATGAAAAATCTGAAAGTGAAGTTAAGAAAACACTCCCATTTACCATTTAACAAAAGGAATAAAGTACGTAGAAATAAACCTACCTAAGGAGACAAAAGACCTGTATGCAGAAAACTATAAGACACTGATGAAAGAAATTAAAGATGTTACAAACAGTTGGAGAGATATACCATGTTCTTGGATTGGAAGTATCAACATTGTGAAAATGACTATACTATCCAAAGCAATCTACAGATTCAATGCAATCCCTATCAAACTACCACTGGCATTTTTCCCAGAACTAGAACAAAAAATTTCACAATTTGTATGGAAACACTAAAGACTCTCAATAGCCAAAGCAATCTTGAGAAAGAAAAATGGAGCTGGAGGAGTCAGGTTCCCTGAATTCAGACTATATTACAAACCTATGGTAATCAAGACAGTATGGTACTGGCACAAAAACAGAAATATAGATCAATGGAACAGGACAGAAAGCCCAGAGATAAACCCATGCACATATGTCACCTTATTTTTGATAAAGGAGACAAGAATATACAATTGAGAAAAGACAGCCTCTTCAATAAGTGGTCCTTGGAAAACTAGACAGCTACATGTAAAAGAATGAAATTAGAACACTCCCTAAGTCCAAACAGAAAAATAAACTCAAAATGGATTAAAATGAAAGGCCAGACACTATCAAACTCTTAGAGGAAAATACAGGCAGAACACTGTATTACCTAAATCATAGCAAGATCCTTTTTGACCCACCTCCTAGAGAAATGGAAATAAAAACAAAAATAAACAAATGGGACGTAATGAAACTTAAAAGCTTTTGTACAGCAAGGGAAACCATACACAAGACGAAAAGAGAACCCTCTGAATGGAGAAAATAGTTGCAATCAAAGCAACCGACAAAGGATTAATCTTCAAAATTTATAAGCAGCTCATGCCGCTCAATATCAAAAAAACAAAAAACCCAATACAAATACAGGCAGAAGATGTAAATAGACATTTCTCCAAAGAAGATATACAGATTGCCACAAACACATGAAAGGATGCTCAACATCACTGATCATTAGAGAAATGCAATCAAAACTACAATGAGATATCACCTCACACCAATCAATGCCATCATCAAAAAATCTACAAGCAATAAATGCTGGAGAGGGTGTGGAGAAAAGGGAACCCTCTTGCACTGTTGGTGGGAATGTAAATTGATACAGCCACTATGGAGAACAGTATGGAGCTTCCTTAAAAAACTACAAATAGAACTTCCAAACGACCCAGCAATTCCACTACTGGGAATATACCCCAAGAAAACCATAATTCAAAAAGAGTCATGTACCACAGTGTTCATTGCAGCTCTACTTACAATAGCCAGGACATGGAAGCAACCTAAGTGTCCATCGACAGATGAATAGATAAAGATGATGTGACACATATATAAAATGGAATATTACTCAGCCACAAAAAGAAACGAAATTGAGTTATTTGTAGTGAGGTGGATGGACCTAGAGTCTGTCATACAGAGTAAAGTAAGTCAGAAAGAGAAAAGCAAATACCGTATGCTAACACACATATATGGAATCTAAATTTTAAAAAATTAGTCATGAAGAACCTAGGAGCAGGATGGGAATAAAGACACAGACCTACTAGAGAATGGACCTGAGGACCTGGGGAGGGGGAAGGGTAAGCTGGGACAAAGTGAGAGAGTGACATGTACATATCTACACTACCAAATGTCAAACTGATAGCTAGTGGGAAGCAGCTGCATAGCACAGGGAGATCAGCTCGGTGCTTTGTGACCACCTAGAAGGGTGGGGTAGGGAGGGTGGGAGGGAGGGAAACGCAAGAGGGAAGAGATATGGGAACATATGTATAAGTATAGCTGATTCACTTTGTTATAAAACAGAAACTAACACACCATTGTAAAGCAATTATACTCCAATAAACATGTTTTAAAAATTAATTAATTTTAAAAAAACATAATAGAGTAAGAAATTCACCTAACGTTACCATGCAAAACATTGACTCATGTCAGGACAATTCACTTCTTAGGTTCCTTTTTCTTGATGCATTAGAGGCTTGTTTCATCATTAATTCTCTTGGTAAAGTTATGGATTCTTTATATGATGTGAATAATATCTATTTTGTGAGTTTGGAATTTGGAAGTTTTGAGGTTTTCATAATGTAATGTATTAGCGTAGGCTAGTTGATGCCAGGGCATCAACCCCTAAATCCCAGGGATTTCACACAATAAAATTTAGTTCTTATCTTGACTCAGCTGTAGCTCATATCACATCTGCTTGCATTTCATCGGGCTAGGCTGCAGGGGAATGGAAAATGAGCAGGAGTAAATTAAAATTTGGGGGAGGATTACTGTTTGCCACAGGAGATATATAGTCTGTTTGTTCATTTATTAATGTGAATATAAAGTAAGGCTTAGGGATCATTTGGGTTTGAAAAGCATTACTGTGCTTTTATTTCTGTTTTGCTTTGTGTTTCTGTAAAGGACCTCAGGATCACAGAATTGTTTTCATCTTCATCCTTCGCTCATGGCATTCTTATGGATGGTCCATACATGACCCTCTTCTATGTATGTATATGTGCCTGCATGTGTGTATTTAATAACGTAATAAACATCTGTGGGCTTAACAGCGAAAATGAAAGCTCAGACTTTGGCAATAAGTTACATCCAGCTGTGTGGTCCCCGCTCCATCCATCTGCTGATCAACACACACTCCCTGAGCCGGTGGTGAGTCACCTCACATCTGACAAATGGGCCAAGCTCAGTTTCACCTCTGCACCTCTGTTCATGCAGTTTCTCCAACTTAGAAGGTTCTCCTAACTTCTCATGGCTTCCTTGAGAAGGAGAGCAAATAAGCAAAGCATCCATATATTGCCACAAGGTAGAACCCAGGGAACTTTATATCATCCAGATCAGCCTTCAGGATTTGTGAGAAATAAGGACTTTCTGTAAGTTGAGGCATTACTGTCCAGGTGAATTGTTGTTTTCCCAAGTAAAAGCATAAGGTATTGGCTAGCTTCATTAACTGGAATACTAAAGAATGCACTGCATAAATCAATTACAATAAAGAATTTGCTTCCAGGGAAAACGGATGTCAGTAGCACATGAGGGATAAGAAAAACAGGGTGTAGAGGAATAACAATGTTTATTGCTCAGAGGTCCTAGACAAACCTCCATCCTCAGCACTATTTTTTAGCCTATGATTTATTTCTTTGGCTTTTATTCAGTATAGAAAAAATAGTATTTACAGTGATCATCTGTAAGAAGAGTTAAAAGAAAAAATCATGGATATAAAATGAAAGCCACTCATGTAAACCTCTTGAATTCTTTGAGAATCCTCCAACCGAGATTCTGCTGCCAAAATTTTCACATTTTGAAACAGTGCCAAGCTTACAGAAAGGTTGCAAGTAGAATTCGAAGACATTTTTTTTCTTCTGTGAGTCATTTGAAAGTAGGTTGCCAGCATGATGTCGTATCACGTAAAAATATTAGTGTGTACTTAATACAAACAAGGATAATCTGCTACGTAACCACAACACAACAATCAAAATCAGGATTTTAATAATGATAGTTTACTACGATCCAGTCCTCAGGACTCATTCAAGTTTCAACAGCTATCCTGATGACGTCCTTCATCGGAACAAGAATTCAGGTCAGAGTGAAACGTCTTCAGTTGTCGTGTCTCTTTCATCTTCAGTCTAGAACAGTTCTTTAGTCTTTCCCTGACCTTAACAATTTTGAATATTACAGACAATTATGCTTGAAATTTCTCTTATTTGGGCTTTCCTGATATTTATTCAAGAACAAATTCAGGTGATGCATCTTTTAAGAATTTTTTTTATTGGGATATAGGTAATTTACATTGTTGTGTTAGTTTCTGCCATACAGCAAAGTGAATCAGTTATACATATACCTATATCCACTCTTTTTTGGATTCTCTTCCCATATAGGTCATTACAGAGTACTGAGCAGAGTTCCCTGTGCTATTCAATAGGTCCTTATTAGTTATCTATTTTGTATATAGTAGTGTGTACATGTCAATCCCAATCTCCCAATTTATCCCCCGTACCCCGCTGTCCCCCCTGGTAACCATATGACATTGCTTATATGTGGAATCTAAAAAATGGTGCAAATGAACTTATTTATGAAACAGAAACAGAGTTGCAGATGTAGAAAGCAGGAGACACGTCTTTGACAGGACTACTGCAGAAGCGATGCTGCATTCTTCTCATTGCCTTGTATCAGGTGATCAAGATTTCAATTAGTCCTGTTACTGATCATATTCATTTTTATTACTTAGCCTGCCTGGTTTCTCCATTGTAAAGTTACTCTTATTTCCCTTTGTAATAAATAAGTACTTTGTAAAAGGACATACTTTGAGATGTTGTAAATATCTGATTCCATATTAAACCATAAACTTATTTACCTATTTATCAAGATGGAGTCATGGTTTCCAATATTATTCAATGAGTCATAATCTCTTCCTATCAATATTTATTTTAATACTCAATTTCCCCCAATGGAGCCAGTGGATGTTCCTTCAATCTGGATTCTGTGAGTTTTTGACATGTCCCAATCATTCTTTGAGCACTTCTTTGCTTTCTGATGAATAAAATGGTCTAGGATCATTTTATACTTTTCTTTTCCCAGCCCTGGAACCAAATTCTCCAAGGAGCCTGGGTTTCTTTTAGTAAATAATGGGATTTAAAGGCCAAAATCTGGGCACCAGTGTTCTCCTTGTTCTTGGGGTGTCACTGGTCCTATGTCTTCTCACTGACCTACCTAGGGAATCTCTCTCTCCATATATATATATATATATATATATATATATATATATATATATATACACTTTCAATTTCAACCTAATACTACAGAATACATTCTGGTTTTCATTTTCATATTTGTTGAGAACTTCATCATTTGTTGAGAAAACTGGCTTCCACTACATTTAATTATTCAATTAATCTCCATGTGTGTAACCAATCTACATTATCAGGGCTCTTCCTCTGCCTGGATGCCCCCTTGACACTTCATGTTCTCATGTCCTACTTTGATTCGTTGTGGTTCTGTGACCACTCCCCCCCACCTACTTGTTTCTGCCCTACCTAATGGTTTTAGGATCAAATAGTTTAGGAAGTAAAAAGAGAGGAGGGGGAAAGAAAAGGAAGAGGAATGATTACCAAATTTTTTTATGAAGTTTTAAAATATTAGAACAAAAGTATTTGTGTCTAAAATTTTCTTTTTCAGAAGGAATGAAATATGTGTATATGTATACATACACACACATACATACACACATACTAAACTTTTATCTTGGTGGGTTTTTAAAAATTAATTTATTGTATTTATTTATTTTTGGCTGTATTGGGTCTTCGTTGCTGTGTGCAGGCTTTCTCTAGTTGTGGTGAGCAGGGGGACTACTCTTCGTTGCGGTGCGCGGGCTTCTCATTGCAGTCGCTTCTCTTGTTGCGGAGCACAGGCTCTAGAGCGCAGGCTCAGTAGTTGTGGTGCACAGGCTTAGTTGCTCCGTGGCATGTGGTATCTTCCCGGACCAGGGCTCGAACCCGTGCCCCCTGCATTGGCAGGCGGATTCTTAACGACTGCGCCACCAGGGAAGCCCTATCTTGGTGTTTTTGTTACTTATCAAAAAAGTTACCTGAAAATGATCAGATTGCACCAGATGAAGTAAAGTAGGATCCCAGTCATGGGCATGAACAACAGGCAAATGCGTATGTCAAAAAGGCAAAGAACTAAGCCCAAATCACTGAGGCATGTGGATGGTTTGCAAGAAGACTAAGAGGACATTTCACTTATCAGTGATTCATTGAGACAGAGATAGAATGAAAATATAAATTTATAGATTTAACTTGTCATCAAAATGTATTTTTATAAAATCAGAACTCTAGTAAATTTATAAATGAACAAATTGGCAACACTGACCTAGTTAAGGAGCCTCTGTTATTGGCGTTAAGAAACTGAAGGCATGTGAACAAAGAAAAAGCAAGGACCCTAGATCATTCCAGTTTTATAATCAATAGTCTTTAAAGTGTTCATCGAGTTAGTTTCTAGGAAGCACTGTCAATTGTGATATAGAGGCCATGAGGTCAAGAGAATAGGGCTCCAGCCCAGACTTTACTAACCTTGGACAAGTCTCTTAACCTCTCTTGGTCTTGTTATTCCACAGGGGTATTTTGAAGGACAAATTAAATATAAACAGTATTGCTATGTCTTGAACAAATAAGTGAAAATTAATTTGTTACCCCTCCCACGCTGCTCTGGGCACATTGGTCTCTTTCCTGTTCCTGGAACATGCTTGGCGCTCCACCTAAGAGCATTTGCATTTGCTATTCCCTCTGCCGGGGAATGCTCCTCCCTTAAATATCCACAGGTCCTGCCCCCTCAGCTCTTTCACATCTTTAATCTGATGTAACTTTCTCATTGTGATCTTCCCCAGGGCCCCATTTAAAATTATACACCCCCAATATTTTCCATCTCCTTCTTTCCCTTCTTTAATTTTCTCCTTAGGACTTATCGGTAACACTCTAGAAACTTATTTGTATTGTTCATTGTTGGTCACCTCCACTAGAATGTAAGGTCCTTGAAGGCAGGCAATTTTTTCAGTTTTGTCCAGTGCTGTATCCCCAGACCCTACAACATGCCTGGTGGCCTGTAGTGGGCATTCATTTGCTGTGTGCATTAATCAACCAATGAAAGAATGAACTTTCAAGTGTTCCCTTCCTGTTACATTTTTTGTCTTTCTTCACAAGTAGAAATGTAAATGAAATGTGAGAGGACAAAAGAGACATGAACAAAGAGATTAAAGAAAGGTAGACTCAGAAAAAGAAGGATGAGGAAGCCCTTATATATGGAACACTAACTCTGAACCTTAGCAGTTCAATGGTAACAAACCACAGTCATGCAATACAGATTGTCCCTAAGACAAGCCTTGCAGATACAGCCCTTGTCACTCTTCTGGATTCTTCTCTGAGGTCAACTGCTCTCTGTTGGACAAACGGGGTAATATCAGCAAAGTAAACTAGAAGTGGTTAAATTTTTTTTTTTCTACACTTTGAATAAATGTATGCCATTTGCTCAACAAATTATACATACTTTCTAAGGAAAATCACCATGATTTAAAATGATGTTTCAAATTTGAGTTTAGGTTTAACAACTTTTGTGTTTGAAAGCCATGAATCTGAGCATCTGTCATAGCAACGGTACAATATTTCATTAAAGATAACAAACAACAACTCAGTTACCTCTTGCTCATTTGTATATAGACGTATTTATTTCATATATGTATCTACGCATATATAAATAAAAAATAGTGTTGTCTCATGACACAAATAAATCCAGTCAGTGACTTACATTCACACACAATACAAAGAATTCCATGTTGAGACTGAACCTTTAAATATTCTAAAAAAGAAACCACATTTTAAAAAAGGGAACACATAAGATAGTTGGTGAGGAATGTAAAAATACAGCATATGTCCCTACATTTGCATCAGGAAATTCATACTGATAGAAAATGTAGCTAAGTATATTTTTATGCAATTGACATCATCTGTCAATCTAACAAACTTTTAAGGGTATTATTCTATGCAGCTAAATAACTGCAACTTTGAGTATTAACCAGTCTCTTGAGACCAGTGTTAATATCCGTCCTGTGCTTTTAAATCCAGTTGTCATGGAATTTCAGACTGCCTCTGCATCAGAAATTGCTAAGCTTTCCAGTACACAAACTATGCTGTAGGTTTGCTTAGAAACTCCTTGTTGAAGAATCTTCTTGCCTCAACACTACTGAGGGAAACAGAGCAACGAGATGGATTCTGTCTTCTATATTCAATGCTTTCAACTATGGCATTCTTTATTACCTGTGAATAGAGGCAAAAGATGTATAATTAGTGCTGTTCTGAACTCACTGAAACATTTGTTTGGTCAAAAAAATATATATATAATTAATCTTTTTATTATAGTATTCTTTTTGAAATAGAGAAATCTCTGAGTCATACATGTATATATTTATTTTATTTAATTAATTTATCTATTTGGTCGCATCGGGTCTTAGTTGCGGCTCGTGGGCTCCTTAGTTGCAGCTCACTGGCTTCTTAGTTGTGGCACGTGAACTCTTAATTGCGGCACGCATGTGGGATCTAGTTCCTGGACCAGGGATCGAAAACAGGACCCCTGCATTGGGAGCAAGGAGTCTTCGCCACTGTGCCACTAGGGAAGCCCCTCATGTATATATTTAAATTCAACATCTCCGTTACACTTAAAAAATTTTTTAAATTGATGTATAGTTGACTTACAATGTTGTGTTAGTTTCAGGTGTACAGCAAAATGATTCAGTTATATATATATATTCTTTTTTTTCAGTTATCTACCTATCTATCTATTCTTTTTCAGTTTCTTTTCCATTATAGGTTATTAGAAGGTATTTAATATAGTTCCCTGTGCTATGCAGTATGTCCTTGTTGTATCTATTTTATATACAGTAGTGTGTTATCTGCTAATCCCAAACTCCTAATTTATCCCTCCCCCTTTCCCCTTTGGTAACCATAAGTTTGTTTTCTATGTCTGTGAGTCTATTTCTGCCTTGTAAATAAGTTCATTTGTACGTTTTTAGATTCCACATATAAGTGATACCATATGATGTTTGTCTTTCTCTGTGCACATTACACTCTTCTTCAGTTTGTATCCAGATACTATTCATTCCCCCAGCAGAGAAAGAACTGTTGTGGGAGTGTCCCAGATTTAAAAAAATTTTTATTTTTATTAATTTATTTTTGGCTGCGTTGGGTCTTCGTTGCTGTGCGTGGGCTTTCTCTAGTTGCGGCGAGGGGAGGCTACTCTTCCTTGCAGTGCATGGGTTTCTCATTACAGTGGCTTCTCTTGTTGCGAAGTACAGGCTCTAGGTGCACGGGCTTCAGTACTTGTGGTGTGTGAGCTCAGTAGTTGTGGCTCGCGGGCTCTAGAGCACAGGCTCAGTAGTTGTGGTGCACAGGCTTAGTTGCTCCGCGGCATGTGGAGCATGGGTCCTTTCCCGGACCAGGGCTCGAACCCGTGTCCCCTGTGTTGGCAGGTGGATTCTTAACCACTGTGCCACCAGGGAAGCCCCTGTTTCAGATTTTTTGCTGATAAAATAGGGAATAAAATATGTGTAACATGGTAAATTTATCTTCCTTCTGTCCTTCATGGGGAAGGTAGTAAGACGGAATAAGTAATTACTAAATCTAGAATTTATGTCCTTTATAGTTAGTAGATAAGCAGAAATGAGAGACCACAAGGAAGTACAAGACTTTCCCTAATCCTAATGAGAAAATAAATTGTTGGAGAATTGCCCTGCTTCCTCAGTGAAACAAATGCAGTTATAAAACATGGATGTCCTATCTAGGAAACACCATGCTTTGTGATTTTATTGATGATGGCTATTCTTTATTCAGAATAATCTTTGCATATATTTTGCATATAATTATTTGCATATAATAATCTTTGCATAAATTAATGGTGAATACAACCTCTAAGAATTGCTATTATAATTATCATATACTTTTTTTGGTATGATGTTAACCTAGTTAGGAACTTTTGGAATGAAGAGAAAATCTGGAATTTGGTTGAAGCAGTTATTGCAGAGCAATGGGAATCGGCTTTTGGAAGAGAGGCCTGGATAGTAACCTTGGCTCTGATGCTGTTTTTTTTTTTTTTTTGCGGTATGCGGGCCTCTCGCTGTTGTGGCCTCTCCCGTTGCAGAGCACAGGCTCCGGACGCGCAGGCTCAGCGGCCATAGCTCACGGGCCCAGCCGCTCTGCGGCATGTGGGATCTTCCCGGACCGGGGAATGAACCCGTGTCCCCTGCATCGGCAGGCGGACTCTCAACCACTGCGCCACCAGGGAAGCCCCTCTGCTGCTGTTTTTGAACCCTGACAAAATCAGGAAGACTCCATTCTCAGGATAGGACTATACAATTTCATCGTTTTTTTTTTTTTTAATTAATTTTTATTGGAGTAGAGTTGCGTTACAATGCTGCGTTAGTTTCTGCTGTACAGCAAAGTGAATCAGTTACACGCATACATATATCCACTAATGAGATAGAAGTTTCAGGGCCAGAGGCAAGTCACATGAATATGCCACGATTCACTTTTTCCCTTCCCCAGGGGTTGTGAGGCCACGTTAAGGTATTATACACATGCTTTTCAGCCCTCTACCATGGGCAGGAATACTTGGCAAGTCTGAGAAGTTTAGAACACCATTGGCCCTTCTCACTCAGAGCTGGTGTGGCCCTCTTGGCCTTGGAGATGTGTGCACAGTAGGGTTTTCCCATTTCACATCCAATCTAACTGGGCAAGCTGGGTTCAGTACCTGGAGGAGAGAAATGTTTGACTTGGGTGACACTAACATGCAGTTAATATTCTGTGACTTTATGTAAGGCCCAGTGGGCAGGGCCCTCTATTCTCTAATGCTAACTTCAAACAAACTGTCATATTCTAGAAAGAGGGACTTATCACAGGAATGTGATATCTTTGTTTGCTTTATGATTTTTAATTTTATATATATTTTCCCCAGAAGACAATTATATATATAACTATATATATATATATAAAATTGTCTTCTGGGGAAAATATAAAATACACATATTTATTTTAAATAAATATATAAATACTTATATATCTATATTATAAATATATAATTATATTATATATAACATTATGTAAATATAAAATTATATATATACAATGGTCTTCTGGGAAAAATGGGCTCAAATGTTACTGAGTCTTTTAAGCAAAGCAGATATTCGCTGACCCCATCTTTCCCATGAGTAAGGGAAACATAATTCTATGGAGACAGAAGAGGGGGCTTCAAGCCTATGAAGGACACCTTGATAGAGGGCCTCCAGGCACAGTCACTTCTTGGCTGTGTGAGATCAAGGGGAATTAACTTATATCCTTGAGCCTGTTTCCTCTTCTTTAAAATGGAAATAATAATACTAATCTTGGCTTTTGCGGGAACTGGAGATCATTTATATAAAGCACTTTGCACAATGCCTGGCGCATAGGAAACATTCCACAACTAGCATCTATTTATTGTTGGTATTTTTAAGCTGACCATATGTGAGGACATTTAAATTAGATGTGAGCTTTAAATTAGATGTGAGGCTGTAAAGCTTACTAGAAACAAATGCACCATGTATAGCCAATAGCGGGCTTATTATATGGTAAAAGTCAGCAAATCAATTCTGCTATCAAATGTGTCCCACTACATCTTCTTTTAATAATCTCCCTGTCTTTCTAGAGATCATGTCAGCAAGTTTTCAGTTGGTTTCTCCTACTGAAAGGAGCACCAAAGCAACATGAGACACACCAACCCTCATTGCAGAGAAGTACCCAAGTAAAACTAAAAATCAGTTCTTTACTTTGAAAACACCCAAAAAGCTTTAAAATATATTAAAAAAAAAAAAAACTGCAGGGGACATTGTGCTAATCATGACTGCTGTCAACTCCTTTACAATGAATTCATGAGCACAAAAAGATCAATAGCAATATTATGAACTAGTGGGTTTATCATAGTTGGCCCTTGGAAGGTGTTTTTAGTAAACAGGCCATTCTTTTAAAGGAAAATGGATATTGACATTTATAGCTGAAAAACCCAAATATGCAATTAGAATGTGCATGTCAAACCACTAGGTGGCGCATTAACACTGTGAAACCATTAACCAGGTTTTTCAGATTACCCGTTTGTTGTGATGTGTAACAGTGGTCCCCAACTTTCTTGGCACCAGGGACCGGTTTCATGGAAGATGATTTTTCCTCAGACCTGGCAGGAGGGTGGGGCGGGGGATGGTTTCGGGATGATTCAAGTGCATTACATTTATTATAAGTGCGCTTTATTTCTATTACTATTACACTGTACTATATAATGAAATAATTATGCAACTCACCATATTGCAAAATCAGGGGGAGCCCTGAGCTTGTTTTCCCGCAACTAGATGGTCCCATCTGGGAGTGCTGGGAGACAGTGACACCCGAAGTGTGTTGCTTATGTCCAGTCTACTCCGTAAGATGCAGCTTGATTGTCACTTGCTACTCACTGATAGGGTTTTGATATGAGTCTGCAAGCAGTTGATTTTTTATGGTCTCTGTGCAGTCAAACCTCTCTGCTAACGATCATCTGTATTTGCAGCCGCTCCCCAGCCCTAGCAACACCGCCTCAGCTCCTCCTCAGATCATCAGGCATTAGATTCTCATAAGGAGCGCGCAACCTAGATCCCTCGCATGCGCAGTTCACAGTAGGGTTCGCGCTCCTATGAGAATCAAATGCCGCTGCTGATCTGACAGGAGGCGGAGCTCAGGTGGCGACGCAAGCGATGGGGAGCGGCTGTAAATAGAGATGAAGCTTCGCTCACTTGCCCGCTGCTCACCTCCTGCTGTGCGGCCCGGTTCCTAACAGGCACTGGTCCTGGCCCGGGAGTTGGGGACCCCTGATGTATAATCCTGTGATGTAAACAGAAGTGGCTGAGCTCAGCATCACGTCAGTTGCTAAATTCAAACCTTTCGGCATGACACATGGTACAATAAGATGTGTTTGAAAAGGCGATATGTTATATTTGAGTCTTCCTATTTTTTAAAATGATACTAGGAGTAATCATCAATAGTGTTTACACCTAATTTCCTCTTTCATTCCCCCCCAAAAGTCATTGAGAGACCAAATCCTTCCCGTCAGTTTTATCCTTGCAGGGGTCCTTATATCTCAACCCTCTTCATCCCCATCACCTATCCCCAAATAAGACTGGTGTCATCTTTTACCTGTGCCATTTAATAGTCTCCCAATTTGCCAGATCCTTTAAATATTTGGCAGTAAAGGCATAAAGAAAAAAAAGAAAACATGAAAAATGTAATCTTTCCCCCAAAGGAACAAATTTAGAGTCGTGAGATTGGAAGCGCTCCAAAAGTAAGTACTGGATTCGCACAACAGAAAATTTAAAATGAGCCTTAAAAGAAAGTTACAGTATATTTTGAGAGAGAAATAAAAATTATAAATATAGCAGAATGCAAGAAGATATTCTGGAGTAAATCACTGTGGATTTACTGGCTAATGCCTGCTTCCCAATAAAGTGTCATGAAAGTAGGGGCCTTAAGTAGTCTTGTCATGTTTTATCCCAGCACTTAGAACACGGAAGGGGAAGAATAAAAATTTGTGAAATTAATGACTGCCCAGAGGTGCTCAGTGGAGGTCAATTAAACAGGATAAAGCTCAACTCATGGAGACAATGAGATTTGAGTTGAGTTGAAGGACAAGCAGGATTTGATAAGTGGAGAGGAAAGACCGGGCATTCTCAGTAAAAGGATAATCTCATAAAGAGGCTGAAGATGGAAGGTCATGGCATGTACAGGAAACATCTGGGAAGTGGTTTGGCTGGAAAGGAAGCTGTGTTTGGGGTATACTAGGACATAAGTCTTCTTGAAAGATAGATGGTTCAAAAGGGAGGAAAGAGTGAGAAAAAAACCTTTGGCCCCATCTCAGCTCCTCAACATAACAGTGTGACTTCCAGCAATCAGCCTATGTAATCCATGATTCGGTCTCCTCACATAGAAATAAAAAATACCTACCTCATGGGCCAGTTGTGAATGCTGAATATTTGAAAAGGAAATATCTGGCTTATATTAAGCACTCAAAAGTTTTCCTTGTTCTTTTTGTTTTGTGCATTGCTGTATCCTTAGTTCCTAAGGATACAACACAGTAGATACTCAATAAATATGTATTGAATTAATAAGTAAATAAGATATAAAAAGATTATAGGTAGCATTAAAGGTAAATGAATTTGGGCCTGATACAGAAGGCCATTATAACCAACAAGGACATACTGTATAGCACAGGGAACTATACTCAATATTTTGTAATAACCTAAAAGGGAAAAAAAACCTGAAAGGAAACATCTATATATAGAGATATAGATATAGATATCCATATATATATAACTGAATCACTGTGCTATACACCTGAAGCTAACGCAGTATTATAAATCAGCTATACTTCAGTTAAAAAGAAATGCCTAGAGATATCACATAAAAAAATAAGGCTATGATACATAATAAGCTTCTAAATTATTTTGTAAAAGATAAAAACTTTAACTTGTACCTAGACACTCTTAACATGATGATGAAATATCAGTAAATGAAGAAGTAAATACCAGTACTTCTGGATATACACTTTTCCTCATTTTAATTAACCCTTAATATTTAACACTTTACAGGATCACTGGAGAAAGAATTTTAAAAGCTCATGATTATGTAGCATTGGCATATGCTGTCACTGTCTTTAGAATATGCCAACTGAATGAATAAACTGAATGAGTGAGACTGCATAACAGTACATTTTCCTGTGATAACTGGTCCTGGAAAAGAGACCTCAGAAAGTGTATTTCCTCTAGATCGAGGTGGTAGTTTATGGGTACAGCATGTAGTCACACTACCTGGCCAGGCATACATGGCCTGGAGATTCTCCACAGTCAGGCATCTGCCTCCCACCAACAGGCCCTGTATCCTGACACTCACTACTCGTTCCTCCTATTACATCAAACTCTTCAACAGTTTCTGCCAGTAAGTCGATGACATTTTTTAAATGACTTATGAAAATTTTGTTGCATATTTATTTTAGGTGTCGGGCATTGTGATCAGTACCTCTGGAGGATACAAGGTAAATAAGGCGAGTCATCGTTTTTAAAGGGTTTAAATTTATAATTAAAAGCAGAAGATAAATTTGGACACGGATAGTAATTATTATCACTAACATATTACCTGTTTCAATTGAGTGTCTCATACGCACCAAGCTCTTAAATTATATTCTTTTACTTAATCCTCATCCCAATCCTATAAAAATCTGTATCATTGTTTCCTTTCACAAATGAGGAAAGTAAAATTTGGAAAGGTTAATCAACACGCCCAACGTCGCCTAGCGAAGAGGCACAAGCAAAAATCTGAGCACCCAATTTGGTTTAACTCGAAAGCCTCTGCATTTTCCACATACCACATGTCTACCAGTGTAAGTCACTATATATTAGGTTTCTTAAAATAAAAAAAAAAGACACACAGAAAAACCCCCATGAAATGCTGCCATTGTAAAAAGCACTTAGGCAACGTTCAGTGAAAAGGAATTTGGGAGGACTGAGTAAGTGCAGAAACCCGACACTAATGAGAAACCCAGCCTGCTGTCATGAAGTGAGCAGAAACAGAAGTTCTCTAAAGATGAACTGGAATTTAGCTTCAGCAAAGCAGGGCTGCTAGAATCTCTGGGGAAAATGAAGCAACAGAAGCACAGCAACAGAGCTGTCAGAGACAGGTTGACATTTTCAAAGTAAAGATTTAAGTCAGAATGTGAATTGAAGATGAAAATTTGCCTTAAGTCACGGTGGTGGTGGCCACAGAGTTGAAAACTGCCTCCATGGGATTGGCGGTCAGATGTCTTTGCATTAGAAGAGTTTATATACACAGTGTCCACAACTGGTGAAAAATTCCAACAGTCTGTGGCAAGTACACATGTGTTGTGTTGCTGCAGTGTGGATAAGTCACCTACTCTCGTCGAATCGTGTGAAAATGAGTGATTTGGTTCATGACTGAGCCTAGTGACCCAGCATCCTACCTCAGAGTTTGGCTGTTCTTTATTTATCATCACTTACCAAGAAGCTTCGATTCTGATAAAATGTGTTTTCCTGGTGAAAAGCAGGGAATGGGAGTCATCAAGGGAGAGCTACATGTCAGTGAAAACTGAAGTCTTACCTGGGTATGAGGCACACACACACATATATACAACCAAGAATCACTTGAACAGAAGTCTCAATGGTCATATAATTTAAGAGGAAGCCTACATTCATTCATTCAAAAAATATATGTATTTACTGCCTAGGCTGCCATTACCTATATTGACTTGTCTATATTCTTAATTCTGGGCATTTGCAAAGGTCTTGAGGTGTATCCATCGTGGTAAGGGATATAGACACACATAGTTATGGTTCCCATTTATTAAGCAGCTTCTATTTGCAGGGCACTGTTCATACGTCACCTGATTCAAGATTCATTACTGCCAGTATGATAGGTGCTCTGACACCTGTTTCAGAGGTGAGGAAACTGAGCCTCAAAAAGTTTAATTAGCTTATTCAAAGTCACACAAATAGCCCATCTAAGAGCTAAACATGATATAAAGTCTATGACCTTGCTTCTACTTACTGTGTCAGAAAACTTCTTAGGAGCAATTAAAACCTGCTTAATTAAATGGCTTGTGAAAAATCTGTATCTGATGAGCTCAGGACAGTTATTTTGGAATTCAGTCTGGTTTTGTTCAGGCTTTAACTGTTTCATCTATGTGTCAAACAAATTACTTTGAAGAATGTTTGTAAAATATATAAATAGAACTATATCATCCTTTACAGACAATAGCTTACAAGGTTTTACATAAACCAAAACTGAAAACAATGAGAGAAATGTAGTTGTGTAAGTTACATATATATATATAGACACACACGCACATATACATGTATGTCTATATACAGATATACTTTTGTGTATGTGTCCTTTTATTTTCCCAAGTCCAATAGGGTATTTATCTATTCCTATAAGCTATTTTTTTCCATTTTAGGACAACTGATCAAGTTTAATACATTTCATCCCAAGGAGTACAAAATATAATTTTGAGTTTACTGGCTTCATACTGGAAATATAGGATTACTCCTGTATTAACCCTTAGTTCTTTTCTATTTTAACAGCATGAGGTTTCATAAAACACAACTCCATTTTGAGAATGTCTGTTTGCTCCCTATGAATCATAGATTAAAATGCTGATTTTCTCTTAATATTCTTTAAATTTTCACCATCACCACAGAAACAATGTAGCATATGGACTTCTGATTTTCACTGAATATAAAAGAAAAAGGAATAAATCTATTTAGACAATGATATATTCTATAAATGTTGTTAAGCGTGTTTTACTTGAATTATCACATATTCACAAATGAAGGCTGACAAGAAACACTTTAGAGTTGCAGAAACTGAAGGTTATTGGGAAAAATTTTATATGCTTACAAAAATTAAAGACATTGATGAATAAACGTATTATGGTGTAACTGTTATAACTGCACACAATTGATCATTACTAGTTTCAGACCAAACTAAACAAACACGCAAACTAGATGTGCCAGTATTCTATTAGATCACAAAATGTAATTAAATCTCATATGCACGGAAGACTCATTCGCACGGTACATTCTTTGACTCCATTCATACAGTCTCCAAAAAGACTGACAAATCAGGCATGATACCTTTCCCTCTCCATTTGATTTCTTTCTTTCTTTTTCTTTTATTCTTTTTTTCTAATGTGCAAAATCTGATTAGGCCAATGAACTTAGGCTTTTACGACTGATAACCATTTGTCAGACACTACGATGTGGAACCGCAAGCCAACATGATTCCAATTACACAATAGTCCTAAATGGTGAGTTAGCAGCTAAAGAATTTTACACAGAGACAGAATTTTAGCAGCAGATAAACTAGTGATTGGAATAATACTGAAGAGAATGACTTGTTTCTTATATTTCTGAAGCAAAGCATACTTGATATCTCCAGGGCTAAAAATGGAGAGACTACTACTTTAGGAGACATTTCTAAGATCCACAAAAATAAAGACATTTAAAAGCATGAGTGTATCCATGAAAAGTCATGCTATTTTTGCAGATTAACTACACTTCTGGTTACACTCACTTTCTCACTCTTATATTTCCATTTTATCACTTTTCTTCCTAATTAAAATTTATTTTTTCATATGAGAAATACACTAGACACTTTGGGAAAGAAGCTGAGGATAACTATCCTTCAATCAAATAATATTATGAAATGTGGGCTCTGCCAATTTGGAGGCATTTGTTTTCTTATTTGTGAATTTTATGGGGTTCTTCTGGAGATTAATAGAATAATTCATGAAAAATAAAATGGTACAGTTTGGGTGTCGTTCATAAACCTTACTTTTAATTAATTAAAATGAGGTATTGCTATGTTCATGTTATATGGAAGTATCTGACATTGTCAATGATTGTAGGAGACACTTACATCAATGTTGTTCAGGGTATTGAAGTACATCAGATCATGCAGCCTTTTGAATGCTTGATTTGGGTATTGAAAGTTGAAGGTTGAAAATGGTGATTCAGGGTCATCAAAAATATCAAAATCAGCTAGTTCTTTCTCTTCCTTAGTTTCTCTTGGAACACCTAATATAAGAGTCTCAAATGGTGTTATTTTGAAAACCACAAATTACCTCTAAAATCCAGGACATAAAACATACAAATAGCCATAAACACAACATTGGTAGCCCCTTCAGGGATCATATAATCCTTAGTATACAGTATTAGGCCTCTGCCTATATTTCCTGGACTTGACCATTTTCGTGGGCAAATTCTAATTACCAATTTCAGCATCCCTGTGCCTAAGAGCTTTCTACTCCTCCTTGTTACTGTTCAAGGATGCTTTGCTCACTAGCATCAGGCTGGAAATTCCAGTAGATAATACTCTGTCCCAGGAAGCAGTCAACCAAAGACTCTATGGTGTTGGTATATAAATTCCCCAGTTCCCTTGCCACTTGCTGTGTAAGTGGGAAGGATGATTCCAGACCATAGGTTCTATTTCATTTCCTAGAGTTTCCCAGCAGGATCAGGTTCTCCTCGTGGTAGTAGCTTACTAACACATCTTTTGTTGTCTGCCTTTCTTCCCTTTATCAGTTCCCTGCTCTCTTACTAAAGTTTCCTAGTTCACTCAAATAAACCATTTTCACTTGAACCTTTTGCTTGGAATCTGCTTCTGGTAGAATCCAAATCCAAACATTAATTGTCTTCATGTCACGGGAATCCCCTCCACATCCTATTTTTGAGAATTAATAGTGATAGAAAATTCAAAATTTTCTAGGTTTTAAGTATTCCACTGTTCAATAACTAAAAATGCCAACAAATTCTTCCTTCTTTTGTGTTGAAGTATGACATGATAATCTCCACCTCTCTTGATTTTTTCTCTGACTCCCTCCACTATCTAGAAGAAGATCACTGTCTTCTCCATAGTCTCCATGACTATTTTTTGTCTGTCCTTTCACAGCTACATTTTCTGGTCCTAAAATAATATGATTTTGAGGCATTTAGCATCTTGCCTGTCAATCTCTAGATCTCCTTTTGTTAATCAGTATCTTCCAGGATACAGAAGAGTCTATAGACTCCTCTGGATGTGGCAAAACAAAATGCCTTAAATTTGATTCTCTTTTTTTTATGGAATATAACATGGCAAGCTGAAATTACTAGCCATATCATACTGCTAGATAACATTAATTTTTATGGCCAGTTAACATTCCCAGAATTTTTTGCATGATTTGTTCTGAAACAAAGCCTCCCTTACAAGGGTAGTATTTAAAATATTTAACAATGCCTATGACAAGGGTACCATTCAATCAGAACAAATACAATCTGAGGTTGTGGAGTAAAGCCCCAGAGATTCTTACTGAGCTAGTTGTTCACCCTTCAGTTTCTGAATGATGAGGAGCCAGGGGCTCTTGGGCTAAGAAAGAGGGGGAGTACTCGGGGTCTCAGGATAGTAGCCATTTATCAAGGTAAGGGAAGTGTTCAATGTTGTAATAGCTGGTATGGCAGTGTCAGTATGAACCAGCTTAATGTTAGTTTTTATCAGAGTTCTACTTTACAGAATATAACTCCCAATGTACCTGGAGCCTTGTACTTTCTGAAGTTGATGTTGGCCAGAACAAAGTGGATGATAGTTGGGCAACATTTCTCAACATCAGGATTCTTGGGTTTAAAGACATAGCATTCCTTCAGTCCTTCTCGATCAAACACATAAGGATCGATCTTTGGAAAGGGGAGCTTATTCATTTTAGCCCACTTTTCTGCAAGTAGAAGTTCCTATGGAAGAGAGGGAAAGATCATTTGTTCAGTTGGTCTGCACATTATTCCATATTAGTTAGGTGTCTACTATGTGCTAGCAGTATGCTCCTTGCTAGGATGAAAAATGACCCTGTTCTTAAGAAGCTTATCAATCTCAAAACATATAAAATTACTCCATAAACAAACTCACTATTATTTTGTCAACTTTTTGTATAGGGCTAGTTCCATAGGAGGCATTGAAAAATTATTAACGAACTGAACTGAATGAAATTACGTCGATGCAATTGCTAGAGAAATAAGCATATATTATGAGTTCTGGGCATTTACAAGCCAAGTGAATGCTTTTTAACCCTTCAGAGTCAAAAAGAATTCGTTGAAGCAGAATGAGGAGCACTCTGTTACTGATTTTTTACCTGCATCTTCTCCACAAAACTGATTAAAAATTAATACATTTTCTGAATGCAAAAACATTGAGTTGCCCTGAATTAGCTTTTTTTTTTCTTTTCTTTTCTTTGCTTTTGTTTATGAAAAGAAGCTGAGCTTCTGGCATCACTTGTTATTCTGTGTGCAGTGGCCAAGAATTGGCCATACAGAGGAACCAAGAGTTAGTTAATAGGCGTAGCGGATTGTCATTGCTTCCACATATGAACTTCCTTCCGGATAAAAGGCTTATACATCCTTACTGGAATGAGAAGACACCTGGCACACAGACACAGAGCTGATTTGCATCCACTGACATGTAACGTGACCAAGAAATACAAGGTTGCTGTCGACTACTGAGGTTTCAGGTTTGTTTCTGCATCAAGGCTGACTAACACAATGGGTAAGCACAAAAAATAATTACATTTAAACTAAAGAACATAAATCAATACAGAGAGGTGCAGCGAATAGAGCTTATTTCTACTGAAATGCAGCTGAAGGGCAAAAAGGACAAATAAGAAGCAGACTGTGGTAGTGGGAAAAGCACCAACTCCGGGACCAGATTGCCTGAGTTAAAGTGCAAGCTCTGGGACTTTGGGCATGTTCCTTAATGTCTCCACACCCAATATCCTCAAATATAAAGTAAAGATGGCAATGATAGTACATATTTCATAAGACTGCTGTTAGAATTAAATAAATTAATATGAGTGCAGTATTTAGAACCATGCCTGTCATTTCATGCTATGCAAATATTTGACAAATAAATGCCAGTAAAGAGAAGAAAAGAGATGGAAGGGGAAAAGTGAAGAAAGAAAAGAGGAAAAAGGAAGAGAGATAGCAATGGTATCGGGGAAATCCCTAAAGGAGGGAAGTTTTAGAGAAATGACCACTATGATCTTAAGTTTTTTAACTACTTTTGTAGTCACATTGATTCATTCAATGATAATCATTAGTTGCCAATCTAAGTTCCATGCTAGGAGGTGGGGACATAACACTGAGTGAAACTCTTGTTCTTATGGGATGTACATAGCCTGGTAGTAATCAAATAACACTTCAGGTTTAAAACTGTGGCAAATGCTATGAAAAAAGTATTTATTTGCCATGAGATTTTGCAGTATACCTGGACTATTTCCTCAGAGCGCTTATTAATTCATTCAACGTTATAATTGAGCACCTATAGTCTAGGCATAAGAGAGAGGCTGTCCTTGGATACTTAGGGATTATAAATCAATGGGAAATATAAAAAATAGATATGATAGTGCAGTATGGAAGAGGCAGGGAACACGATGGATGGCTTCATGCCTGGGCTGTGCAGCCTGAAAGGCCCAGCACATCTTGACTTGCAAGCTCGGTGATCTGAGACAAACCGCTTATCACTACAGCTAAACAGGGAAGAAATTATTTTGTGGGAGGAATTATGCAATGATGCTCTCCTAATGGCACCATAGGGATCATAAGTAACAACAAACGCACATGGACCAGGTTGTGTACTATCCTTGAAATAGCAGGCTCCCAATCCCATTTTATCTACATTTCAGCTGTTTCTTATTTCTCAGCAACTCATATATACATAAATGAGTTGTAAAATAAAGTTAGCACTATTATCTTCCTGAACATTGCTGTGAGGATTAAATGAGATCATGTATTTTTAAAAACTCAGTAATTTATATTTAAGAAAACAAGTACTTTAAAATAGCACCTTATGCTTTGTGACCACCTAGGGGGTGGGATAGGGAGGGTGGGAGGGAGACGCAAGAGGGCTGATTCACTTTGTTATAAAGCAGAAACTAATACACCACTGTAAAGCAATTATACTCCAATAAAGATGTGAAAAATATAAAAAAAAAAATAAAATAGCACCTTAAATTCAGAGAAAAATATGTTTTTCATTGAACTTTCACTGTTCCTGATGCTTCTAGAATGTCGTGAATTTTAAGTTGATCGACTCTCTCAATGCCATTTACTGAGAAATAAAAATCTGGGAGAACAAAGGATTTGATTTATATTAAAGCATTTGTTTCATAAACTGTTAAGCTAAATGTGATTATATTTCACAGAAAATCCCATACATATATATGAATAATTGTTTGTTAGAAACTTGAGAAAACTTTTATCTCTAAACCATTTTTCTTCCTGTTCAGTTGAATTATTCAGCCTGTTATTTCTTGTCTAGCACTGTTCACAGTTATTCATTAAGGATTATTCAACATCAAAATAAAACTAAAAGTTCACGCTGTGGAATTGCGTGAGAACAAGGAAAAGAAGGAGCTTTCTAGTGTTTCCAAACATGACTCAAGGGTATGACCAGTGATGTGTGGATGTGTGGAGAAAGAGGAAAAGGGGAATTGTGTGAGGTAAAAGACCGAGCTATTTTTAGATAAATATTTTACGCTGGAATCAGGAAGTGATAGAAACTTTCCCTTTCCTTATATGATCCTGACATGGAAAAGATTAAAAACTGATGACTATAAAGGCAGTGATTACAGGATGGAAAAGCCATCTCCTCTCTGATGTCTTGTTCTCTGTCTGTAATGGCTAAGAAACGATGACACAACTATAAATAGAGCAGACGAGTTTGAAAAGAGTATTTTAGAAGAATGCAGTGAGCAAAAAAATTGCTGCTCCACAAATTACAGCAATATGCCAGAACTGTGTTCTAACCATCCACTTTGGTTATTGTTTGACACCTCAGACAGTTCAGATTTCCACAGACTAATTCATGGTAAATTCACGTAGTACTAACTAAAATGATTTTCTGTGGAGATAAAAACTTGATAGTGTCCTTCCAAGTGATACTTTGTAAGATATTTGTGCTCATTTTTAAGTACTAAAACATCTTGAAAGATAGGAAAAACAATCTAAATAACATAGAAATATATTCAAACTATAGTGTTAATGGCATATATATGCCATTTTATTTATTTATATATGTAAATAAATATATACTTAAATTAAATTTATATATATATAATAAATTAGCTTTTCTCTAGAGGAAATGAGGTTTTTTTTTCTGTATAAACCTAGGCTATGTGTTTTCTAAGATATTTATCATTATTCAAAATCTATTTTTAGATTGGGGAGACGTATGGAGTATAATTGTGTAAATAAATTTACAGAATTTTAAAAAATTATTGAAGCAACAATTGTATAAGATACAATGAATATAAACAACAATTTAGAATTCATTATTTTGTGGTTATGGTCATTCCCACTTCCAAAAAATGTATTATATTAGGTTCCAAGAGCTTTATAATACAATAGACATGAAATAATTTTCTATATCTAATAGTGTATAGAATTTACAGAGCACTTTGTACTTCTCCTTAGTTCTTTTTCACTAAGAGGTTACTATACATTCACCAAAATATGTAAGGAGAAATTAATGTTGGGTATATCTCCTCATCACAAGGCATCTGATCCTCCATGACCAATACAGGTGTAATGGGTTGAATGGTGGCCCTCCAAAAGACAAGTCCATGCCCTCAACACTCAAGACCTGTGAATGCAACCTCATTTGGAGAAGGGGTTTTTGCAAATGTAATTAAGGGTATGGAGATGAGATCATTGTGGATTAGCTGGGTGAGCCATAAATCCAAAGACACATGTTCTTACAAGAACACACACGCAGAGGAGAAGGCCATAGGAAGACAGGGGCTGAGACAGGAGTTATACAGCCACAAGCCAAGGAAAGCCTGGAGTTACTAGAAACTGGAAAAGGCAAGGAAGAATTCTCCTGTAGAGCTTTCGGAGGGAGTGTGGCCCTGAGGACACCTTGATCTCGATTTCTGGCCTCCAGAACTGTGAGAGAATACACTTCTGTTGTTTTAAGCCACCATGTTTGTGGCAATTTGTTACTGCAGCCCCAGGAAACTAACACAAGAGGTAAATCTGTAAATGCTTCATTTAATAACATGCAGTTCCTTTCATCAGACATGGTGGACTGATGCCCACAGAGCTAACACTTGGATTGGTTTGGCCATGCTGGTTTCATCCAACCTAAAAACCATAAGTACATCATATACAGAGGTTCTAAACCAAGGATCATGCCATAAGGTCAATAAATAAATCAAGTTAGTGTGGAAAAATACAGATTCTTTTTCTGTGTTATTTGTGGGTAAATGAAATTTTGACCTTGAATGAAAATATAGGGAGATAAAGTTAATTTAGATATATTGCTTCTATAATTTGTAAAGACTGGCTCATTTAAAATTTTCCTTGCTTCTCTCTTCTTTTTCTCCTTCCTTCATTGCCTCCTCTCCTTCCTTCTTTCCTTTTATTTTTATTTATTTATTATTTTATTTTAGTTTTTTGGCTGTGCCACACAGCTTGTGGGATCTTAGTTCCCCGACCAGGGATTGAACCTGGGCCCTCAGCAGTGAGAGTGTGGCATCCTAACCACTGGACTGCCAGGGAATTCCCCTTTCTTTCTCTTTTAAGAGAATGAGCCCATTGTTCTGGCTTCTGGTCATTGAGCATTTTAAAAGGCCTGAAAAACAGTGAGATTTATGTCCAATATACAGCAACATAATATAAAATAACATAATTTATGGCATAGCAACCCAAATCTATTATTCTCCATAAAATTTTGTAAGGTAAAGGAAAAAACTCTCCAGTAGTAAACTAAATTTCCCTATATTCCTTGTTTTCTCCTCAAGACATCCAAAATTATTTCCCCCTTAAATTTAGTCTGTTTATTTTGCAGACTTGAATATGAAGACCCTGGCTTATTTTTATGATCAAAATTAAAGATAAACCCTATTAAAATTTTCCCTGGATGGATCCTACTGGTAAAATGAATTTGGATAGCACATATCTAAGTTACTAAATGGTTAACAAAAAGAAACTTGACAAAATGAAACACAGAGCTGTTTTTCTTAAATCATTTAATAACACTATTTAGAGTCATGAGGCTCTTTATATTTGGACTATTATTAGGGTGTGTGCCCACTAATCTAAAAAAAAAAACAAAAAAAACTCCAGTATCACTGACATTGACGTCATGACCTTTCAAGGCCAGTTATAAAATATAATATGAACTTTGTTGCCTTTATCAAAAGCCATGATATCCATCATTCTCTATCTCCCTGACAACATCTGAGATTTAACTACACTTATGAAATAAAGTTAACGGTTCTAATTTTTTGCTCTACTCTTTAATTTCAAATGGTATCGATATTTTAGTCTCAAAAATAGAAAATTATTCACTATTTAATCACCTTTATAAAATCATATTGCTTATATCCAGGTATTGCATTGGAGCTTCTCCCCTGCTATCAAAAACTTTGATGTAGATTCAATTTTTAAACCTTACAATATTATACCTAAAATAACTATTCTACTTTAGCATTAATAGTATATTTTTATTAATTTAAAAATTAGAGATGAGTAATCTTTTAGATCCATATTGAAATGAATATTCTTATAATGACACTCTATATAACAACACTCGTAAGTTTAAAAAATCATTTTCAGTATTCCAAATGAGCCTGAAAAGTTCACTTTGTTCACTTTGAATTTCCTGAAGTTTATTTTTGGAGGAAAAAATGTATTACATATAATATATTGCAATTTCCTTTATATTAAGTCTCTGATTCATTCCAGAATTATAGGCTTCATGCCATACTAAACCAGTAGTTAAAGGATAGTTAAAGGTTAGTTGAGGGATATATTAACCAATAACCAATTGTTATTGGTTAAAGGATATATTAACCAATAACCAATTTAACCAATATTAAAGGATAAAGTATATATTCATATACGAGGAAGAGGGGTAGGATGTAAGGAACTGACAAAATAATTCTAAAGCACATCTATTAGCATGCACAGCTGTAATATGTTTTTCATGCCAGCAAAGCTGTGTAAAGCAAGGGCTTGCATGTACAATCTAATATAGTAATGTAAAATGGTGCAGCTTTTTTGGAAAGTGATCTGGAAATACTTATTAAAAATCTTAACTAATGCATATCTAAGAAGCCAACTAAAGAAATAATAAAAAGTGTGATTAAAGACTCATGCACAAGGTTGATCATTAGAGGAAAAAGGTGACAAGATAGCAATAACCTAAACGGTGAAAAGAGAGCATCGTTAAATAAATTCACGCATAACCACATATAAAGATATCATGCTGTGCTTAAAATTATGTTTTTTAAAATATTTAATGGCACAGTAAAATGCTCACAATGTAACTTTAAGTAGAAAGAAGCAAAAATATATGACCCTAGTGTTGATAAACACACACACATGCACGCACGCACACAGTGAAGAGAGAAAAAAAGTAAAAACCAAAGTATCAGTAGCCATTGTCTATGAATAGCAGAAGCACTTGATGTATATTCCAAATTTCCAAATTTTTTACAAGTATTCTTCTTATGAATCAAAGTATGTTTAAAAACCAGACAAAGTACAATGGTTCTTTTTAGAGGTACAAAGTAGTATTCTAAAACCTTCTTCCACTATCAGTTCATTAATGTAGTGGAGCTCTGATTCATATATAAAATGATGGCTTTGACATTTTACACTCCCATTGGTGAAATGAATAATCAGCTTCTCTTACTACCAGAATGAGCTTCTAAACTATCATGGTAGCGTCATCCATTGAAACGAACCTGCGAACCTGCCATTGCTGCTCATGGGTCATCAAATAATCCTGCTCTTGGTTTTCACAGTCACCTGCCCTGGTTCAGTACTTCACTGTCCTATGCTTGCATTACAGTAAATCTCTCTTAATTTTAATCTCTTGTTCTCCATCCTCCAATTCATCCTACTTTTCATTATCATATTAATCATGCTAAAATTCCAATTTCATGAAGTCATTTGTCTGCTGGAAACGCTTCATTGATTCTCTGTTGGCTATCATCCAACCGTAAACTCCTAACTGGAGTGTAATATCTATCACTCTAATCAGATCACTCCTCAGATGTGCTCATTGCCATTTCAGTGCCATTTTCATCCTATTTCATTTATTTCCCTGTTCATCTACTCCAGGACACACCAATCTATTTTCGTATGGATCTCCTATAATACACCTAGTTATATAAACCCAAGTAACTATTTAACAATAAGTTACTTAATTTCCTTCCAAATGACTTTGTGTATAAAAGTCTTCCCCCATACCAAAACCTAAAATTTTATCAAGATCAAGAACCATATTTTGGGCTTCCTTGGTGGCTCAGTGGTTAAGAATCCACCTGCCAATGCAGGGGAAACAGGTTCGAGCCCTGGTCCGGGAAGATTCCCACATGCTGTGGAGCAACTAAGCCCATGCAACACAACTACTGAGCCTGTGCTCTAGAGCCTGCGAGCCACAACTACTGAGCCCTCGTGCCACAACTACTGACGACTGCACACCTAGAGCCCGTGCTCTGCAACAAGAGAAGCCACTGCAATGAGAAGCCCGTGCACCACAATGAAGAGTAGCCCCTGCTAGCTGCAACTAGAGAAAGCCCGCGCACAACAAAGAAGACCCAATGCAGCTAAAAATAAAATAAATAAATAAAAATAAATTTTAAAAACAAACAAAGATATTACATAGTTATAAAAAAAACTGCGTTACCATTAACTGCTGTGCACAGCACATAGCACACAGTGCAGGGGTGTACAAAGGAGGCAGCTAGTGAAAAGAGAAGAACATTACATTTTCATTCTGGAGCCTTAGAATTTGGTCCAACTTGACTACTTCTTAACTACCACTTTCCTAGCCAGATCCTGAGCTATGCTCTTTTCACCCATTATCTTATTTAATTTGTTGATGTGATGAGATTTCTTATCTCATCAATCCTTGTTTCTTTGTCTGAATACCACTAACTGCCTCAAAAAAGGTAAAATATGAAAGCACTTTTAAAATATGAGGTTTAGGGGCCTTCCCCTGGCGATTCAGTGGTTATGACTCTGCACTTTCACTGCAGGGAGTGTGGGTTCGATCACTGGTCAGGGAACTAAGATCCCACATGCCCTGCGGCATGGCCAAAAAATTTTTTAAAAATAAAAATAAAATATGAGGTTTATATATATATTGAAGAGTTATAACCATTATTAGTCTTAAGAACAGTTTAATCATGTACAATATAAAGGAAAACAGATGTCCGAGGACCTGGGTTATCACTGACTCTTCCTGGCTGGGAGATCATGAACTATTTCACTTAATTTCTGTGAGTTTCCATTTCTTAATCTATGAAATGGGAACAATAACTTCATATCTATTACAGCATTTCATTCATTCACCCACAAAAACTGTCCTACATACTCAAAATTTGGGCTAGCACTTACAAAGCAATTAGAACCAAATGATTAAAACACACACACACACACACACACACACACACACACACACACACACACAATGAGTGTTCTAGTCCCCAAGGAGTTCACAGACAGTGGAAGCAATATGATATAAACGAATATGGACAGTAGAACATGAAAATCGCTGTGTTAGAAGAATTGACTAAGTCCTTTGTACTAAAACTATACCTGTGGAGGTCAAGAAAGGTAACATTTGAGCTGCATCTAAAGAAAGTTTGAGGCAAAAGGAACAAATAACATTCGTGGTCTCACTTGAGTGCTGCCCAGCAATCATTCTACATTGCCCTAGTTAGAACTTTTCCTCGTTTCTTCATATAGGCAGACTCCACTTCCTCCATTCTCTCACCCTCAAAAGATAATGCTGACTCCTAATTATTCTAAAAGTTAGAAGTTATCAAGTGAGTACTTTCCCATCTTCCCTTCTCAGTGCCTAACAACTAACCTCCATCCACAGCCATAATTTCCCCCCTTCTCTTTTGTCCCAATACGGACATTTCCAGACTCCTCTCCACCTGTATTTTTGTATCTCCCTTCCACTCCCTACCCCTGTAACCTTCCCAGGGGTGTAACTCTATCATGTATGTCATCTGTCCATTCTCCAATAACATTTCTTCATTCATGAGTCCTAACCATCGAAACATTTAAACACACTCAAAGTACCTCCGACGCACCCCTCCACACACACAATTTTCTTATTCTCCACATCCTCTTGCAGATATAGTCCATCTCCTTCTTCCCTGAACAGTTTATAGAATTGTCTCCATTTTCTTAACTTTAACTTAACCCTCCAATTACTGCAGTATGACTTCTGCCTTCTCAACCCTATTGAAACTTCTTTTCACCAAAGACTTCCTGTTGTTAAATATCTTGACTTGGTTTTATAACACTGCACATTTCCTTGGTTTTTGTCCTTTTCCCCTGATATTATTGTTGAATCATCAAGTTACTATTTTATGTCCTCTTCTCTTCTCATAGTATACACTCCCCGTGCATCGTTTTACTTATCTTTTACCTGCTAACTCCCAAATTTCAGCCTAATTTTCTTCATGAACTTTAGATATGGTGCATCATTCTTGTCCTGCTCAGGACTATGAACTTGAACAAGGGTCATGGGAAGTCATTTAAACGTTTTTTTAAGCAGGGAAGAGACTGAATCACATCTGTGTTTTGGAAATATTACTGAAAATAATGTAGAAAATAGGCTAAAAGGGATAAGAAATTGGGACGACTAAGGTAGCTACAAGGTAGTGCAAAAGAATGTGGCAGATAATGGAATGCGACATAAATTCTCCTTACCTTGAAGGGAGGACTGGAGTCACTTGGCCTTGCAGAAAAGTCAAAGGAGATGACGAGATCAACTCCTCTTTGAGGTCTCAGGATCAAGGGGTATGGCAGGTTAAATGTGAGGCCACTGTCCACCACATGAATCTTTTTACTTTTGACATCCAGAGGCTCATATATCTGCTCAAATTCATCAGGATCTTTAAAAAGGATAGAAAAGAAAAGAATGAATTAAACAATCATTTAACATTATTTAGGATATTAAAAGTATTTGTTATGTAAACGTGTGAGACAATTCCCTATGGTTAGGCCCTCAGGGCTTGGAGACTTCTGGTTTCTTCCTCTGTAATATCAGAATAAAAGATTCTATCAACAAGGCTGCTGTGAGGATTAAGTGGGATGATACATGGAAAGTGCAAGCAAGGCTCAGGCCCTAGTAGTAACTCTGCTCTGTGTGCCAGGATCCCTGTCATAGCATTACTTCACATTACATAGATCTTTACTGTTTAAAAACATTTCCTCGTGCATTATCTTGCTTAAGTCTTAGAACAGACGTGAGATAGAGGATATCTAGAAACGGAGGATGAAATGCATTAAATTCATCTCTAAAATGACACAACTTGGGAGTGGCAGAGTCTGAAGGGATCCCACACAGCATCTCTCTAGGTGATGGGAGTCTAAGAGAATAATCCGGCTGACACATTCAGCAAACATGTATTGTCTGCTACTCTTCAGGCCCTACTCCAGGTGCTGAACAAGAGAGATGCAAACTCTGCTCCAATAGAGCACAGTGCTGGTAAATCAGTAAACAAATATATTAAATGATGGTTCGGGCAGTGATAAATGCAATGTAGGAAGTAATAGAGGGTAATGGGATAAGGAGGAACTTCAGGTAGGTAGTCAGGAGAGACCTCTCTGAGAAGACTTTGAGACCAGATTCATAAGAGAGAATTGGCCATCTAAGGATTTGGAGGGGGTGGTATTTTCTTCCAGGGAGAGGGAAGAACTAGAGCAAAGGCCCCAAGGCAGAGTAAGGAGTGGTATGTTTGAAGAAGTACAGGGCGGCTACAACTTAAGAGGAGAGTAGGATGAGATGGCAAGGGATCTGAAGGAAAGCAGGGGCTAGAAATCATTAGTTTTATGAACAAATAATATTGATAACATGTTGCTGTTCACATCTATGTGTGGTGATTCTAATCCTCTTCCTAGGGGAAAGAAATGTGATCAGAATTAAATTGATTTGAGCTGAATGAAATGACATGCAATTATTTTGTTCTGTCCCCTTGTCCTCACACCCGTTCCCACTTGTTCTGTCAGAAAGAAGGGCAGCAAAGCTCAAGAGGGAGGTTTATTACAGTAGGATAGAGTGAAGGTGCTCATGCTAGACATGCATTATGACCTCTGAGCCAGATTTTAAATTCCATTGGTGAGCATTTTCATAGAGGAAACAACAAAAACTAGAGGATCAGAGCAACCTGTGTTTATAAAATCACCTATAAAATGTAGTTAATACCTATTACCCAGAAAATGTTCAGTACATGACAGAAACTCATCACATGTTAATTCCCTCCATATATTTCTAAATAAGAATGATGCTGATTACAATTCTCTCACAGTCGATTTTATCACTACATTGTAAGAGCAAGAGATCAGAGAGGAAAGTAAATCTTTAAATTCTTAATGTCTGATTAAAATCCACAGTCCTCATCATCACTAGAAGCTGAAACTAAAACACCAATGAGACAATTAGCCAGCACGCTTATTCAATGTGAATTGAAACAGTTCTCAATTAGACTTTGGTTTAGTTACTTAAGAAAACATTAATATCCTTACAAGTTTCTCTAGTTAACAGTCACTGTTTTCTTCTCTCATATCTATAAAAATTTCTCATCTCTAAAATACTGAATAACAAATGAATGTTAGAAACATTTACTAGTGATGTTTGTAAATAAAGTGGAAAAGAGTTTACATCTGAGGTGATGTGTACTGAAGGAAAGTAGGAAGATGTGAAAAAACGGTCTTAGATGAAAAACAAATATGATAAAAAAGAAAACCAAGAAACAATGGGGGATGGGGGTGTTAGACAAGAATAAGGTCATGTAACTGAATGAAAAGGCAGGTCAAGTTAAAAAAGAAAAAAAAAGTCTTGCTATGTCCAGGGTGAATGCCTAGGCCAAAAAGGAGAGAACAGAGATACCATTCTTTAAATAATTATCTTCAGGTTAATTCTATTTTCTTATCAAGTATCTATGTAGTGACAATGAACTTTGCCACCAGCCAGAATTCTAAATATCTATCTATCACAGAACCTGAAACTTAAGAATTATAAAATTGAAATATATATATATATTATATACATATATTATCAAACCCACTGTAACATCTATTCCTCTGAAATTTTTATTGTTTAAAAATTACATATGTGAGCTTTTTAAAAAGGTGAAAAATTATGAATCTTTATCTTATATTAGTTTTAAAATATTTTACTAATAAGCTAGAAATTTATATTTGGGTACTTTTATTTCTCCTAAAAGCAGCTTTATTTTGAGTATCTATAATCTATTAGAAATTTCATATATAAGATTTATCATCCTTAGAAAACTCCTTAGAAGACAAAGGAGGTATTATTAGTATCATTTTAAAGATAAGGAAATGAGGCCCTAAGAGGTTCAGTTTCACACTGTGAGAGTCGTTTCCAAGCCAGGTCTAGGAAGTCTAAACTCTACACAGTGTCAAACTGTTACTTCAGAAAGTGGCACAGCCATAAGACTAAAAGGGTTTGAAATGGATAATTTAAAAAACAATAACTGGGGATTTCCCTGGTGGTCCAGTGGTTAAGACTTTGCCTTCCAATGCAGTGGGTGCAGGTTCCATCCTTGGTAGGGGAGCTAAGATCTCATATGCCTCACAGCCAAAAAACCAAAACACAGAACAGAAGCAGTGTTGTAACAAATTCAATAAAGACTTTAAAAAAATGGTCCATCAAAAAAAAAACTTAAAAAAAAAGCAATAACTACAATGTATAGAGGCAATCTACACATGCATCTATCAATCATGAAAACCACATTGATACGTGTATTTTATCATAATTAAGCATAAAAAATTAAAAACACATTAATGGGAATTTTTTTTACAGTGACATGATTTTCCCTAAAATAATAAAGTACAATGATAATTCACAAATATTTTTCTCTGGTTTTATAAACTGATGCTTTAAATTTTAGCTAAAAGATTAACCAGAAACAGACTCTTTCCTATTCTGTTTGAGTTCCCCCTTCTCATCATGAAGCTGATAGTCTCCTTTTTCCTGTTTCAAATCCAAGATTACATTTGAGAGAAAAATCATCAGGTGGACCAATTCCCAGCTCTGGCATGTAGCTAAACACCATGGTTCCAACCTTCCATGTAAACTGACAGGAAGCAATGTTTCTTAATTGTGTTGTAAAAAAAAAATAGTTTTGCAAGATATTAACAGATATTCTATATACAAATTAAGAGTTCAATGATCGAATAGGTTTGAGAAACACAAGATTCAACAACTTAAAATAATAACAAATTATAATGCATGTTCCCTATTTTCCTTACTATGCCTTGGACTAATAGTACTTTTTAGTGGAGATGCTACTTAATTCTGACAGTAACTCTATAAGATAGGTAACAATTGTTTCTATTTTATAAGTCAACCATTGGAGTAAACAATGAAGATTGTTGCTTCCTCACTAACCTATGGGTCCATCAGGATCAGGTTGCTAGTTTTTAGTTTCACTCTACTTTTCTATCGTTGTTAGCCGAGGTTACGCTAAGTAATGGCTCAGGACTGTCCAGCTAATAAATGACACAGCTGGGATTCAAATGCAAGTGAAGCTGTTTTAAAGTACTACACTTGAGGCATCTTTAAGTAGGATTTCTCAAACTCATTAGGGTATCCCATGGCATTGTGAAGAGGGGGATGGAGTTGTTAGTTTTTCCAAATTTATTTGAACTTGAACCCGATTTATTAATATCTACTAAAACGTCATAGAAAGTTTGATGAATGCCCCTATGAAAGAACATCCTCCCGTAAATTAAAGTTTACATGGTTTCCCAACCTGTGAATGAGTTAATCGTCACACAGATTCAATTTATAATGTACAAATATTTGGATGTTTGTGTTTTGAACTCTGGCCTAAATGAACTCATGTCTTGATTTCTAATTCCAGATGGTGTATGTCACAGTGAATAATATAAACACAAAAGTAAACAGGAAAGAAGTCATGTAACTAATGAGTAGCTTCTCCAGAATTAGTTTCCACAGGTATACAACTATTTTGAAGTAAAAAAATGAGGGGAATTTCTTCATCTTATTTCTCTTGTTTTCAAAAGATGGTCTGCAAGGTGAAGCAATAGGCACAAAAGTAAAACACTAACTTTTTCTCATTTTAGGTTGAGAGATTATTCTAAAATGCTCGAATTTTAATCTGTATAAACAAAATCCATATAAACAAAATAGTAAACTAAATGTAAGATTTTCCCCAACATAATATCTAGATAAGATTTTTAAAAATCTCTAAAAATAAAAGAGAAATAACCTTAATTAATGTTTGAATTGTGGTATTTTAACTGTATAATAAATAAAAGTTTTAATGACGATTTTGTGAACAACGTTGGTAATATTTTATGATAAACCTTTTAACATTTCATTTCAAACATATATAGTTTTATTCTAAAATTTGGAAATAACCAGAGGGAGATAAACAGAGTCTATTTTCGTAAGGGCTTTGTCTGAAAAGCACTAATCAATTCAGTATATTCAGTCTAAAATGCAGTCATTTTTAGCAATGTTGGTTCAGAAGCAACAAACCTGAATGAACTTGTCACTCACCGAACTGGATTTTTGACTAAAGTCAACATGCTGTATACGTTTTTTCAATCGGATAAATATAAAGTGACTGAAGTATAATTTAATGAGATACACACTGAGAAATAATATTTAAAGTTCCTTCTGAAGCTCATTAATCTAAAACAATTTTAGGTTAGAACATTTCAAAATATCTCAACAAAAGAAATATTCAACCTGTGTAATATCGTATTTTAGGATGATTAATATTTTCTATCTCTTCGTGTCATTTTATGAAAACTGTCCCTGACTCTTTTTTCAAAAGGCACCGAATAAAGAAGTCAGATAAGGTGAGGCACAGCTATTATCCTCCAAGCACTAGAGAGAGGGCAAATGAAGATCATGCATCCTCATGGACTTACTATTGCATGAGGAGCAGTGTTCCATCAGGATCAGGGTTGCTGGCTTTTAGTTTTACTGTACTTTTCTATTATTGTTAAATAAAGTATATAAGTCCCTCCAAGAATCACATTTTCAAGGAAGGGTCATGAAATGATTTTAGTCTTCATGAGGGCAAGGACTGCATGTCTTGTTGACAACTGGATCCCTAGTGCCACACACATTGAAGGAGTTCTGTAAATACTGTGGCAATGCAAGAAGGAACAAAGGAGAGAAGAAAGATGGAAATGAAGAACAATCTGACATACGCTGAGAATAATGAAAGAGGCGGACTTCCTAAGGGTACCAAATATATCGAATAAAAATGTAGGATGTCCAGTTAAATTTAAATTTCAGATAAATAGCAAACAATTTTTATACAAGGATGTCCCAAATGATGTTATAAAGGGCATACTCATATTCTCTCTCTCTCTCTCTCTCTCTCTATATATATATATATATATATATATATAAATTGAAATTCAAATTTAACTGAGCACTGTATTTTTCCAAGCAACGCTAACACCTCCAGATCTACATAAACTATTGCAAAACCACCAGGAAGCTGTTAAAATGTCTAGTGCAGAACTTGTGCTGTGCAAACCACAGAAGGAGCTATGCTTGGTATTGTGATCAAAGTAATAAAATAAAACAGATGTAATAAGTACACACAAGGAAACTTCCATTTTTACATCAGCAAGACGATGACTGATAAAACCGAGGGCTATGAGGAAGAGAGTGAGCAAAGGGAAAGGCTTCTGAGCGATGTCAAGAAGCCTATTCAAGTGTCCTAATTCTAGCTCAGTTGAGGAATTCTAGGTAAACATGATGCTATCTTCTTTGATCTTCCTTTTCTATGGAGTAAAATAACTAATGATTCTTTCTAGTCGTAATTGCTCTATGAGGCTGAGTTTTTTTGTTGTTGTTGTTTGTTTGTTTAAGCCCATCATAATTCATCCATAAAGCCTGTTTCTAAAGAAGATACATTTAATTGGTATTGTAACAGCAATAAGTTAAATCATAAGTAACACACAAAAAAATAACATCACTGATTGTATGGTCAAGTGTTTTTATTTTGGATGAATTTAAAAAGAGACACTGACTTTATCACAAATAGACTTCTATTATAGTTCATATGAAAGGGTTTGCATTGCAGGTATATAATCATGTCCTAGACTTTGATTCCACAAACATAATGCAAAATATAGTGAGTTTCTACTCCTCTTGTTTAAAAACAGGGGTAACTTTTGCTTCTGCAATTTCCCTTAAGCTCAAGCAACAAACAGAAACAGCATTACCTAAACAATAATAAGATCTAAAGCCATGTCTAATTTTTATAGGTAGAATCCTTAAACAGTAGTAGAAAGTGTTTTGGAAATTTTTCTATTTACATTCTCATAGCCTCCTGTCAATGTTCTTAGGCAGAAATGATTGAGAAATGACATTTGGGCAGTTAAGGGGAAAAAGATGGTATGAAGAAGTAGAAAAAATTTAAGATGCTAGGTGCATTATAAGAAAGATAATTATGCAGTGATTAGTCACCAAGACAAATTTACCTTTTAATTTGGAACATGCATGGAACTGAAGAATCAAGGCAAGTATTCTTTGGAGTTTGGTTAAGTGACAAACCTGAAAGTGAGTGGGTTCTTATGAGGTTCTTAAGTGGCCTTAAGAAAGTTACCTAACCTTTCAGAGAACTGGAAGGGACACTGCAGATGGGCGAACTCAACTCCACTCACACCCCTAGGGGGCACACATTACTGCTCTGCACTGGAGATATAGGCTGAGGACCACGTGTACCAGATCCCCTCCCAACTCTGGATCTGCTGAGACCTATGCTCTGCCAAGGAGAAACACCCACGTGAGATTTGAAGGGGGAAATGAGACAGAGGCTATGTTTCTGCTATTTCTACTGCCAAGCATTGTTGTGGGGGGCGTTTGTCACGGTGATCCTGAAGTGTTTTTGGAGTCATTCCTAGATGCTCAGACTGGAGCTTGCTCCTCCAAGCCCTGGAACAATTTTGTAAGCACCTACTTTAAACCTCTTTTGCTTAAACAAGGGAGAGGGTTTCGTGTTTGCTGTGAGTGAACCTTGACCAATATAGAGAGGATCAAAGTCCCCCTCAATATTTCAATGAAAACTGTTTATGCTGACATGACGATGTCATTTCCTGCTCAATGTATTTCTACTTCCAAAAAAACAACTCAGAGCCCTTCATACATTCAATGCATGTTTTAAAATTTGATTGTAAATTAATTACTATTAATAATTAAAATGCTCCTCCCCAGAGAAGGAAGAAAGATCTCCTGAATTAGCTTCCATGGATTACATTTTGTGTACTTACCTGCTACAGCTGCATCCAATTCATCTTCCTCCAAGGACTCCTGGGTGGTAAAGTTTCTCAAAGGAGACATTGGATAGGATGTATTGAGATTCAAGCCCAGCATGAAGTTGTGCACCTTCCCAGCTCGTCCTTCTCTGGTATTAAACAAAGCTGAGTCACTCACCAAGGCCATTATCATACGTTGGACCCAACTTGCTTGATTATCATTTTGATATTCCCTTTCTGCTTCTTCATTTTCAGTGCCTAAGGAAAAAGAAAAGATCATTATACAGACTCCAAAAATCCATAATAACGAAAAAGATCTTTGGGCAATGGAATGTTAACATTAATGATGAAGCTCCACAGCTTTTGATTCAACAAACATTTGTGTAAATTATAGTAAATATTTCCATTAATCATTTTTGTTCTTAACTTATTCTTACTGTACTGTTTACCGGTAGTCAGTCTAAAGGCTGTATTCTTGGCAGTGTTGCTTGGCCTATTCTTTAATTTCCAGAGAAACTTCTGTTCTTCCCTTTCCCCAATTCTTTTCTTTCTTTTCCCTGGCTACACACACATACACACACACACACACACACACACACACACACATACACACAGAGGGAATAGCCACAGTAGCTAATCCCCTTCCTTTCCCAAGTTTCCTTCCCTGTCCTGTTTAATAAACATCCAGAAATCATGCAGACTGAGAGTAGACAACTGAAGGATTCAACATATATTTGCCCTCTGAACGGTCATTTCATTCTTGCTTATAAAGTTTGGGGTTTAAAAGTCTGTAAATTAGGGCTTTCCTGGTGGCGCAGTGGTTGAGAGTCCGCCTGCCGATGCAGGGGACGCGGGTTCGTGCCCCGGTCCGGGAAGATCCCACATGCCGCTGAGCCTGCGCGTCCGGAGCCTGTGCTCCGCAAAGGGAGAGGCCACAACAGTGAGAGGCCCGCGTACCGCAAAAAAAAAAAAAACAAAAACAGAAGTCTGTAAATTAAACATATGTTTTAAAATGTGTTAAAATTCAGGAATCTTCCAAAAGAAGCCGTTTTCAATGATTTTTCCTTAAAATCTATGCACTCATCACTACTACTGGGAAGCTACATTGTGTAGTTATTTAGAGCAGTGGCTCCAGAACCAGACTACCCTGGTTCCAATCCTCTCTCCATTGTTAACTAGTTGGTTGACCCTTCTCAGTCTTCATTTCCTCATCAGTAAACCTCATAGGGTTGTTGTGAGGATAAACTAAGTTAATGCATTCATGTAAGTTTCTTAGAAAAATTAAAGCCCAAGTTAAATTATCAACAAACACTAGTTGGTAGTAGAAATAGTTGTAATAGAGTCATAATCCTCATTATCAATATTATTCATTCATAACTCGAATCTAAGAACACTGTATGGTAGAGTACAATCTCCCCTACCTAAATCCCTTCTGTTCAGATTTCTGGGAACCCTGGATATAAATATATATGTATATATAAATCTGTATGTGTATGTGTGTGTGTGTGTTGAGAGAAGAAAAAAAGAATCTATGTTCAAACTTCATAATTTTCAATAAATGGTAACTAAACATCCATAAGACCAAAATAAATATTGATTTTTATCTTCAAAAGATTAGCTTAACTGAGCTCAGTAAATGGAGGGATCTTTCTCTCAATAAACAATCCAGATGATTGCCTAGTCATGAAAAAACAAATATACAGTCTTTTCTACTCCCACATTTTTCTCATGCCAAGTATAACAAAGAAAATCTTTCAATAAAATGAATCAGGCTTTAAAATGAATGATTTATATCTTCGTTACACAGGATATGAATAAGACATTTCATTATTTTCCAAAGGTTTGGAGCTCCCTCCTCTTTTTCTTCTTCTTCTTCATCATCACTGTTGTTGTTATTATTATTATTATTAAATTTATCCCACTTCTATACCACCAGTGGATCTGCTTTCCTTATGATGTATTTGGAAGTGACATCATTTGTGGGACGAACCCAAAAGTCAACAATCATATCTATTGCTTATTAGCTAAAATTCTAATAGTAAATTTCTATTTATTAGCCCTTTACAACTTAAAACCCTTTGTATGCACTTGCTAATTTGATGATTACAGCAATTCTGTGAGAGTACGTAAAATGATGCCAGTACAGACTTGAAAAAAACTAAAGTTGAAAATGCCTAAAGACCTTGTTCAAAATCACGTGACTAAAAATGAAGGGGCATCAAGAGAAGGAGAAAACAAGCCACAGACTGGGAGAAAATATTTGCAAAAGACACATCTGGGGAGATCCCCGATGGCCCAGTAGTTAGGATTCCGGACTTTCACTGCCATGGCCCACGTTCAATCCCTGGTCAAGGAACTGAGATCCCACAAGCCGTGTGGGGTGGCCAAGAAAGAAAGAGAATTGATTAACCCTTCAATTAAAAAAAAAAGACAATAAAAAAAAAGAATTCTACTCAAAGTAAAACATTGTTTAAAAAAACTGTTAACTGCTCATCCTCCCCAAAATTAAAAAAAAAAAAAAAGACACATCTGATAATGGACTGCTACCCAAAATATACAAAGAACTTTTAAAACTCATCAATAAGAAAACAAACATCTCAATTTAAAAACAGGCAAAAGACCTTAGTAGACACCTCACCAAAGAAAACATATAGATGGCAAGTAAGTATATGAAAAGATGTTCCATGTCACATGTCATCAAGGAAATGCAGATTAAAACACCAAGATGACACTACACACCTATGAGAAATGTCAAAATCCAAAACACTGACAGCACCGAATGCTGGTGAGGATGTGGAGCAACAGGAACTCTCATACGTTGCTGGTGGAAACACAAAATGGAACAATTACTTTGCGAGACAGTTTGGAAGTTTCTTACAAAACTTTATTATCACATGATACAGAAATCATGCTTCTTGATTTTTATGCAAAGGAGTTGAAAACATATCCAGACAAAAATCTGAACATGGATGTTTATAGCAGCATTATTCATAACTGCCAAAATTTGAAAGCCACCAAGATATTCTTCAGTAGGTAACCAGATAAACTATGGTATATCCAGACAATGAAATATTATTCAGTGCTGAAAAGAAATGAGCTGTCAAGCCATAAAAAGACATGGAGGAAACTTGAATGCATATTACTAAGTGAAAGAAGCCAATCTGAAAAGGCTACACACTGTATGATTCCAACTATATAACATTCTAGACAGGCAAAATGATGGCAACAGTAAGAAAATCAGTGGTTGCCAGGGGCTGGGGGTGGGAAGCAGAGGGATAAATAGAGCACAGAAGATTTTAGGGCAGTGAAAGTACTCTGTATGATACTATAAAGGTAGATACATGTCATTATACATTTGTGAAAACCTGTAGAACATACAACACCAAGAGTGAATCCTAAAGCTTGGACTTTGGGTGATAATGATGTGTCAGTACAGGTTCATTGATCGCAGTAAATGTACCACTCTGGTATAAGATGCTGAAAGTGGTGAAGGCTATGTGTGTGGGTGCAGGAAATATATGGGAACTCTGTACTTTTTGCTCAATTTTGCTGTGAGTCTAAAACTACTCTAATAAATAAAGGCTTTTTTTTTTTTTTTTGCGGTACGCGGGCCTCTCACTGTTGTGGCCTCTCCCTTTGCGGAGCACAGGCTCCGGACGCGCAGGCTCAGCAGCCATGGCTCACGGGCCCAGCCGCTCCGTGGCATGTGGGATCTTCCCGGACCTGGGCACGAACCCGTGTGCCCTACAGCGGCAAGCGGACTCTCAACCACTGTGCCACCAGGGAAGCCCTATAAAGGCTATTTTTTAAAAATGAATATTAAGAGCTAATAAGAAATCCTCAGAAACATCCTAAATATCATTCTCCAATGTAGGCTGGCACTAAAACCAAAGCAGCCGTATTCAGAGGGTCCTTGAACTTCTCAGCCTTAAGAAAACCAGCTAGTACTGCAGAGGTGATCAAATGTACTGATCATTTTGGCAATTTACTTAATAATTGATAAACCATTATTACATCTACTTGATAGTCCCCAAATCAATATATAATTAATTCTAGAAATGCTAGGCATATGCTATCTACCCCCTTTGTACTATCTCCCTTCATTAAAAGGAAATTCAAAATTAAAAAAAAAAAAAGACCGGAACAACTGAAAAATAACAGCCCAGCTATGAAAAGAGATCTTTAATTTTAGTGTGGATTCAGCAAAGATTAAACAGGCTCTTCCAATATCTATACCTTGGCTGGTGGAGTTCTTTAGGTTTTGGACAAGAAAGCATTTAATATCTTTTAAAATCTAGATGATTGTATTCAAACTATAACAGGACATGTTCACCCAGTTGTTATAAAATCTTCTCTTTGTTTTTTGTTTATTTGTTTTGGCTTTTGAGCTATGGGGAATATTTGTACCAATGGCTGTGTCAAAATGTAAAATCATTCCATTTTACCACATAACAACTGTGATCCTTGCCTTATCTCTTCCCCGACTCCCCATATCGTGATCCACACAAAGCTAAAAGCTGCCTTGTTAAGGTGTAGAAGTTCTCGCTTGTACTACAAAGTAATATACAAAACAAAAATTTCTCAGTAATTCTACCGCACTTCATCACTGATCCCTTCCTGAGAGGTAGAATGTTGGCAATGGGATAAGGCTCAGGAATGGAGTGAGAACATCATTTTCTACAGGTTACTTAATAATAAGATTTTAAAAGATTAAATTTTAATTATTAAAGCCATGTAAAAATGTTCCCAAATCACAATTTCCATGTTGAGAAGCCTGGTGCTCTAATCAGACTTATCACAGAATTTGGTATTTCTACCATCTCAGTTTGTTCTCTGTTCAACTGATAATATTTTTGAGGTATTTAAAAGAAATGAAATAACTTTTAATTATTGCATATTTTAAAATATGCAACTTTTGTGTTGCATATTTTATTACGTATATGGCATTAATTCTTGCTCTGAATTGAAAGCTACCATTCTATCACTCAATGCCTTAAGCAGAGACTACCATTAGCATCTTGAGTGAGAAAATCAGACAATACATTCACGTCCTTTCCTAATCCACTTCTGCCAGGGGAGGTTCCAGCTCTCTTACCTTTGGGTTCTTGTGATTCATCATCACTATCCGAGCTATCGTTACTCACAATATGCTTTGCTGTAATATTTTCTGCAGAAAGAAAAGAAAACAATTGAAGAATCTCAGGTGTCAAGACTCACGATGAAATTTACTGTAAGGAAGTAATTGTAGCAAAACCACAGTGAGGTCTATTAGATTTACTCGTATAAATCTAGATCAATTTAGTAAATCTAAATGTCTTAGCTTTACTAGTACTTTCAAATTTCTCATTTGAAAGCAAAATTTCTCAGGGTATGAAAAATTAGTTTAGAATTATTCATACATGATTTTAAAGGGGAGAATTTTTATTTGTTTATCTTAATTCTGACAGAAAGAATAACTTGATTATATAATTCTTATTATATCAAATTTTTTTTTCTTCAATTAAATATGTTGAAATGATGTTTATGAAGGTCAGTACAGGGTAAAGCCAAAATTTACAAGGGGGCCACAAAATTGTTTCATCAAAATGAATGAAGCTACTAATATATCTTTTGATTTTAATAATACTGAATATGGTCTATTGAAATGTCTGTTTTGGTATCAGTTTGTGCTTCCTTAGAACATATTAAAGAGAGCAGTTATAAAAACTAAAATAGAAACCATAAATCTGTAAAACAAAAACAAAACCTAGCATAACTTGTCTTTTTTCAAGTAAAAGGTACCCAAATTATGGAGCACACAAACCATTTTATAATCAACATTTGTAGAAAAATCAAAAAAATTTTTGGACATGTACGTGAAATCCTTATCTGTAGAGTGACTTTTTTTCCTTCTGTTAGTCAATAGAATTTTTTTTTTTAATCCTAAGAAACTGACTCCAAATTTATAACTTTCAGTAATAGAGAGCCATTTGGGCTTTTAAACTGAGAGAAATATAGGTATAACATTTGGTTTCCCCATATTATGCTCCAATTTATCTTAAAGTGTGTCTTTGAAAGAGAGGAAAACAAAACAAAAACCACCTTTGAACACCACTTTAAGAGGTAGACTTTAGTCGGCCAGTGGATGAAAGGGTCACCAGGAGTCCTCAGATTCCCCTCAGTCATCACTCTCGTCTCATTTCTGGAAACCCTTACCTAATCTGAGGTAACACGCATCCTGCTGGCCGGTGGTTCTCAAGAACACAATATTCCCCTTAAGTCTGACACACAGAGAAAGTAAATAAGCTGCCAAACCACTGGTCTCAAAGGGGATGTCTCACAACAAAGAATATTCAAGTATATTGAGTATAAACATTCTCCTTTTCCTTGGCCGTCAGCCATTGCCTCATCCACCTTCAGATGTGTTATTTCAGTCCTATTCTCTTCCTGCCTTAGAAGGAAAAAGCAGCAAACCCTGGATTTATCTGGATTATTTAACACAGAAGAACACAGAGAAGTAAGCCTCATAAGAGGTGGTACTTCTGTTCTTTTTCTCTTCTTTTTTTCTGAACTCATCACATCTTAGAGAAGAGTTAGTTATTCCCACAGTTAGAGTTGAGAACAGGTTATTCATCCGGGATGTAATGTTCATTAAAATAAATCAAGTCAGAGCTTTTCAGCATTATGCACTTTGCCTTTCAGTTACCCTTAAGAGCATGTGGCTCTGTAGTTAAGGTCAGAGAACACTCAAAAGTTCCAGCAACCTTGGCTGCTTATTCACTGAGTGATGCTCGGAGGACAGGAGCAAGTTCAAGGACAAAGTGCCTTTTTGGTTGTTTTTATTTTTATATTAAAATCTTTGGCTGTATTGCAATCATAAGATCACTTCTCCATTATTTACTAAGAACTACCCCCAGATATTAAGGACTACAGCAAGTTACTGCACTTAATATAAATATCACAAATCTAAAGTCAATTCTCACAGGAAGAGTGATCGTACTACTTATAAGCCAATTTGTAGTACATTAATTAAAGTACAATTGTATTTTTGTTTTGCATATAAAGCTTAATTAAATAAACCGTCTGTCTGCAATAACTCAGGATGGCTTGTCAGAAAAATCTTATGGTAAGTTTTTTACGTGCAAGTATTCTTCAGATAAATCGATTGTTGAGAAAGTCATTTATGCTGTTCTGTTAACTCTGTCCTCAAATTAATGTGTGATACTTCACATACAGACAAGAGGTAGTAGGTAGGTAGTGTGGTGATAATCTACAGGACGCTTCTCCCCAGCCTCAGCTAGGCTGGCCCCAAATTCAAATTTAACATCTCCCTGCTCCATCCCCCCGCCAGTCAAAATAACCATAACAAATTTAGGGTTGATTGAGCTACAGATGGCAAGACATTTAGGAGATACTGAATGCATGTTTTGTTTCGTTTACTTTAAATCAAATTTATTCATTAAAGAAAACATATGTTTCTATGGTATAAATACTATAACAAATGAATACTGCTGGTCCTCAATTGAGTTCGTCTTTTTCAAGTTTTGTAAATATTATTTTTAATTTATGGTGGGCTAGTGAGTTAGATTTAAAGAAACTCATTGGTGATAATTTATTAGATGTGATTTGAAACACTTTTTCCATCTTTCTTGGTATGAATAAGCTGTGAGAAGTATTTAAGAGGTAAATGAACTGACAAGCGTGAACTTAAGTGTTATACTGCGTTAAATTGTTGTTGAATCTAATCTTCGAAAAGCTACCCTTATTGATAAAAGGAGTACAGATCTTCCTCAAATTACAATGGGGTTATGTCCCAATAAACCCACTATAAACTGAAAATTTTGTAAGATGCACATGCATTGAATACATCTAATCTACTGAACACCACAGCTTAGCCTAGCCTACTTTAGAACAATTACAGTCTTTATGATCATTTAATTTTCTCTCAACATATGTGTTAATGACATTTACCAATATAGTGTAATTATTATCAATGTAAGCATGTTTTTACAATACCTAGTTCTTCTTCCATTGTGGAACCTTTACTTTGTGAGCCAGAAACTCCCAAGACTCTGTTGAACAATATAGAAAAGGCACTCCCCCAGACACCTAAAATAAAGCAAAAACAGAATAACTTAGAATGCACCAGGATTTAAAACAGTCAAACAAACTCATGGTAGATTTTTATCACTTACCCATTAAGAAATGCAAGGGGTTTTCTTCATATTTCTTTACAACTGTTCCCATAAAAAATTTACTTCCAAATAAGTCAGGAGCCATAAAAGTACCATATTTAGCCATGCCAATCTCATATGGACTAAATTCAACCCAATCTGAAATCATTTTAAAAAATGCAATCCATTAATAGGGAAATACTACAGAGATGTGCACAAAGATTACTTCAACATTGTCATGATTATTCTCATTCATTTATTTAAAATATTTTAAAAAAATTAACCAAATGCCTATTATGCATATGGCATTGTATAGGAGAAGTTGGGAGGGGAAAGCTTACCGATGAATAAAATGAGAACACAAAGGATCCCTTAATTTGCACAAATTGAATACCTTTTCACATTTAAAGACTCAGACATCTTTTATAAAGTCCATCTTAATCCTAAAGAAGGGAAAACTTTAGACTCAGTTTTAAAACTGCTGGCTCAGATGTTTAAAATCTGTGCAATTTGGGGTAGATGACTTGTATTCTCTGTGTTTTAGTTCCTTAATCTGTAAAATGTGAATAAAATCAGTAGATAGTTTGTAGAATTGTTGTGAAGATCTAACGAGTTAAGAAACTTAAAGGACTTAGAAGAGGACATAGCACATTCTAATCACTCAATAAATAGTAGCCACTATTATATTTCATGTATTCCTGTGGCTATAACTATGCTTAATAATCATCTGAATCTTAATCTATCCAAAAAGAATTCCTGGTTTTTGACTCCATTTCCTTGCCATTCTCTGTCTTCCCCTGTTTGGTAAATGGTACTACTTTTCATATATTCATACCACTATCCATACGTTAGAATTATTCTTCATGGTCCTCTTTCTCTTATACCTCAAATACAAAAAATCAAGTTCTGTAGGCTCTATCATCAGATGTGGTTAGAAACGGGCTACTTATCCATTTGTTCACCATGACCATACTGGTACAAGCTGCCATACTCTCTCCTGGATCTCCACAATAGCCTCTTAAAACTTTCTCTATTCCCCTACTATCTTGTTGATATCCTGTAGCCAGATGGATTTTTTAAAATATAAATCACACCACACCAGTGCCAGCTGCAAGCTTTCCAATGGCTTCCCATTACACTGAAAATAAAAACATGGCCAAGAAGTCCTCATGATGGTCTGGCTCATGCTCCTTGTCTGACTACATATCTTAACCAATCTCCTATCACATTTTGTCTTACTTATTCCACTTCAGCCACACACCTTCTTAATGTTCCTCCAAGAGACCAAGCTCATTCCTGTCTCACAGCCCTTATGCTTGCTATTCCCTTCTGTAACCATAAGGCTTGCTCCTTCCTAACTTTAGTTCAAAGTCTTTGTTGACCATCTTCTATGGAGTCCCACTACCATGCACCCCTGCCTAACACCAAACTCTCTGTCTGCCTTTATTTTTTTTCAGTTTTTCCCTTTCTAAAATTATTGCATGTCTATAACCCTTTATCCAACAATCCAAAATCCAAATAACTCCAAAATCCACACTTTTTTTACTATTCGTTTGGTAGTAAAAGTCGACCTGAACTCATTTTGCAGAAAAACCAGTCTTGAAAAGATGTGAGGCTTAATCTTTAGATATCCCATGGAATGTGAATATCAATACATTCCATTGGAGAAATCACTCTATTTGATTATAAGACCCCAATGGGGGTATTATGTAATATATAGTATATTTTTTAACTTCAAAATCTAAAATATTCTGAATTTTAAAACATCTGTCCTCAAAGTTTTGGAAAAGGAATTGTGGATATGCATATATTTATTATTTACTCAACAGTATAGGTTAGAACATTCTACTTTTGTGAAACAATTTATAAAATCACAATTGTGATGAGAACACATTATAATTCATTTCACATCAAAGCCAAATGGTGCATATACCCTTCGTGACAAAGTGGTGTGTTTTATAATGACTTACATGGAGTTGGTGAGACATGACTAGCAATGAATCAGAGGCCATTAGGAAAATTTCCATATCACTGTGAGTAATTTCTTATCTCTGAATTTCACACCCCTCTCCAGGGTACTAAAGAGTAAATAAAGACCTCCTGGTTCCTACTCCTCTAGCAATCTCTTCTTGATTCATGTTGTGGTTTGTGTACACAGTAATGAGAGACATTCTCAAGAGGTAGATTTGCTCTCTAATCCTCACTGAAGAACTCACTACGGTACTTTGACTACTATTTCTCTGCTGCTGATTCCTACATTTCAAACTTGACCCTCTCTCCTGAGCCTCCATCTACCCATTTCCATCTTCCTGTTGTGCACTTACGTTTGAGTATGCTGTCATCACATCCTGCTACGCTTGCCTGGAAAGGAGCTCATCACCTTGCTTCCCAGTCAAGCTTACCTGTTTCTGTAAATCACGCTATCACAGCCCAGAAAAAAATTTTTTCTTAACTGAAATCACTCTTAAACCCACTCACATCAAATCCATCCATCGCACATTTCACTGGTAACCTTTAAGCTTTTCACATTCATCTTCTCCTCTCTTTCCTTATCAGTTTCTCCCTAGTTCCAGGGCCTTATTTAACGGAACACAGTAATATCACTGCTTCCAGGTTCTTTCTTACCAATCTACCCATATGAATCACCGAAATACTTTTTTTCAAAAACACTATTTAAATAATTTTATTGCCCTACCAAAAATCATTAAGTATTTCCCATTATCATAACTGAATAAGAACATTTCTGTCTGGAATTCAAAGCTTTCTATAACTTGGCACTAATGGTTTTCCCAAATACACCACTACTCTTCACCAGTTCACGCATGAGACCAAGGCTAATGTCTCTTTACTGCTCCCCAAAATGTACCTTTGGCTTCCCTTCTGAACATTTTCTTATACTGTTCACACAAAGTTGACTTTTCACCCCCAACTGATAGATCTTTCCAAGTTCAGCTTAAATCTGAGTTCCATCACCCTCATGAAGTCTTTCTTATGACCATACTAAATCTCTAATATCTTACAATTTATGTCAGTTCTATGTACTCTAACAGATAGTAGTATTCTATGTGTATGGCTTACTAATTTTTCATGTTTTATTTTTGTCTTGTTAATGAGATTATAGACTTCTTGAGGAAGTACTATATTTTTACTTCTATAGCATCTGTTAAAGAACTTAACATGATGTTAAGTCTATAAATTGTGCTCAGTAAATGCAATTTACTGACCAATGGAAACTTTAAAATGGAAGTTTGAAATCCTACTAGAAATGTAGTGAAGTGGAGGAACCAAAAATATGTAACCATTTAAACTACTAATATTTATGTGTTTAAAGTCTTCAAAAGGGGAAAGTGTTTAAAACTTTTCTAAGAGGGAAGAAAAACATTCTCTGGTATTGCTGAAGTAAAGCTGATAAAACTTCTGTAAGGTAATTTGGATCTCTGACTGTTTATAATATAATTCTAATAATATTTTAACTTTTTTTCTTGAATGTCCATTTTAATCTAAGCAAATTTAAAGGCATAAAGTATAGACATGTCTCCTTTTTTTTTTCCCCCAATAACTCAAGCTACTCAAACACTCATAACATGCCCCTTTGAATGTCTTATCTGGGTACAAGATCAATATAACTAACGTTTGATGGCTTTGTCCAACTCTGTTGGAAGAAACAGCTTGAACCTCCTCATCACAGAAACTTAACAATGAAGGTTAATGGGGTTTCTCTCATGTCAGTAACAATATTGAAATTAGGCAGTTGGCCCAAATCAGACACATCCAAGTTGAAAGACTACTAACTGCACATAAAACAGCCATTTCTCACTCTAGATGAATCTAAAATATTCACTCACTGGAAATATTATTTATTCTTTAATTATTGTAGTCAGATTTTCTCTTGAGAATGGCTGCTGACTAAAACTTCAGGATAAAAAGAGACAACTGTGAAAATGCCATTAACAATCGTAACAGTAACAATAAAACTATTATGTTTTTATGTCCCTTTATCATAGTCAGTATTATCCCTATCTCATGCAATTGGCTTAATAGCTCTGTAAGATAAAACTGATGTTTATTAAATCCTTCTTTTTAATAATGAGGAAAATAAGAATCAGAGAGATTAAATGACCCATCCAAGGTATTTCAGCTTAGAAGTAAGACAAGGCTTCCAAATTAGTTTAATGCTTGTTTAACTAAATCATAATGCTTCTGGGGTAAAAGAAGCCTTGTTTGGCTATGCACAAATTTGACTGGCATGCTAGTGGTATTTACCAACCAATTTCCAAGCATTCCAAGACCTCATAAGACAATAGCTATGGGAAAGCAAAAATAAAACAAAACAAAACCAACACCAACAAAAAAACAATTTATCATGGCCCTTACTTTTCATGTATGATAGAATCTTAACTCTCCCTATGAACTCCATCACAAAGTGTGGTTCCTCATTGCTGCTGAGTATGCCATGGTTATCCGACACTCTTACTGCATGCCTGAAGCCCCCATCCAAGAATTAAATTTGCCTTTCATATACAAATTCTATTCATCTTCAGACCTTTGACTCTTCTCATACAGCTTTCATAGAACACTCCAGATTGTTCAGATTTACTGAAACTTGATTTGGGCCTGCAATTGTTTTAAGTACTTTACATACTTTATCTCATTTATTTAGCAAAATACTATAAGGAGAGTCTCATCCTCATTTAACAGGTGAGAAAACTGAGGCTAGAAGGTGTCACACAACTTGGTCAAGGAAACAGTGCATAGTAACATTCTGTTCTCTCTTGTGCTTTAACTTCTTTAATAACTACTGCAAATTTCTCAAACATACTATCAGGTCTTATAGAAAAAGGGCGATATACTGTGGAGGGAAGGGGAGTTCATGCTCCGCACCTGGCATACTACATTCTACATCATCAGTCATCAGAGAAGCCAATATTTTTATAAAAAGAACAAAGTATTTCAAGACCAATTCTCAGCTCTGCTACTTACTTTCTATGTGGCAATGGGCAAATCACTGAACCTTTCTGAGGTTTTATTTTATTTTTTTTCTGTGAAGCAGAGCTAAAAATACCTCCTTCCCTCCCTGGGTTGTAGTAAATATTGAATAGGACAATACATATGATAAGTGCTTTCTGAAGCATGAGAAACATTTTAGTCAAGATAATTGATAAACACTTGTTGAATGAATGAATTCCAGGTACACTGCTTTTTATAAACTATCCAAAATTCTAGCTTGACAGTAGTCAGCTGAAGAAAAAGTGACACTTGGTAAAACTGCACAAGAATTCTAGATATAATTCTGGTAATTACATGCCATTCACAATGATTTTTTAAGCTCATGGTGTGACTGATGTCACTGAGATACTTTTCCTAAAAATACAATGAACCCTACTAGCCACAGTCAGAAATTCTATCACACTGCAGACTAGGACTGGCAGTGGCCTGGAGAAGTACGAAGTCACATACTTTTAGAGCGCCCAACAAGAAACAGAGCTACAGAAGAAACAAATGTTTACATCTGAGATTTAACAAAATGAGGCATTTTGTTCACCAGCTGCCACAAGTACAGGCTAGGACTTTTAAGGTGCTGAATTATAAAAATTAGAATAGTGTTTTGAATGATAAACAGATATCATGTTACCCAATTTAATGAACAGGTAAGCTGCAAACAAAAATATATGCCTTGCCTAAAAGCCCTAGACATAGTATTTTGTTAAAAATCCTTGAGAAATGAATAATTAAAATTGAATATTGATTATATTCATGATTTACTTTTATATCATCTTTCCCACTAATCTGAATGAAGATATACTAGTAACTAGTTTCATAGGATAGTCTCTACAACCAGAAAGTCATTTAGCTTAAAATATTCTTATATTTTCAAAAGTTTTTATGTTACAGAAAATATATTAAAATAAGCAACTAAAATTGCTTATGAACTTCCTCTAGAGAAAATCATTAGGAACCACAGTTCAAAGTTTCCAGGAAATGTTTTGCAAGAGGAAATTCCATACCTGCAAACATCAGCTCTGAGACATCGGGTTTGACATGGAGACAGGTGAAAAGAGGCAAAGGGCACTGTCCAGTATTGACTTTTTCCTTCAAACTACTCAAGGTAGTGTTCATTCTCTGTCCACAGAAGAAAGAAAAGGTTTTACATATACAAACAGATACAGATTTTTAAAAACTATGTAAAATAGTACTTCCAATCAAGACACAAAATTTTTGTAATAAAAATAGTCTTACTAAAATAGTCTTATGATTATTTTCAGGACCTCTGATCCTGAAAAACAGCAAAAAGTAAGCTCTATGGAGGTAATTACCTTCATTCTAAAAAGAGCCATACGTCTCAGGACTATATCAACGTTTGGCAGCTAGGGAGCCCAGAAGGAATTGAGCCCCCAGATTCCCTGGCACAAACTCTACCCGCCCTGTTTCATGTTCAGATAAAATGTCGCTCTGTTGTCATGTGTCGAATGGGTTTCTTCCATGTGATTCACTCCTTTTTTTTTCTGACTCTCTCCAGGCAAGCTCCATTCTTCTTCTGCTATTTAAATATTACTTGTATTCACCTCTTTATCTAAAAAAGATTGCTATTTGGGCAGAATGGGCAGTTAAGGGTTAAAATGTGTATTTTTCCAAAGAAAAGGAATACAAAAGTATTTCCCTATACATCCAAACTGACATGTAGGGAGTTCCCTGACAGTCCAGCGTTTAGGACGCTGCGCTCTCACTGCCGAGGGCTCGGGTTCAATCCCTGGTCGTGGAACTAAGATCCCGCAAGTCGCGTGGTGTGGCCAAAAAAACCAAAAACCAAAAACAACAACAAAACTGACACATAGTTAGAATAAATTAGTAATCTGGTAAGAACTAATGTAATGTAGGATGAAACGTATTATAGAAGAGTTATGTCTGGCAGGGAGTATGTACTCAGTACATGTTGATAGGATAAGGTGAGTCAACTGACTTTTACAAAATGCATCGTATTTTGTTTTAGTTAAAACATTATGATATACATGGTTTTCTTGTATTAAAAGGATTGTAGACTGAGCCAAGGCTTACATTGTGAATTAGTGTTTCTCCTATTAACATCCCAAAGATATCAGTAAAGGTGACAGGTTGTCCAGAGCTTTTCTTCTTCCATAAAGACTCAATGTATCTTTTAATTTTCTGTGGTGTGAGAAGTAAAAGAGGGTTGTGGCTAACACTTTTCTTTAGCTCTTCATTAATCTCCTCTGGTCCTTTCTCTGGAAAATCAGGGTGAGAATATAAAGTTGACATGTACCTGTAAAGAAAACAAAAGACAATCAGTAACGATAAAGGGCATCACACAGTAAGTAGTCTCCAAAGAAAGCAGTCATCTTTGTCATCAGAAAATGAAAGAATAATAGAAATAGTTGGTTAACTAATTTTCTGATTGAAGACATTAACTCATTTAAGGAAAGGATGCAACAATCAGAATACAGCTGGTCTACAATGGAAGTAAAGGAGAGGCCTCTGGACTTCTCCTGCACAGTCCAGAGGAGAGGATGCCCTATTGGGCCAACTCTTCACTGTCTAGTCTCCAGGAATGGGTATCCCTATCAGACCATGAGAGACTGATGACACAACACACGGAGAGCCATGTAAATAAATTGACTTGCTGGATATAATACTAGCCAAGCAATCTGATAATTTGACTTTCCATTATGATTATCTATAGGTAGAAAATGCACTGTCCAAACAATTGTGAATGCCTTATTCTCCTGACAATTGTGTGTGTGTGCTGTTGTTTTCTTTTAATTGTCCATTGGCCTAGATAGAATCCCAAGCCTTGCCAACTGTAGGTCTCAGAACTTCTGAGCATACAAATCTAATGGTGAAATCATGGAGAGGAGTACGTCTGAAAGATAAATGCTTTCTTGTGAAGATTCTTGGCCAACAGCCCTTTGGCCACCTCTAGTGATGCTGGAAATCACCATATGCCTTGGTATTTGATATTTAGACAGTAAACATTAAGTTATGATCCTCCCGGGAACCAATATCTCTAATACTGTAGCTCTCAAACTAAATATTAATTATTAGTTTACTTATCTGTCTCCCCTAATTAGCTGTGACCATCTGCAGGGAAAACTTTGCTTATTTATCTTTTTTAGTCTCAATGATTAGCAAATTCCTAGTATACGGCAAGCACAGTATATTGAACTGTTGAACTGAGAGCACACAATAATGAAAGAAATACTCTACCACTTCACCCAACCAAAGAGAATGTAGCACATATTTAAATCTCCTGTCTTCTTGACATTCATATCAAAATGCCACCATAGTGATTTATCTTCCCTTCATGGAGGGGAGAAAACTAACTGTTATTGAGTCTTGGTATGTTCTAGGCCTGTGCTGGCTAATTGCTCATAAGCTGTTGTCTTGAAGACTTGTGATAGCTTTCAATTCTTCTGTTTTAAAGATAAGCAGAGGATTGATGAATTTAAATAACATGTTCATGGAAGCAGCCTAAGTGTCCATCAACAGATGAATGGATAAAGAAGATGTGGCACATATATACAATGGAATATTACTCAGCCATAAAAAGAAATGAAATTGAGTTATTTGTAGTGAGGCGGATGGACCTAGAGTCTGTCATACAGAGTGAAGTAAGTCAGAAAGAGAAAAACAAATACCGTATGCTAACACATATATATGGAATCTAAGGAAAAAAAAAAAAGGTCATGAAGAACCTAGGGGCAAGACGGGAATGAAGACACAGACGTACTAGAGAATGGACTTGAGGATATGGGGAGGTGGAAGGGTAAGCTGGAACGAAGTGAGAGAGTGGCATGGACATATATACACTACCAAACGTAAAATAGATAGCTAGTGGGAGGCAGCCACATAGCACAGGGAGATCAGCTCGGTGCTTTGTGACCACCTAGAGGGGTGGGATAGGAAGGGTGGGAGGGAGGGAGACGCAAGAGGGAAGAGATATGGGAACATATGTGTATGTATAACTGATTCACTTTGTTCTAAAGCAAAACTAACACACCACTGTAAAGCAATTATACTCCAATAAAGATGTTAAAAAAAAAAACTATCACAGAAAAAAAAAATAACATGTTCACAGTTCCCCAATTAATAATAGAACTCGAATTTAAAATCTGTCCTCTCCCCTGATAGCCTTTATTTTTTAAAAATCTTTAAAGTAAGATTTCAGTTCTTAGAGATCAAACTACTCCCACTACACATTAAATTAGAATTACTTGCTGGATTCAGAGTTCTTTAGAGACAAATTGAGAATAATTAAAACTTAACAAATGAAGAGTGATGACAGACCTAAAATGGAACACATGCTCTGCAAAAAAAATTAAACATTCTTAAAAGATCTTTATTATATAAACTGGATTCTTAACATTTCTCACAACATGAGATAATGATAAATCAGATAGACTTACTCTGAACTCAAGCCTGGTATAATCACCAAATATCTATTAAAAATACAGCTGAGATTGCTAGAAAAATGCAGAGTCCATCCATTCCTATAGTTATTCCAAGGTCTACCATATGATTCACCTAGATGAACAAAGATCTGATTCTGGACCTCATCATGCTTTTCAATAAATGCACACATCGGTGTAATGATATTGGTTTACATTTAAGGATACAATAAAAATGGGAAAATAGAACTTCTTTTTGAGTCTCTAAGTGACCAATTCTGGAACTATTCAGGATATGTTTCATTCTTTATGAGAACATTAAGAAATTCTTTACTGGTCTTAGTATCAAGAATAATTTCTATATCCATGGATCATTGGCTTGCCCATAACTTATTAAAAATGTGCATTATATAACTGTGCATAGTTTGGATTTTGCCTTGAATTCTAGAAACCTGAAAGCAAAGTCTGTGTCTCATGCCTCCCAAAGCTACAGGTTATAGAATGAACTTTTAATCTAGTTTCTAGTTTTATACATATATATATTACACACACACAAACATATACTTTTTTCCACTTCTATCTTTATTGTATACAATCCAGTTTTACTTTATTATTAAGATACATCAAATCATTTCCTTAATGAAGCAGAATAAAAATAAGGAAAAGAATCAAACAAACAATGTCAGCAGAAATCAATTTAGCCACAGAATTTTTTTTTTTAGGGTAGGTGAAGAGGAAATGATATGATCATTCTGCTATTGGAAGTTGTCATGTCTAACTGTTCAGCAGAATGATGTAATTACTCACATCTCATTCACGTTATTTAAGACTTCTCCATCTATATTTAGTTGGTCTTTAAAATGAATCAACATATGATTCTAACAAGTACCTCAGCCTCACGGATTTCCTCCAGCAAGATCTGGAGGCTCCTCTTTTCTCTTCCTTTCCTCCCAATGTTTGCCATTGGATCAAGACTCAGAAAATCCTTCCTCTGAGGTTCAGAGATTGCTCAAAACCTAGGAATCTGTGCCACAGTTTCAGAGGCAGATCATTTTAAGAGGTCAAGTGTATGTGCATGTCAGTCCAATTCTTTCTTTTCTGCTCCATGTAGAACGGTTGCAGTCCATTTCTGCTCTCTAAAGGTTGAAGTAAACTCATTCACTTGGGGAGTCTCTCTCTGCCCCTTTCTCTTTTTCTTTCCCTCCCATGAAACCATTGGCTCGAGTATACAAGCCCTATGGAAAGACAGAAGGACCTAGAATACCTCAACCATTTGCACTGGGGCTAATGTTCTCCGCTTGTTCAGCATTTATGAGCCCATTTTCCTTAGAAGTAACAAGTGTGAGTTGGACAGACATTTCATGACATCATTATGGTGACATCTAAGACTTGGATTTTGGCTTTGGTGACAGGTAAAGATGGAATAGCAGACAATGGTCAATTTTCCTTAAATTGCTTTTTTTGCTTTTTGTTTGTTTGTTTGTTTCTTTGATTGCACCAAGGCAGAATTCAGCTATCATGAGCTTCTGTGGACATATTACCATCTAAAGCACACAAGCATCAACTCCGTAGTTAAGCCTTAATTTTCATCTCTTCACCAATAAGTGACTCCCAATTATACCAATCAAGTTTCAAAAACTAAGTGTCTTAGACATAGCAGGGCCTCTATAAATAATTATTGAATGAAAGGGTCTTCAATTTATTTCTCTATAAATCTGAAAATACTCACCTCTAATTTTTCAATATATTTATATGATGGGACACCTCATTCTCTCCATATGAATGCATTTTAGGCTAAGTACAAAGTTTAAAAAAAAAAAACTTTAAATTATGCCAGAGAACAAGGAATTCTCTGTTCACTTCCTGCCTCCAAATCACAGAGTCAAAGTTTTAAAATATCAGTGTCTGGCTCCCCAGGACCTTCCTAATCAGAATCTTCAGGGGTAAACATTTAGAATTTCTCTGCTTAAAAAAGTGCCAGAAGTGATTCTCATATGCAATCAAGGTTTGGAGTGTCTTAACAAGACCCTCGACATTGTGAAGCAAACATCCTGAAATCCTAAAGAAATTCCTAGATTAATTTCTCCCCAAAATGCAGTTACTTATGCAAGTCTTCATTTAGTCATTAAACACGTGACAAGTGGGAGAGGTTCGTTAGCACAGTCCTCACCTCAAACAACATATTTTCTCTAACATAATCTTGATCTTTTAGCCTATCATTTCTTACAGGCCAGCTCCTATTAAAATTGGTTTATCTTTCAATGTCCCATGAATTCTTCAGATGTTAAACTGAAAGTTTTCATTCTTGAATTCTTTTTTATAGCTTAACGAATTGGGTCCCATTGCCTATAGACACAGAGCTGCTCTCATTTCTCTTTAGACGGTAATGTCATACAAACAGAGCAGTTGAAATCCAATAGCCCTGTGACACCACAAATGAGCAGCTGTGCTGAGGAAGAGAGCTGTGCTCACTGAGCAAAAGAACACAGGATTACTGTCACTAGTTCACTCAGGCCAGTTCTCCTGCTTGGCTAATTCTTACATTTAATGAATAACAACTATCATCCAAAAATAATTTCAGAAATAATTATCATAAAGAGAGTAGCAATTATAAGAAAAGCTTTGGGCTTCCCTGGTGGCACAGTGGTTGAGAGTCCACCTGCCGATGCAGGGGACACGGGTTCATGCCCCGGTCCAGGAAGATCCCACATGCCGCGGAGTAGCTGGGCCCGTGAGCCATGGCCGCTGAGCCTGCGCGTCCAGAGCCTGTGCTCCGCAACGGGAGAGGCCGCAACAGTGAGAAGCCCGTGTACCACAAAAAAAAAAAAAAAAGCTTTGTCTTACATAAAATTCTCTTTTGTGATCACAGGAAACTTTACGGGAGGTCCAAGCCTTCTCCAGATATTTCCATATTACCTAATTTGTGCCAGGTAATGGTCATGTATCAGCAGAATATAAAAACTTATACAACACAAGAGTGTACTTTCTTTTTCCAAGTGTTTCTGACTTCCTTCCTTTGAACTTTCTACCTTCTCACCTATAGTGTTTGAGAGAAAACTGTTAATGTGAATCATCCTGACCACCTTTTATTTTGTCTCAGGAAGTGTCTCTTTTCTCCATGGTTAATAGCTTCACTTGTGCTTTTTATCTTGTCCTGTCCTGTCTCTGCCCGAATCTCTTTGTATCCAAGATCCATCTATTTCTTTATCTTCTATCTATCCCTCTACACTATTTCCTTCACCTCAGACTTCTACAAAAATGCTCTAGTCTTTTATATTCTGAAAACAAAATAAAACAAAAACATTTCCTGGGTCCTATATTCCCTGTCTTGAAATAATAGATGGCTCCTACTAAGGTTCACATTCCCACCTTTCTTTCTTTCATCTCCTATTCATTTCTTATTTGTAATTTCATGATCAAAAGTGCCCTTCATTTACTTTATCCAGTAATTTTCACTAAAACCATGAAATCTCCAAACCCAGTTCTAAGCGAAGCTTCTCATAGATTTTTCCTCTATTAAAATACCCACTACTTTGTGAAGCACTCCCACACTTGACCTCTGCAAACTCATCTTCCCTTGATTCTCTCCTCTGATGGCTACTTTGCATTGTCCATTAGGGTTTTCGTTCTCCCTTCCTTCCTTCCTTCCTTCCTTCCTTCTTTCCTTCCTTCCTTCCTCTCTCTCTCTCTTTCTCTCTTTCTCTCTCTTTCTTTCTTTCTTTCTTTCTTCCAGTAAGTTTTTGGATGTTTTGAAGAACTACAAATTAAATTATTGATGGTAATAACTGAAGTGGTAGAAATTGGTGAAATTACCAAGGGAGGATGTGTCGATATAATAGAACAAAAGGCAGGTCCTGGAGGGAAGCTCATTTTAAGGAAAAAAGTAGTGGAAGTAGAAAAGACAGCTATGAGGAGAGAGCAATCAGAGAGGATGGGGGGGAAAAGGCATGGTAGGAGGGATTTGAAAGAGGAACAACTGAATGTGTGAAATACCTCAACTCTCAACTTCATCCTCCCTGACTCCCCCCAAAAAGTTGAGGAGAATAAGAACTTCAAAAGACACCATTATATTTGGAAATTATGTGGCCTCTTGGTGAAAAATGATTGTAGGATTTTAGGAGTACATGGATTTTAAGGAAATAGAATAACTAAGAAAAGGCTTCAGCTCAGTGCTTTGTGACCACCTAAAGGGATGGGATAGGGAGGGTGGAATGGAGACTTAAGAGGGAGGGGATATGGGTATATATGTATACGTATAGCTGATTCACTTTGTTATACAGCAGAAACTAACACACCATTGTAAAGCAACTATACTCCAATAAAGATGTTAAAAAAAAAGAGATAGGCTAATTCTAAAGTCAACTTCCTGCAACATTAAAATGTATACATTTAAAAACAAAAAAAGAAAAGGCTAACCTTTGAGGAAATTAGACACTGAAGGATAGAGCAGGAATTGAAGGTGGCCTATAGTATTTAAATGATTGGCCTGTAACATCTAAAATTCTCTTAATTACATTTTGTAGGACTTGTTTTCAGAACCCTGAGAGGGGATCTGAGATGTTTTCCCAAATCTATAACCAAAGCAATGACTGCAGCTCTAATTAAACACAAATATACACTATTACACCACTAAAATAGCACTCAAGGCCTGGTCTTTCTTTGTTAGATGAATTTAAGAAAGCAAGCTTCTTGCAATGTATTAGTCAGTGATGGACCACAGGGATCTAAAAACCAGTGAATACAGATAAAGAAAACTACCTGAAGAGTAATAATAAAATGCTTGAATAGGTGAATTAATCTAAGGGTCCAAGTTTTCCCATCACATTCATATTACTCATTAAACAGGCAGGTGCGTGCTCTTTCCTTCAAAGGAAAGAATAATGATGGGCTACACCTTTCTTTCAAAAAAGACAAATCATTTTGAGAGTACATACAAAGAAGGTGGCAACCATGGTTCTAAGTTTTTGTTTTTTAGTTAAAGAAACTGGTTCAAAATAGTTAAGAAACTATAGACTCTTTAAATATGAATCTCCATGTAGAACAGGGGTCCCCAACCCCCGAGCCGCGGACCTTAGGAACCGGCCATGCAGCGGGAGGTGAGCATTAGGCGAGCGAGTGAAGCTTCATCTGCCTCTCCCCATCGCTGGCATTACCTCCTGAACCATCTCCCCACCAATGGAAAAATTGTCTTCCATGAAACTGGTCCCTGGTGCCCAAAAGGTTGGGGACCACTGATGTAGAATATATAGCTGTCCAAGAGAAGGTTCTGGTTTAGTTGAAAGAACCTAGAGTAGGGGATCAAAATCCTAAGTCTATATGTTGGCTCTGCTTCTGATCTTGGACAAATCACTTGCCTTCTGAATCATATTTTCTTTACTTGAAAGATGAAGAAACTCATAGCCATCTCACAGGATGAGAAGACACAGAAATTTTAAAATATAGACATATATAATATATATTATTATATATATTGTAATTATATGATATATACTTATATAATACATATGTTATATATTTATGTATAATAAAATATTATAAAAGATAAGTTTTATCATGGCTGAGTGACTAAAAGGCCTTACAAGCCAATATCAGAAGTTCTATAATAAGGTGATACTTTTATTTGAGACATCTAAGCAAGGACTAGATATATGATTTTCAATATACTTATTATGTGAGGTAAGCAAACCAAAAAGTACATAGTATTGTCTTTGAAAACGTTTTATAAATATATTCTTGAAAAGGCAAATCTACAGCATACAAGTGTTATACATGCAGATGCTTTAACTCTGTCTCTAAATTTAGCTGAGCTTAGATATATTTAAAGGATTAATTTCATAATTAGATATAAATCAGTGAAATTTATTGCATTTCTTCATTCAAACGTTGTTTCCTTCTTCTGTATACTGAGGTATCTTGCATTTCATTCTATTTGCCTTAAAGAAGAAAATGAATACCTAGCGAATCATGTACTTAGACATAATCGCTGCAAGATTACAAATCAGTAAATTATAGGAAGATTAAATTAATTATGGGTGGAGTATGTTATTCCACTTCTGAGATATTTCTATAGAATTATTTCAATTGACCTATTTTTTTGTTTTATGTTTAACTACATTTTAAGTCACAAATGGGCTTAAAGGGAGCAAACTTATGACAACAGTCATCATTAAGTATGAATTTGCCTTAAAAAATATTTTTAAGAACAAATTACTGCATCAAGCTGGAATAGTTCAGTAATTTGAAATTAATATCAGTTTTCTAAATCCTCATTTCTTTTCTAAGTTTCAGGTAGATAAATGCTAAGCATTTAGGATGATAAAACTAAGGTTTAAAATGCATACTAACCACGTAGATCCAGAAAGACCAGCAATGTAGGTAGCACAATCTAAAATTCCTGATTCATACAATGCCTTCATCACACCGGAGAATCCTACCATGGCTCGGAACCCCCCACCTGAGCCCAGTATGGCCACCACAGGCACCTGGAATGATGAAACACAGAGATCATTTGTAAAGTAAAATCATAAAATATGTCATTTTCATTTCAGTTTTTCTATGTCCCACATTTGGTAACAAAGAATTGTAAGTTCACTCATACCTTGATAATATCTAATTGTTAAAAAGAAGAAAATAGGGCTTCCCTGGTGGCGCAGTGGTTGAGAGTCCGCCTGCCAATGCAGGGGACACGGGTTCGTGCCCCGGTCTGGGAAGATCCCACATGCCACAGAGCGGCTGGGCCCGTGAGCCATGGCCGCTGAGCCTGCGCGTCCGGAGCCTGTGCTCCGCAATGGGAGAGGCCCGCGTACCGCAAAAAAAAAAAAAAAAAAAAAAAAAAAAGAAGAAAATAATGTTTCACTTAAGAAAATCAAGAATTAATGTCTATTAGAAAGCAGACATTATTAAAATAGCCAACTAACTCTGTTTGATAGCAATAGCAACAACAATCCTTTATATTTGCTTGACTCCTTGCAGTTTGGGGCTTGCTTTTGGGTGAAGTTTTTTTTTTATTTGATCCTCTCAAACTTGCTGTAAAATGAGCAAAAAAGTATTTGCTCATTTTTCAGATGGAAGTTCTGAAAGGCTGCTATTACTTGTATAAGGTCTATTAGCTGGTAATCTGCAGTTGAGTAAGCACCTTGCCTTCTTGGTCCAGAATTCTTAGCACTCCTTTGTGCTGACCCATTTCAAAAATATGCTGTTATTTAAGCCATCAAAAAGAACTTAATCAACTACAAAAAAGCCTACAAAATTTATTTCTTCATTCTTTAATTCATTCATCAATCTGATTAAGTGGTCTCTATGTTTCAAGTATCCCCAGGGTGGATCTGGGGAATATAGTTAATTTAAGTGAGGCAGAAATGTAAAAATAATTATGACAACAAGAAACACAGGAATAGATGATATTCACTGAGCTCTTATTATCTGGTAGGAACTGTTAGTATATTACAGAAATTGTCTTATTTAATCTTCACAAAATCACTATGAGGTTTCCATTTTAAGGATGAGGAAACCAATGCACTTAAAACCAAGACCTTGAAAACTTTTTCAGGGTCATGCAACCAATAAATAGCAGAGTTGAGTCAAGGATCAAACCCCAGGCTCCTGGTAGTACACCTTACCAAAGTCAAATGCTACAGGCTGGCAGTACATGAGGTCTAGAAGATGTGGTCAATTTCAGTCAGAGGGGTTGGAGTGGTGGAGAAAGTTTCACAGACAAAGAAGAAACCTGAGCTTGATGTTAAAGATGCACAGTTATTCCATAGGGAGAGATGAGGGCAGGGAAGGAGGCTGTTCTGGAGATGGGAGAAGCATAAGCCAATGAAGTTTTTGCAGTAAAATAGGCTATCTGTAACGTGACTGAAATGCAAGGGTGTTTCTTTGAAGAGGGAGATATTGTCATTTTCCTTGTGGTCCTGAACCATTATTGCCTAAGAGACCTGGTTGTTTCCCTATACCCAGCAGTTCTCAAAGTGTGCATAGTTTTTAGGGGGTCCACAAGGCCAAAACTATTTCCATAACAGCAGGAAGATCTTATCTTCCTTTTTTTCATTCTCATTCTCTCATGAGTGTACAAAGGAGTTTTTCAGAGACTACATGATGTGTGATATAGCAACATTTGAATTTAAAAGCAGATATGAGAATACACCTGTATTGTGTTCCCAGCACTTGGATCCTGACTCTTGGGTGTCACTCTCCAATGTGAGATATATATATATATATATATATATATATATATATATATATATATATATATATATATACACATAATCATTATTTTAGAACTAAAAAGATGAAAAAGGCTATAGAATTCTTTCAGAGAGAAAGGGAAGTCTCTAGAGGTTAGGTCTTATTGGAGGTAGAACAGTGAATAGTAGGACACCTAGCACTAATTTCCAAATTCAGGGCTCTTCTCTAATACTCAGTGGCCATCAAATCAGATGCAAATTGAAGACCTCATTAATGAAAACACAGTCTACCAGTTCAGTGCAATGCAGCAATTTAAATGGCTTTGAACCTGTGTATGTTCAGATGAACAGAATGCTCTCAAACATAGTTTTAAAATTGTAAATAAAGTAAAATATATAAGTTCTTAAAAACTTCTATGGAGAGGGAGGAAAGCTAAGATAGGAAACTAAAGTGGGTTATAAAGTGGGCGAATGGAGTATAATATAGTATTAATATTAAGAGTAGTTGTAAGGAAGGCAGATTACAAATCAGGAGAAGGAGGAGGGATTTTGATTAGGCCTTGAATGAAGGCTTGAGTTTATAGGCAATACAATAATAGTGATAATAATAATAACAGTAAACCATTTATTGTTACTATGTGCCAAACACTGGGCCTAAGGTCAGGCCAAGATAGGCACAAATAAGAAAGGGTATGTGATTTTGAGATGAAAAGACCAGCCTTCTTATTGCAGCAGGAGTATACTAGGGAGTTGGGAAAAATAAGACTATGAAGGGCTTTAAGGGGAAAAGAAGCCAGAGGGGATTTTAAGCCTGTTGATTTGATTACTTGCAACACTAACATTAAACCCAATACAAGTCAGGTAGTTCAGAGTAAAAAAATTCTTAGTAACAGATTACACTGTTTCATTTCAACATATAACACACAACCTGTGCTATTGTTCAGAGAGAGATTTCATAAGAGAAGTTGGAAGATTGAACATAAAACCTCTTTAATCCTGAGAAAACAACTCCCCAGATGTCCTTCTTCATGTGCCAGTAGCCCAACACATACTTATGGATGACTATTTTACGTTAGGAATTTTCTGGAAACAGCCACTTATTAAACTGGGATTCATGTGTTATGTAACCCATTGTTTTCATTATTGCTTTACACTAATTCTTAAAGAGGGTTTTCAGGTAAGACATTTAAGTCAGAAATTTGGGTTGCTATCAGATGAAAGAAAGTGTCATACTATTTGTACATAAAACTTGAATAATGAAATAACTGAATGATTGTATAGATTATAATTTATCCTTTATTTATTGCACATGAATTAATCTGTTTTTATGCATCATTTAATTCTCACAACTCTATGATATATATATTATTACCATTTTATATGTATAATTTCTGGTCTTTTTTTTTTGCTTGCAGGATCTTAGTTCCCCAACCAAGGATTGAATCCGGGACCCAGGAGTGAAAGCCCAGAATCCTAACCACTAGGCCATCAGGGAACTCCCTATTACCATTTTAAAGATAAAGGAACTGAAACACAAAGAAGATAATTTTTCTGCTGTCTCAAATCTAGAAAGTGGTTTCTTGCAGATTTAAAACCAGGTCTGTCAGACTCCAGAGCTTTTAATTCACTCTGCTCCATTCTATCTCTGAAAGCTGCCCCTACAACTAGGGGGACCTAGGTAAAGAAAATCCTCTTTGGACTCTTTACTTATATGTAAAAATACTGGGTAGAATGAATGAACTTGAAGCTTTTTGCTACTGGTAGCATTCTAGATTCTATAACTCATACAGAATATGAATTGTTAAACTATAAAATTATAAATGTTTATTAACTATAAAAAAGAAAGGGAAATTAGACTTATGAAGAAAATTAATTTCATTTAATCTTCTCATCCCTCATTGGGAGATTGGGATTGACATATATACACTAATATGTATAAAAGAGATAAGTAATAAGAACCTGCTGTATAAAAAATAAATAAATAAAATTCAAAACCAAAAAATCTTCTCATCTCTCAAAAATCATTATTATTTTCACATCTCAGAAGAGGAGGTATGGAGTGCACACATATAATACCTTGTTCACATCCAGATTGGTGGTAACTCTTTCCTTTTCCCCATGCTCTTTCCTTTTCCCCATTATTCAGAAAGAAAAGAGTAATCTTTATCAAGAGAAACCATTTGACATTTAGCTAAATTACATTTCAGATTCATGTATCACTTCAGATGATAGCACAATGTTATGCAATAAACAGACTAACTTTGGATGTTTTAATAGTGATAGTTATTCTGAAATAACTTTCAAAGAATAACTGAGGACTTACAAGGTGCAGCTGTTAGTCCGGGCTTTAAATCTTAAAAAATCAAACAAATTAAAGTTGCCAAGAGTTTTTAGGTAATATTTAGATTTAAGTGCACCAATATTTGTGTATAAATGATATCAATGAATATTTCTCATACTTTTCTCATACGATTACAGGAAATGAATTTTTATTTACCAAATATGCCGTGTTTTGATTAAATTATCTTCCTGCGTTGGCTTGCAGATATTATTAATTTCCTCCCTCACAAAAGAAAATTCTAAAGTGCTCAAGGATTTTTTTTTATGTTTTCATAGATTTTAAGTTCTGACAATTATGTAAAGACTTTTGCCTCCCTGGTTCCTGTATTAGTCAGGGTTCTCCAGAGAAATGGAACCAATAGGTAGGTAGATACATAGGAAGGTAGGCTATCTAACTATCTATCCATCTATGGAACTGGATCACACAGGTGTGAAGAATGACAAGTCCAAATTTGCAGTATGGGACAGCAAGCTCCGAACTCTGGAGAGTCAATAATGCAGTTTTAGTCCAAACACCAGCAGGCAGAGACCCAGGAGAGCTAATGCCTCAGATGAAGTCCAAGGGTAGTCTGCTGGAGAATTCCGTCTTGCTTGGTGAGGTTGGTCTTTTTGTTCTATTCAGGCCTTTGACTGATTAGATTGGGGCCCACCCACATTACAGACGACAACCTGATTATGTAAATTTCACTGACTTAAATATTAATTGCATCAAAAAACATCCTCCAAGTTGATGCAAACTGACCATCACAAGTCCACCCCTTCTCAACTCGGCAGCCATATACGTCTCCTTCAACCACACTTAATATCCAAAGAAAGACAATAACAAGGTCATACTCCTGGCTAACATGATACAGATATCCTGTGTACAACTGGAAATGCACTAATCCTTTCCCCAGAAAAGGATACAAAGTCCTTAAACAATGCTTATTCTTCTCATTGATACTTCATAACTTAAATATGAATCTGTTTTTGTATTTCTGTGTGTACATGCACGCACACACACACACACACACATATTCGTAACAAACTAAGGAAGAAATACTCATGGCAAATACAGTCTCATTTCCGTAACTGGTCATCTGGTCATAGTTGGTATTTATAGCTACCTTCTTTCACTATCCATTCTGTATTTTCTTTGCCTTCAACAAGCACCTCAGCTGGTGAGTAACCAAATCTTCATTCCTGAAGGGTCTGGGTCATTAGTAGTCCTTCCTGGACTGGGTTCTTATAGTTTTCCATTGACTTAACTCATGGCATGATAATACTGAGAGACACCACGGAGGATCTCTTGTATTCCAGACATCCTCTTCATTACCTCCACCTTAGAGGAGGAGCCCAATCTCCCCTTAATAGTCAGAATCAACCACCCCAGCCAAGAGAGTAGCTCCCTTCTTTGCCTGTTGGTTCAGAGGCATGAGAAGTCCAAAAGGTCAGGCAGCAGTATTAAATTACAGTTCAGTAGAATCATTGTTCCACTTCTGGTGGAAGCATTCCTTCCTTCACAACTAAGACCTCTAAGTCAGAAGACTATAAGGTCACACAGACAGGAAATGAATATTTTGCTAGTGGGTCACTAGGGGTAATAGTGAGTGGTGCCACTCCCACTTCCACTCCTGGACCCATGAATCCTGGGGATAAACAGCGCCAATATTGGATGCCGAGTCAGAGCATTTACAGCCTCCTGGAGAACCGTGTTCCAGCCCTCCAGGATACTGCCACAGAGCTCGCACTATAGCTGAGTCTTCAAAAGGTATTCTACCATTCTATCAAGCTAGTTACATCATGATGGTGGAGAACATGGTAAGGCTGGTAAATTCCATGACATGGCCCGTTGCCATACTTCATTTGCTGTGAGGTGAGTTCCTTGATCAGAATGCTGTGTGGAATACTGTGACTAAGGCATTTTGTATATCTATAGGTGGTAGTTTTGGCAGAATCCTTGAGTGCAGGGAAGGCAAATCTGCAACCAGAATAAAACAAAGCATGCCCCTTCCAGGATGGCAGAAGTCCAGTGTAATCAATCTGCCACCAGGTAGCTGACTGATGACCCACAGGAATGCTACCATATTGGGGACTCAGTGTTGTTGGGGACTCTGATGCTGGCCAATTGAGTACTCAGCAGCTGCCGTAGCCAGCTCAGCCTTGGTGAATGCAAGACCACGTTGCTGAGCCCTGCAGCTGTCCTCTTTCAAGTGGTGCCTAAATAGTGTGTACAATCACCTCTAACAAGACCCAAGTTTTCTCTCCTTTTGTCAACTGATCGTAGGGATCTCCCCCATGAGGCTCTGGGTGGAGGATGGAAAAGAGAAGGCAGTGTAACAGGAATGGGGAACATGGACATTTGGGCCACTTCTTCATGGAACTTATTTGTATCTTCAGGGCCTGTTCAGCCCAATTTCATATACTCTGCTTCCATCTGATGATGGAGTGCATCTGTGCACTCCCAATTTTATGGCTTGGTGGGTCAGATAACGTGATGGTCAGCTCAGGTCACATGATAACTTGGTCACCCATGGTGAAGCATTCAATCTCTACTATGGCCCAGTAAGCAGGCCAAAAGCTATTTTTCCAAGGACGGTAGTTATCCACAGAGGATGGCAAGGCCTAACACCAAAGGCGCCTGTGCTGCAATTCACCTGCCACAGCATCCCTATCTGCCACGCACACTTCAAGCATCAATGGATCTGAATGGTCATATGGCCCAAGGGGCAGAGCAGCTTACGCAGTAACTGAGTCCTGCTGGAGAGCCTTCTCTTGCTCTGAGTCCCATTCAAAACTAGCTAAGGGGAGTTCAAACTGTCTGCCCCAAAATGTTTACAATCTAAAAGGAATAAGGATTGACACAGCCAAGTGCTATTGTCATAATAAAGGTGGAAGCAAGAGGAAGAATATTGTAGATGAAGAAAACAGAATAAACAAAGGAATAAAAATTCTTATTGACAACTCAAGGTCGATTTCTATTACCTCCTGCAGAAACTGTTTTGCTTTGCCTCCCCCTCTGTCACTAGACAGTCTCTTTTTTCTCTAGTTTTTCACTTAATTTATCTGACAAACTTAAATACAGAATAGCACTCTATATAATAGATTATATTATTTAAGGACCACTTTATACTTCTATTTTCATCCAAAGCTATCTAATTGTATATCCCTTATATTCTGCCTTGACAGGAAACATTTCCTCCTTTATTCTTTGATGAAGTTTGGAGTAAAATTTCCTTCTCTCATTTCCCTGCTATTCTAATTCCAGATCTGAGTGCCCCAACCAGCTTTGCTCCATTTATGGTCAGTTACGTGGGGACATGAAAACTGTAAAGCAGCATTTCACTTCACAGAACAGACTGTAATCTGGAAACTACATCTGACCAAAAGCTATTTTGGAACAAGAACATTTAAAAGAAGTGGCCTCTAAATAACCCTAATATATCAAAATTCCCATGCACATAGTGTTATGGATCTTACTCATAGGAACGATCTCAGCCCTTTATTTATGAAGAGATTATACTAATCAGAGACAGTGTTCTAACAACAAGCTTACTTATCAGATTTTAATCCCACAACAACAAAGTTGAAAGAGAAAGGGGTGATTTGAAGAAATTACTTCAAGGGAATATATAGAGCATGGGGAAATGGTAGTTGATTGCAAAAGCCACAGACATGAGAGCACTTAAATCAGTTCAGTCTGGGCAAAGAATTACGTTTTTTAGAACGACTTACATCCATTTTATTAAGAGTAATTTTTTAAAGTCTTAGTACTTAAGAGAAGAAACTCTTGGATTACTAGAAACCTTAACTATTTAACTAATTCATTATCCAAGTAGGAAAGCTAAGGTTTTATTGAATTTGACATTGCCCTGGGGTGTTACGTAACAGCAACACCCATGTATTGGTTTAATAGCTACTATCGTATTGAGTAACGAAGATGTGCCTTACACATTGTTCGGGCTGCTCAGTACTCATCCTTTTAGCTGAATGAGACATTGTCTCCATTTTACAAGTGAAGTAGAGGAAAGAAGCAAGGCGCCCAAATTCCTACTGCCCAAATTCATTCAACATTTTAATTTGACACTGATGTCCTAAACTGGATACTGCAAACCATTTGTTGAAAACTGGGAATAAGACAGGCACCATCTCTGCATCGGGAATTGAGTAGGGCTGTTCTGTCTTAGACAGCAGCCTGCTCCCCCTCACCTTCAGGAGGCCAACCAGCCAGTAGTGAAAGTGAAAGTGAAGAAAGTGAAGATCTTGGCAGGGAGCAAGGGAAATGGGAGTTTAAGAGGCTCTTGGCCAAGGAGAAACACAAAATAGGAAAATGATATTTGTATTATGGGAATGGGTGGTGCTGAATATATCTAAACGGATGATTTCTGCCAAGAGAAAAAAATGGCTCGACCAAATCCAAAACAACAACATCAAAAGTTTTAATTTGAGGAATGACTTCCAAAAACATGAGTTTAATATTTTTGAAGACTAGCCCAGAGAAAAGCACAATTACCTCATTCTCCATCTGCTGCAAAAAAGCCAAGCTGTATGAATATTAGGCCAAATTTCATTTTCCCAGAAAGATTCCTTTCCACAGAAGGAGGAGTGCCTGGGAGGTGAGGCAGAAACTTTCCTTTCGAAAAGGAAAACCTAAGACCAAAGGCTACTGGACGTCTGCGCCAATATGCCCCACAGACTTTCTAATGCAGCCATTCAAACTGGGATCTTTTCATCCAAGCCTTCCCCTCAACCTGTCCCCTCCCTAACAACCTGATGCAAGTGTTCCTCAGTTGTGAGCCCCTGATGCCTCTCTAGTGAAGCCATCCCCTGGCTGAAATGCCAAGCCACTGCCTGCACTTGTGCTCTGACCCTCACAACACAAGATTTCCCTAGGCTCTGCCACGAGTTAGGAGCTGAGCTGGTGCTGGGAATATAAAGGTGAAAAACACAGACACTGCCATGGTCCTCATGAAAATTATATTCTAATGGAGAAAAAAAGACGTTAAATGAGTACCTATACAAATATTTTAAAGTACGATTGTGGGAAATGCGCAGAAGATCACGTGCATATTTGTGCTATGAAAGAACATGACGGAGAGACCTAACTTGGACCTGGAGGGAGGGAGGAATGGATGAGGAAGACTGTCTGAATAAGTGACGTGTTCACTGCTTCAAGAATGGGAGGCTGGCATAGAATAGGGAGATCAGCTGGGTGCCTTGTGTCCACCTAGAGGGGTGGGACAGGGAGGGTGGAAGGGAGATGCAAGAGGAAGGGGATATGGGGATATATGTATACGTATAGCTGATTCACTTTGTTATACAGCAGAAACTAACACACCACTGTAAAGCAATTATACTCCAATAAAGATGTTAAAAAAAAAAAAAAGCATGGGAGGCTGTTAGTTAACTGAAAAGGGGGTGGGGTGGAGGGAAGGAGGGGAGGGCGAGGCCTAGGCAGAGAGAAGCAACAATGCATGCAAGAGCGCCACCTGGGAAGGGTTCTGCAGAGACCTGGAACGAAGAGGCACTTAGAGGAGGGAGCGTGGGAGATTTGAGATGAACCAGCAACACATGAAGCTGGAGAGATGCTGTGAGGCCAGTCCTAAGAGCAGTGGAAGGATTTTAAGCTTGGCTTGGATAGAATCATATTTGTGTATTGTAAAGATCACTCTGAATTCAGTGTGAACAGAAAGTGGAAAGAAAGAGGACAGGTGTCGGTAGAACTATAGAGGCCAGAGGATTTTGTGTACAGATTCAGCCATGCTTAGTGTGAGATGTTAAGAATACAAGTGAAGGAATCAGAAAGAAGAGGTATAGATATTCGGGTGTGAATCTCAGAAGAGAGATTCTAGGTTGTTGATATACGTGTGAAAGTTCTTAGCCCAAATGTGCTGGGTGACACATGGAAGGGAGAGAAAATTCTTAAGAGGGGCTAGGGCTGAGTCTTGAAGAACTCACGTTTAGATAACGCACAGAGGAAGAAGATCTGGCAAAGGGAACCAGAGAGGCATGATGAAAATAAAGGGAAGACAGTAAGGGAAGGGTAGTGAATGATTAAAATAGTAGGAAAACATGAGTCATTTGCAGCTACAGAATTAGGGAACACAGGGCCAGAAGATCCTTTGCATTTGTTAGCTGGTACCTGTGACCAGTAAAGCAGCTGCTGTAGAGTCATGAGGGCAGAAGCCCGAGGAAAACAGGAAGTAGAATGAGATTGTGTAGGAAACTTTGGAAAAGTTTGTGAAGATAAGGAGAGAAGCAGAGCGGAAAGGAGACGGGAATGTACGTTCCATGGGGATTTTTTTGGTTCCTTTTTTCTCTCTATATATCAGAGTTTAGAGCAGGAAAATTTCATACAAACACGGAGGCAGACAACAGAGGTGGGGAGCAGCCCTGGGAGGACTGGACAGTTGCTATGTTGGGGCTCCTAACAGTTTGCAATCCATATCTGAGATGATGTGACTCTGGAAAGAAAAGGCGTTGTTTCCTCCATTGAGCTCAGAGGGAAGTGGCAAAGGGTAAGCCCGGGTTATGAAACATGTCAATCCTATGCCAAGAAATGAAAGATCTGTCACCTGACGACTTTTAATTTCTCTAATTAGGAGGCAAGTCTATCAGCTGTGAGGGAGGCAGGGGGTGGATCAGCAGCTGGGAATGAAATAAAAAGCATTTTAAACAAATGGAAAGCAACTAGGCTGGGAAACACTGAAACGGCCAGCATGGGTCTCCCAAATGAAGTTGACGACCATGAATTAGAGGTATCCATTTCCATCACTGTTTCATCTGCTGAAATGGCTTTCTCCCCAACTTAGGCTTTAAACTCACCAAGGAAAGTGACTGTTTGGTATTAACCATTTCAGTTTTATTCACCTCAAGTTCCCAGCACAGTGTCTCAACAAATGAGAAATGGCAGAAATCAAAAAAACTTGAAATATCATTTCTCTGCTCCAAGGGCATAACAATGCCAAACAAGGATGGGGACAAAAAGATGGTCTAGAATTGCTGATGGAAGGTTTACTACAGAAAAACAAACAAACAAACAAAACACCCAAAAAGACTTCCCAGGAAGCTAGAAACTTCTGAGTAATACATACAGAAGGATGTGTGTCTTCAAGGACTCATCAGCCGGAGACAATAAGCAACCACAAGATGCGTGATTGAAGAGCAGTCTCTTTTTTTTAAAATAGAAGCTTCAATGGAGGTTTTGCTTCTCCTCCAAGCTTCCTTTTAGCAAAAATCCCCATCAGCAATATTTTACCTTAGAGTTTGCTCCCCTAGTACCAAAAGCCACTCCAGAAGCCCAGACTGGCTTTCGACCCCTGCTACACCCACCTAGAAACACATTTAGAAATGTGCCATCACATGAGGGACAGGGGTACCCATCTGGCCCCCTTACTCAGAATTTATTTCTCATTTCCAGTGGCATTTTGTCCTTAATCTACAGTAATCTTTAATCTCTGGTCTGTGTGTACATGCATGGGGGTAAATATATATGCTTATCAATAGATATAAAATATATATTGACTTACACATTTAATGAAAATATCTTTCTAAAAATAAATTATGTTCATCTAAAATATTCAATTAACAGAAAAACTCAAAAAATTACCTGATATGCCGCTAACAAGAAATTTCATTATTATCATTTGATGAGCATCATTGCAGCAATTCATTTTTTTAATTTTGTTTTATTGAGGTATAATTGACATACATTATATTAGTTTCAGGTGTACCATATAATGATTTGATATTTGTATGTATTGTGAAACGATCACCACAATAAGTCTAGTTAATATCTCTCCCCACATACGGTTACAAAATTTTTTTCTTGTGATGAGGACTTTTAATATCTACTCTCTTGGCAACTTTAAAATATATAATACAGTATTATTAACTATAGCAGCAATTTATTTTTGTAGATTTCAGAAAGAAGGATAGACCTATGGATGGATGGATGGGTGGATGAATGGACAGGTAGGTAGGTAGGTAGATAGATAGGGAGACTGACACATAGATACATGAGTGAAGAGATAAATGAATAGACAGACAAAAACTGGATTGTAGAAATACAAGTTACTGAATAATAAATGCCATTTACTGTGCTGGAATTTAAGGGAAGAAAAAGAAATTAAAGTACAATTGAAGGACTGTACTTTCAATATTTGTTGATGAAAATATTGTAATTTTAACATCTCTCTATAATTAAGATTATGAAAATATTAAAATGTGGAGGTTATTGTTTTAACTAGTTGGTCAATTTTGGATGATATCTTTTCACTTCCTGCTATGAAATAGTAATAATTTGAAATATTTCCTTTTATCTCCCTATGCACATCTTTTAAGAACATTTTTTGTTAATTGTTGTCATTAAGATTTACAACATTTTGCTCTTGTTCAGTAATGATACGTCCCACAACTGTTTAATCTTAGTCTGTATTAAAATGAATTCAATGATCATTTTATATCCTTTTATAGGTTAAACTTTTCTTACTAATGAAATGAACATCTTGTGCATCAGTCTGCCTATTCCTCTTTTAAAATCTATATCTGATAAATATTACCAAATATGGGCAGCATTTGTGATGATCTTCCTCAAAGAATTTCTGTTTATGAAACACTTACCTTATCTTAAAAAGATAGAGAAATAATGCTTAATCTCAATATTGTCACATTTGGGTGGAATTTGGGAGAAAGTACAAACAAAATTATTATTAAGTTGCAATAACATTTGAAAAATTTCCAACTCACATCACGTGTAGAATACAAGCCTTCATTATTCTTTGGACCCAGGAGTTTCTTCATGTTTTCCTTTATGTTTTCTTTTCTCTGTTGTCGGAAAGCTTTCTCCTGGTCACACAGAGCCATACTAAATCGGAGGTCTGGGGATGAACTGTATATAAAATAGAGATCATGAACCAATGTCCCCAGTAGCCTTGTATTTTACATTATACATTTAGGTCTAAATAATATATAGAGTCACTTTACAGGTTTCTAATTTTTGTATAAATGCTATCAACTGTATGTATTCTGCAAATCATTTTTTTCCATTGAACATTTTGTTTTTGAGATTCATCTGTGTTTATAAGTAGAACTAATTCAAATATATTTACTATTATGGAGTATTTTCATTATATAATTAGAGCACAATTTATGTATCCATAAATATTGACATTATGTCCAATTTTTTTAAACTACTACAAACAGTACCACCACAAACATGTGTATACATGTGGAAAAAATTCCTATAATACATGCTCTTTAGGAAGAACACCTCACTAAATCATCACAATGGATATAAAGTACTTTTCTTATTTTACAAATGAGTAAAAAAGTAATTAGAAATCTTTCAACTGTTAACAAAATTAGCAAGTAGATATTTAAATCCAGGGTTTCTCATTCTGGAACTCATGTTCCTTGTAATGTACTATGTTGATCATTATCTTACATTAAGCACGAGAAGCATGATTTTTAAAAGATCTACAAATAAAGCAATTCACACAGATGTGTAGAAGGTATCAGTACAAAAATATCTAAAAGAAAATTCAAAATATGTTGAACAATTTTATAAATATAGTAACAGACGTATGGTTTGTGTGTGTCTTCTTTTATGTACTATCTTTAACTCTAATTTCTTTCCTGATTTTATTTTATATTTAATGGAAGACATTCCATGAAAAATTGAGTTTTTCTTTAATGAACATTTCATTTTATTTATTTTATTTTACTTTATTTTATTTATTTATGTTGGCTGTGTTGGGGTCTTCGTTGCTGTGCGCAGGCTTTCTCTAGTTGTGGTGAGCGCGGGCTACTTTTCATCACAGTGTGCAGGTTTTTCATTGTGGCGGCTTCTTTTGTTGCCGAGCACAGGCCCTCGGCACTCGGGCTTCAGTAGCTGTGGCGCGTGGGGTCAGTCGTTGTGGCGTACGGGCTTAGTTGCTCCATGGCATGTGGGAATCTTCCCGGACCAGGGATTGAACCCATGCCCCCTGCATTGGCAGGAGGATTCTTTTTTTTTTTAAATGGATCTCTACTGGAGTATAACTGCTTCACAATACTGTGTTAGTTTCTGTTGTACAACAACGTGAATCAGCCCTATGCATACATATATCCCCACATCCCCTCTCTCTTGAGCTTCCCTCCCACCCTCCCTATCCCACCTCTCTAGGTCTTCGCAAAGCAACAAGCTGATCTCCCTGTGCTATGCTGCTGCTTCCCACTAGCTAACTATTGTACATTCGGTAGTGTATATATGTTGATGCTACTCTCACTTTGCCCCAGCTTCCCCCTCCCCTCCCCCGCCATGTCCTCAAGTCCATTCTCTATGTCTATGTCTTTATTCCTGCACTGCCACTAGGTTCATCAGTACCTTTTTTTTTTTTTTTTAGATTTCATATATATGTGTTAGCATACGGTATTTGTTTTTCTCTTTCTGCATTACTTCACTCTGGCAGGCGGATTCTTAATCGCCACGAGGGAAATCCAACATTTCATTTTAGAGTCAAGACAAATTAACATATAAAAATAGAGTTTGATTAAAGTTCACTGTAAATATATAGTAAATTGCTTCTGGACCTATGTATGCATTTAGCTGAGGTTTTTTTTTTAACCTACATTTTTTTGATAACTCTGCTTTATTAAAGCATAATTTTGTCCTAATTACACCAGTGGAGATCATTTCCCATTAAAACAAATAGCATTATTTTCATAGTCAAGTAACAAAAATATTTCTAATCTCATGCCAAAATATACCACTTGTAAGCAAGAATCGATGTAATTGAAAATAACACAACTAAAAAAGTTGGACTGTCCTTTGATACATGCTGACATATATTGAATGACAGTAGTAATTTATGTAATAATTTTTTAAGTTGAACCAACATTTTCCGGGGATCAAAACAAGAGAAATACCTAAACCCAATGTCAATGTATCCATCATCATTCATTTAGCAAATCATAAGAAATGAGAATGCTACATTAATTTTGTGATGTTCGTGTAAATAAAATGTGTACTAGTAACTCTGGTAAAACCCACTTCAACAGGAAAGTTCAAAGAGATGCAGAGAGGTTGAGACAGGTGGGATCTATCAACCTCAGCATGAGGTCAGAGATGAGCTAATTCTCAAGGCAGGCCTGACTCCCCTAAGACTCACCATATGAAAATAAATAAATGAATTTTCAACATTCATCTTTGGAGACCACTTTGAAAGAGCAACACACATCATGGGACTTAACCATTTGTTTTCCTGATGATCATTATGAACAAAGTCTCAATTTTCAGTTTTTCCTTGTATAGTTTCCTGTGTATGTTCACTGTCATATTTTTTAATACCTATCTGAATCAGCAATGAAAATAGGCTTCAATAGCTATATTTATTTCTATGGGAATATATATTTAACTTGAGGAAGAGCCCCTTCTAAAGGCTCTTCTTCTGACATTTATGATTTAACTACCAAACTACTGGAAAACTAAGCAAAGAATATTAGTTTTTTCTTTTTAATACTGTAGTTATTAGGAGAGAGCTAAAAAAACCCAAAGTACATTTAATGCATTTTTGATACTCAAAGGTGTCAGAGTTATTTCATATATTAAAAGTGTACTCTTTAACAATTAAAAGCAGTCAGTGGATCCATCCAACGAAATAAATGGACTTACCAAACTTCAAGAGACATTTCCAGAATCATTTCAGTGACCTAGGATAGATATATTAGTCAGATTAGGGTCATAAAATGGAAGTATATTATATATAATGCAAACAAAGTCAAAATAATTTTTGAGTGACAGATTATTTTCAACCTAAAAATATACTAAAAATAAAAGTAACATAGCTCCATGAAGACCCTAAATTATAGGTGTATCTCAATAAATAAATTTTTGCTATTTTTCATGAGATAAGCCTACTTTCTACATCATTTGTGCCACGCGGCATGTGGGATCTTAATTTCCCAACCAGGGATTGAACCTGTTCCCCCTGCAGTGGAAGCACAGAGTCTTAACCACTGGACTGCCAGAGAAATCCTATAAGTCAGCGGTCCCCAACGTTTTTGGCACCAGGGACCGGTTTTGTGGAAGACAATTTTTCCACAGATTGGCAGGGGGGATGGTTTTGGTATGATTCAAGCGCATTACATTTACTGTGCATTTTATTTCCATTATTATTACATTGTCATATATAATGAAATAATTACACAACTCACCATAATGCTGACAGGAGACGGAGCTCAGGCAGTAATGCGAGCGATGGGGAACAGCTGTAAATACAGATGAAGCTTTGCTCACTCGCCTGCAGCTCGCCTCCTGCTGCGTGGCCTTGTTCCTAACAGGCCACAGACTGGTACTGGTCCACGGCCCATGGCTTGGGGACCCTGCTATACATCATTTTAACAACCATAAGAATTGTCTTGGCATGGTTGTTTTCCTTCTTCATTAAAAAGAAGCAGTGTATACCAAAACCATTACTCAAATATCGTAAAAACTTCCTGAGATCTAAAAATATGAAGATGTGTGTCATTATTCTGGGGCTGTCTGGGCCTCAGAATCAGAGGCCAAAGTTAAAGAAAACCTGGGTGAAAATTAACACTTGTGCATTTGTGACAAGTGCAGGCTATAGTAAACTGAAGACAGAATGCCTATCCAAGGTGGACAGCAGGACCCAGGGGCCAACAAACTGTGGTCAGCTTAAGAAACATCTACAAATGGGATGTGGGGCTCAGGTTTTTATTTTTTCAACACTATATGAACCAACCAAACTTATGGGAGGAATCCATCCTGTCAGTGGGCCAATTTGGGTTTAATAAAAAAAAGAATTACTAATATCCACAGAGAAAAGGGGTATTAAAAGATGTCTTTCCAGAGGCTATAAATCTGTAGTATAGAAAGGACTTCTCAATACTATCCCTGCCATTAGTTATGAATAATGTAACTTTAGATTGTTGAGAGAACCAAATAAGAAAATGTTTTGAAGTTTCCTGCACAAGTGTAAGATGGTGCTATTATTTTTATTACATCAGTTACCATAAGAATATAGCTAGAATGAACCTGTTGAATACCTTCAAATAGAACAGAACTAGGATATGCCTCTTAAAATGGGAAGAGGATATTTTTTGAGCCAACATAAAATGCTATAGATTATGGGCTTTTTCTTTTTTGGTTTCAGGGGATGGAAAGAAATAAACTAGAAGGAGCTTTCCAAAATGTTAAAATAAGTTCATGGATAATGCTCAGTACTGAATTCTAATAGTAAGAAAAAGGTATGGAAATTATCTGTCCAAAATTTTGCCTTTCCCACTAAATCGTAAGTTCTGTCTTAAATAGGTCTCTATTACATGTTCATTGCACAGTATTTGGCATACAACATACAATCAATAAGTATCCATTGAATTATTGTGCATGTGTGTGTGGAGCGGGAGCACATCAGGCATCTTTTCCTGTCAAGAAATATCTCATTGGGAGATTGGTTCAAGATGGCGGAGTAGAAGGACGTGTGCTCACTCCCTCTTGCAAGAGTACCAGAATCCCAACTAACTGCTGAACAATCACTGAAAGGAAGACATTGGAACCAACAAAAAAGATGCCCCACATCCAAAGACAATGGAGAAGCCACAATGAGACGGTAAGAGGGGTGCAATCACAATAAAATCAAATCCCATAACCACTGGGTGGGTGACTCACAAACTGGAGAACACTTATACCACAGAGGTCCACCCACTGGAGTAAAGGGTCTGAGCCCCACATCAGGCTTCCCAACCTGGGGGTCTGGCAACAGGAGGAGGAATTCCCAGAGAATCAGACTTTGAAGGCTCGTTGGATTTGATTGCTGGATGTCTACAGGACTGGGGGAAACAGAGACTCCACTCTTGGAGGGCAAACACAAAGTACTGTGTGCATCAGGAGCCGGGGGAAGGAGCAGTAACTCCATAGGAGACTGAACCAGAGCTACCTACTAGTGTTGGAGGGTCTCCTGCAGAGGTGGGGGGTGTCTTTGGCTCACCGTGGAGACAAGGACACTGGCAGCAGAAGTTCTGGGAAGTACTCCTTGGCATGAGCCCTCCTGGAGTCCGACATTTGCCCCAGCAAAGAGCCTATAGCCTCCAGAACTGAGTTGCCTCAGACCAAACAACAAACAGAGAGGGAACTCACTCCATGCATCAGCAGAAAAGCAGATTGAAGTTTTACTGAGCTCTGCCCACCAGAGCAACACCCAGCTCTACCCACCACCAGTCCCTCCCATCAGGAAGTTTGCACAAGCGTCTTAGATAGTCTCATCCTCCAGAGAGTAGACAGCAGAAAGAAGAACTACATTACTACAGCCTGTGGAACAAAAACCACATTCACAGAAAGATAGACAAAATGAAAAGGTAGAGGACTATATACCAGATGAAAGAACAAGACACAACCCCAGAAAAACAACTAAATGAAGTGGAGCTAGGCAACCTTCCAGAAAAATAATTCAGAATAATGATAGTGAAGATGATCCAAGACCTCAGAAAAAGAATGGAGGCAAAGACTGAGAAAATACAAGAAATGTTTAATAAAGACCTAGGATTAAAGAAAAAACACTTAGAAGAATTAAAGAAGAAACAAACAGAGATGAACAATACAACTGAAATGAAAAATACACTAGATGGAATCAATAGTAGAATAACTGAGGCAGAAGAATGGATAGCTGACCAGGAAGATAGAATGGTGGAAATCACTGCCATGGAACAGAATAAAGAAAAAAGAATGAAAAGAAATGAAGACAGACTAAGAGACATCTGGGACAACATTAAACGCACCAACATTCACATTATAGGGGTCCCAGAGAAGAAGAGAGAGAAAAACGGCCTGGGAAAATATTTGAAGATTTTATAGTCGAAAACTTCCCTAACATGGGAAAGGAAATAGCCACCCAAGTCCAGGAAGCACAGAGAGTCCCAGGCAGGATAAACCCAAGCAGAAACAGGCCGAGACACATAGTAATCACATTGACAAGAATTAAAAACAAAGAAAAATTATTAAAAGCAACAAGGGGAAAATGACAAATAACATACAAGGGAACTCCCATAAGGTTAACAGTTGATTCCTCAGCAGAAACTCTACAAGCCAGAAGGGAGTGGCATGATATATTTAAAGTGATGAAAGGGAAGAACCTAAACCAAGATTACTCTACCCAGCAAGGATCTCAGTCAGACTTGACGGAGAAATCAAAAGCTTTACAGACAAGTAAAAGCTAAGAGAATTCAGCACCACCAAACCAGCTCTACAACAAATGCTAAAGGAACTTCTCTAAGTGGGAAACACAAAAGAAGGGGACCTACAAAAACAAACCCAAAACAATTAAGAAAATGGTAATAGGAACATACATATCAATAATCACCTTAAATATGAATGGATTAAATGCTCCAACTAAAAGACACAGGCTTGCTGAATGGATACAAAAACAAGATCCATGTATATGCTGTCTGCAAGAGACCCACTTCAGACCTAGGGACACATACAGACTGAAAGTGAAGGGATGGAAAAAGATATTCCATGCAATTGGAAATCAAAAGAAAGCTCTAGTAGCAATACTCATATCAGATAAAATAGACCTTAAAGTAAAGAATGTTACAAGAGACAAGGAAGGACACTACGTAATGACCAAGGGATCAATCCAAGAAGAAGATATAACAATTATAAATATATATGCACCCAACATAAGAGTGCCTCAATACATAAGGCAAATGCTAACAGCTCTAAAAGACGAAACAGACAGTAACATAATAATAGTGGGGGACTTTAACAACTCACTTACACCAATGCACAGATCACCCGACAGAAAATTAATAAGGAAACACAAGCTTTAAATGACACAATAGACCAGATACATTTAACTGATATTTAAGGACATTCCATCTGAAAACTACAGATTACAGTTTCGTCTCAAGGGCACACGGAACATTCTCCAGGATAGATCACATCTTGGGTCACAAATCAACCTGTGGTAAATTTAAGAAAACTGAAATCAAATCAAGCATCTCCTCTGACCACAACACTATGAAATTAGAAATCAATTACATTGAAAAAAACGTAAAAAGCACAAACACATGGAGGCTAAACAATATGTTACTAAACAACCAATAGATCACTGAAGAAATCAAAGAGGAAGTCAAAACATACCTAGAGACAAATGACAATGAAAACACGACAATCCAAAACCTATGGGATGCAGCAAAAGCAGTTCTAAGAGGGAAGTTTATAGCAACACAATCCTTCCTCAAGAAACAAGAAAAATCACAAATAAACAATCTAACCTTACACCTTAAGGAACTAGACAAAGAAGAACAAACAAAACCCAAAGTTTGTAGAAGGAAAGAAATCATAAATATCAGACCAGAAATAAATGAAATAGAAACAGAGAAAACAGTAGATCAATAAAACTAAAAGGTGTTTCTTTGAAGAGATAAACAAAATTGATAAACCTTTAGCCAGATTCATCAAGAAAAAGAGGGAGAGGACTCAAATCAATAAAATTAGAAAGGAAAAAGTAGAAGTTACAATGGACACCACAGAAATACAAAGCATCCTAGGAGACTACTACAAGTGACTCTATGCCAATAAATTGGACAACCTGGAAGAAACGGACAAATTCTTTGAAAGGTATAACCTCCTAAGACTGAACCAGGAGAAATAGAAAATATGAACAGACCAATCAAAAGTAATGAAATTGAAACTGGGATTAAAAATCTTCCAACAAACAAAAGCCCAGGACCAGATGGCTTCACAGGGGAATTCTATCAAACATTTAGAGAATAGCTAACACCCATCCTTCTCAAGCTCTTCCAAAAAATTGCAGAGGAAAGAACACTCCTAAACTCATTCTACAAGGTCACCATCACCCTGATACCAAAGCCAGACAAAGATACTACAAAGAAAGATAATTACAGACCAATATCACTGATGAATATAGATGCAAAACTCCTCAACAAAATACTAGCAAACAGATTCCAACAACACATTTAAAGGATCATACACCATGATCAAGTGGGATTTATCCCAGGGATGCAAGGATTCTTCAATATATACAAATTAATCAATGTGATACACCATATTAATATACTGAAGAATAAAAACCATATGATCATCTCAATAGATGCAGAAAAAGCTTTTGACAAAATTCAACACCCTTTTATGATAAAAATTCTCCTGAAAGTGGGCACAGAGGGAACCTACCTCAACAGAATAAAGGCCATATATGACAAACCCACAGCAAACATCCTTTTCAATGGTGAAAAACAGAATGCATTTCCTATAAGATCAGGAATGAGACAAGGATGTTGACACTCATCACCATTATTCAACATAGTTTTGGAAGTCCTAGCTACAGTAATCAGAGAAGAAAAAGTAATAAAAGGAATACAAATTGGAAAAGTAGAAGTAAAACTGTCACTGTTTACAGATGATATGATACTATACTTAGAGGATCCTAAAGATGCCACCAGAAAACTACTAGAGCTTATCAATGAATTTGATAGAGTTGCAGGATACAAAATTAATGCACAGAAATCTCCTGCATTCCTATACACTAATAATGAAAGATCAGAAAGAGAAATTAAGGAAACACTCCCATTTACCATTGCAACAAAATGAATAAAATATCTAGAAATAAACCTACCTAAGGAGGTAAAAGATCTGTACTCGGAAAACTAAGACACTGATGAAAGAAATCATAGATGACACAAACAGATGGAGAGCTATACCATGTTCTTGGATTGGAAGAATCAATATTGTGAAAATGACTATACTACCCAAAGCAATCAACCGATTCAATGCAATGCCTATCAAATTACCAATGGCATTTTTTACAGAACTAGAACAAAAAATCTTAAAATTTGTATGGAGACACAAAAGACCCCGAATAGCCAAAGCAGTCTTGAGGGGAAAAAAACGTAGCTGGAGGAATCAGGCTCCCTGACTTCAGACTATACTACAAAGCTACAGTAATCAAGACAATATGGTACTGGCACAGAAACAGTAATATAGATCAATGGAACAGGATAGAAAGCCCAGAGATAAACACATGCACCCAGGTCAACTAATCTATGACAAAGGAGGCAAGGATATACAATGGAGAAAAGACAGTCTCTTCAATAAGTGGTGCTGGGAAAACTGGGCAGCTACACATGAAAGAATGAAATTAGAACATTCCGTAACACCTTACACAAAAATAAACTCAAAATGGATTAAAGACCTAAATGTAAGACCAGACACTATAAAACTCTTAAGAGGAAAACATAGGAAGAACACTCTGACATACATCACAGCAACATCTTTCGTGACCCACCTCCTGGAGTAATGGAAATAAAAACAAAAATAAGCATACGGGACCTAATGAAAGCTTTTGCACAGCAAAGGAAACCATAAACAAGATGAAAAGACAGCCCTCAGACTGGGAAAAAATATTTGCAAATTAATCAATGGATGAAGGATTAATCTCCAAAATATATAAACAGCTCATGGAGCTCAATATTAAAAAAAAACAAACAACCCAATGAAAAAATGGGCAGAAGACCTAAATGGACACTTCTCCAAACAAGACATACAGATGTCCAAGAGGCACATGAAAAGCTGCTCAACATCACTAATTATTAGAGAAATGCAAATCAAAACTACAATGAGGTATCACCTCACACTGGTTAGAATGGGCATCATCAAAAAATCTACAAACAGCAAATGCTGGAGAGGGTGTGGAAAAAGGGAACCCTCTTGCACTGTTTGGTGGGAATGTAAGTTGATACAGGCATATGGAGAATGGTATGGAGGTTCCTTGAAAAACTAAAAATATAATTATCATATGACACAACAATCCCACTACTGGGCATATACCCAGAGAAAACCATAATTCAAAAAGATACATGCACCCCAATGTTCATTGCAGCACTATTTACAATAGCCAGGTCATGGAAGCAACTTAAATGCCCATTGACAGACAAATGGATAAAGAAGATGTGGTACTTATATACAATGGAATATTACTCAGCCACAAAAAGGAACGAAATTGGGTCATTTATAGAGATGTGGTTGGACTTGTCATACAGAGTGAAGTCAGAAAAAGAAAAACAAGTATCATATATTAACACATATATGTGGAATCCAGAAAAATGGTGCAGATGAAACTGTTTGCAAGGCAGAAATAGAGACACAGATGTAGAGAAGAAACATATGGACACCAAGGGGGGAAGGCAAGTGTGGGGGTTCGTGATGGGATGAATTGGGAGGTTGGAATTGACATGTATACACTGATGTGTATAAAATAGATAACAAATAAGAACCTGCTGTACAAAAAATTAAATTAAATTAAAAAAAATTTTCATTGCTACTAGCAATAAAATCATGGGCTGGTCCCACCCAGACAGCAGTTCCTACGTTTGGAATTCTATGAATAGAAATATTACTTTGAAGTCAATAAAATAATCAAGAATCCTAGTACAAATGGAATTATACATGCCCCGATGAACTGTAGTTCAGTTTTAAGTCAAAAAGACAATTGGGTTCTAAACAATTAATGTAATTGCTGTGCATTCTATCAATGAAAGCACTGCTCAGACCACATCCTAGCACATCCCCATTTCCACTTTCAAATGGAGTCTTTCCCAAAGTGGGCTTGGAAAACATTTAATATTGAATGAGGTCACTTCTTCAGATATTTAGTTAGAAAAATGAGACATGGGTAAAACACAGTCTGCTTGTTTTAAAGAAATACATGAAAGCTGCTATTAAAATGAGACTAGATTTACGGTTTTTATCTGTAAAGGGCAAAAGCACCAAGGAAGAATGGAAATTAAAAGAACAAGAATACAGCTCAATATGAAGTTTGAGCTCAATATTTAGTTTCCAGTCTAACAAATGGGAAGATTCAAAGCTGGAATGGGCTTCCTATTCCCATGTGCCATCTCATGACAGAAAATGTTTGGGAAAAAGCTGGCTTCTCAACTGGCAGATCCCTAAACATTTTACATTTTAAAATATTTGATGCCTCGGAATTCCCTGGCAATCCAGTGGTTAGGACTCTGTGCTTTCCCTTCTGAGGGTATGGGTTCAATCCCTGGTCGGGGAACTAAAATCCCACAAGCTGTGCAGTACAGCCAAAAAAAAGAAAAGAAAAAAATCTGATGCCTGAATATATCTAATGACTACTTGTCCCAACAATTTAACAAAAGGAAAATCAGCTGTGCTATGTTTATGTTCATATTTGTCTTCTCCATAAGAATATCCCTTCTACGTCCATCTGCAACATTTCTTGGCTGAGACATCCGTGATCCTAGACAGACTGCTAAGACTCTTTAAATGAAAGCAGGATGAGAGAAGACAAAACACAGGATTTTTCCACCATTCGGAGTGTTACAGAAGGTGCTGCCATGTTTCTTGTCACATGGATTCTAATCCTTACTTCCATGTGGTGCCCAAGTGGACCACTCACAACCTGGAGGAAATTTAAAATTTTCCCTCTTGATGCACTAGGTTCAGACATGCTATGAAGACGGACATTCACAATCTCTCTGTGTCTTTCACCTGGAACATGTCATTCAGATAAAAGTGCCACAAAAATACGTGCTTCCTGTGAGGCATTAAACAATTATTGTAAACTCCTTCCCACACACTCCATGAAGCACTCTTCCAGGTGGCTTGCATTATCAAGGCAATTAGAAGGAAAGGCGACCAAATTTCCCTGGGTCTTCCCCACCCCATAATACTTAGCCAGGAACAAGGACAATGAAGAGAGCTCCTCCACCTCTTCTAGGAATTATTAATGTGAGAAGCAGGCTGTACTCATTGTATGTTCTTGGGGGGAAACAACAATCTCTTTTTTGAATTCCACAGTGGAAAGCAATTTTAGACGCTTACAATGGGAGATGTTCAGTTGGGGCAAGGGAGGGGAACTATAGGAGAGAAACTGTTTTTAAAAAAGCCATTTCAGACTTAAAAATAATTTTTAAAGTATCTAACCCACGAATTCTCTTGCAAACTTCCCAGGGTCATTTTGAAATAATAAAGCTAATGCAACAAGCATAGTGCCTGGCATTAAGGAAGTCATTTAAAATTATTATTTCCGGGCTCCCCTGGTGGCGCAGTGGTTGAGAGTCCGCCTGCCGATGCAGGGGACAGGGGTTCGTGCCCTGGTCCAGGAATATCCCACATGCCGCGGAGCGGCTGGGCCCGTGAGCCATGGCCGCTGAGCCTGTGCGTCCGGAGCCTGTGCTCCGCAACGGGAGAGGCCACAACAGTGAGAGGCCCGCGCACCACAAAATAAATAAATGAATAAATAAAGTGTTTAAGTGTTAAAATTATCTCCAAAAGATGTACACAGTCAAATAATTTTTAACTTGAAAATCTATCCTATTAGTAAAGAGCTCATCAAATATGCCATGCCTTCTCTTACTAAAATACTCCAGTATTTACAAACTTCACTTTCAATAAAACTTTATTTTGAATTCTGATCCCTCCTGAGTCAATTTACTCTTTTTTTTTTTTTTTTTTTGCGGTACGTGGGCCTCTCACTGTTGTGGCCTCTCCCGTTGCAGAGCACAGGCTCCGGACGCGCAGGCCCAGCGGCCATGGCTCACGGGCCCAGCCGCTCCGTGGCATGTGGGATCTTCCCGGACCGGGGCATGAACCCGTGTCCCCTGCATCAGCAGGCGGACTCTCAACCACTGCGCCACCAGGGAAGCCCCAATTCACTTTTTTTCCCCCCTTGGTAGAAACAAAGAGCAACTTATTGCCATGTTGATTCAATAATCATTTATATCTTTCAAGAGAATTACATAATAGTTTTTGCTTTGCCTGTATTTACCTGACCTATGCAAGATAGCAAATAAAATTATATCCAAAAAAAGGGCAACTTTTTCAAAAAATCATGTTTCCATAAACTGTAACTTCATCCTATGAAGAAGTAATCATATGTGGATCTAACAAATAGGCAATTCAAGTGCAGAGTAGAAGTTACAATCCCACCAATACAAACAAGGTCACATGTAAATAAATTTTGCATGTTTAAAATTGAATGATACACTGCTAAAATCATCTTTTTAAACACATGTGACTTTTTGATAACACCAAAAACTAACATTTTTTTGACTGAGATATAATTGCCATATAACATATCAGTTTCAGGTATGTAACATAATGATTCAATATTTGTGTATAATGCAAAATGATCACCACAGTAAGTCTAGTTAATATATCTAATTTCTTAATTAATTTAGCATTTATTACCAGGAATCATATAATCCATCACCCAAGAATTCAGGATAATTGTGTCTCCCCAGATAACCCAGACAGTCTTAAAAGATTTGAAAGATTAAAAAGCACACTATTTTCCCTGTAGCCATGTTTCACTCTATCACACAGAGCTTTCTTCCTTTTATTAGACAACAATCTCTTTGCTCTTAACTTAAGGTCCCTTTTCTTTATATGGACACTGGAAATTCAGAAAGAGCTGTGTAATCATCAGCTATTATACAATAAACCAGATTTCCTAGAGCACTAGTACCAAGCCAAAACACTATCTTTTTTTCTCCAAATGGAAATCTCTCACATTCTTGTTTTTCTGTTTTTTAAACTTCATTTACTTTCATTATGCCCGTCTGAGCACTTCCCAGATTTTCTATATTTCCCATAAATGCATTCAGAAATGAGAGTGTCTGGGCTTCCCTGGTGGCGCAGTGGTTGGGAGTCCGCCTGCCGATGCAGGGGCACGGGTTCATGCCCCGGTCCGGGAAGTTCCCACATGCGACGGAGCGGCTGGGCCCGTGAGTCATGGCCGCTGAGCCTGCGCGTCCAGAGCCTGTGCTCCACAACGGGAGAGGCCACAGCGGGGAGGGGCCCGCGTACCGCAAAAAAAAAAAAAGGAAGTGTCTGATGTGTGTCAGGCTGGGTAACAACAGTAAATAGGCTGAAAGTGTTCTAGTCCCTGATGGAGCTTAGGTCCAGAAGAGGACCCCAAGGATACAAGAGCACTCTAAAATGCCCTGTAATTTAAAAGTTATAAACTGTAGAAGTACGAAAACAGACTCACTTAAGTTTCCATTGATAGTGTTCCAAAATAAAAATGCATTCTCTCATAAAGCCAGGAATTATTTGACCTTCGTCTGAACTCTGCCCTGCATCAATGTAATGGCATTCACATCTTAGCCAAAGATCTCCCAAATTTCTCACAAAATTATATATTTCTCTTGTTTTCCCTCCAAAATCTGCTTGGTCTCATTCACTTTGCTAAATTGTTGTCTTTGTCTTCACACATCAATACATGGTTTTCCAATGAAATCATCCTGATACTGACTCGCCATCAAAACTCCCATTTTTTAAAAGTTTTGTCACTATCTCTTCTATAGAACTCTTTCATTCATTTTCAAGTTGCAATCAGGAATGAGCAAAAATCAAAGAAAGCATTCAGCCAAAATTAGATACCACAGAAACAGTGAGACATGGCTGTTTTTAAACAATAACACTAACTTCTAAATAAATATGTCAACTTAAAACACGACACAGTGGAAAATCAGAGGCTACCTTCCTCAGAATATTGGCCAAGATAAAGATTCATCTAGAGAATAAAGAAGTGTAATTTTTCCCTGTCTTACTTCCAAATCTTAGCATGTTCACGATTTTCTTGAAGTGGGCTACTTTGTTTACACAAAACACACTAAATTTGGAAGAAACTCTTTCTGCTTTAAAATGGGATATTGCAACCCAAAGCCACACTTAATATATTCAGTAATGGGTGACTAGAGCATTCTTGATTTTGAACTGTGTTGAAACAATGATTACTAAATTTATAGGCTCTACCCGTATATAAATAAGTTCATTTCAATCAGTAAGTTCAAACAAATAAGTAAGTGTAGTAGTCAGTTAAGTCAGTTTCATGAAGCACTTGACAAATAGTTCAATCTGGCCAGTATAATTAAATGAGAATATCTAATATTTATTTACTGTTTACTGGGCCAGGCACTGTTCTAAAACTCTCCATGTATTAACACATTTAACCATAACCACAACCTTTAGAGGTAGGTATGATATATATACAGCTCTGTTTCACAAAGGGGCATGCAAGGTGAAGAGAAAAAAAATAACTTGTCTGACATCACACAGTGAATAAGTAGCCGAATCATGATTCCAACCAGACGGTGGCTGTCTGACTCGGAGCCTGGGGTCAAAAGCTGCACGTCCCACCAGTTTCTCTCAAATGACAACTCTGACACTCTCTAAACTTATGATTCCAACAAGCACAACCTAACCTGGATTTTATAAATGTTAGCTGGGAAACAAAACTGTGGACCCAAATTGGCTTTCTCCTTAAAAAAATAAATAAAAATTTAAAAAAGGGAGAGAGAGCATTCTGAAATTGAGTTGAATGATAAATCATAGTCTCCGGAAAAGCTGAAAAAATTCCTGCTTTCCAACTTTAGTCGATCCTCACTGCCACTAAGCAATCATTCCATTCCACTCTTACTGACGCATTAAAGCTAATGCTACACTTTGTTCAAGTCACCCCGTATTCCTCATACCTCCCACTTTCGACAGAGGTAGTCTGCTAAAGCTGCGTCAGCCTTCTTATTTTTAATATCAAACATTCTTTATCTTTACCTACCAACTTTTGGTTTAGTAATACTTCTGAGGAAAAAGCCAAATGCTGTTTGCTCTAAATTCCCCATTACTTGGTCAGAAATCTTCCATGACTCACTGCTGTCAATAAGATAATATCTAAAGCCAGCTTCCTGAATTTGGGCTCTGCTAAAGTTTGATCCCCATGTACCTGTTCTTCCTTCACGTACAAATGCTCTGGTCCCCTGGCACTTGTCTAGACACCATTTCCTGAGCATGCTTGTCTTTTCTAGTCCCAGAACTGTGAGCAAGGCCTCAGGCTGTTCTCTCCACCAGAATGGCCTTCTACCGCTTTAGTGATCCAACCACATCCTTCCTTTAGGAACAAGCCCATGCCATTGATATCCACTGTAACCCACAATGGTCCACAGTAACCCCATGCCCCACCCTCATCTCTTCCTACTCTCCCTACTACTCTCTGTGTTCCAGCCATGCTCTCCTCCTTGCTGTTACTCAACAAGCCAGGCAAACTTCTGCTTCAGGACCTTCCTACTCAGAGTGGCTTCTCCCCTCAGGTATCATCAGAGATGCTTTTCTCAGCCACAGTTTTGGAACTGCATTTGCAACCCTCTTCACACACATATGCATACTCTCCTCTCCTCCTTCCTTGGTTTATTTAGCACTTATCTCTATCACTATCCAACACAGGCATCTTATTTATCTTACTAAGTAGAATGTAAGTTCCAGGAGGGTAGGGATTCCTGTTTGTTTTACTTATTTCTGAACAGGTAGTGCCTAAAGACTGTCTGACACACAGTAAGTGCTCAATAGTTATTTGTGAAATGAATGAATGGATGAATAATTCCTTCTTATAACTCTCATTGTATACATTGTCTACACAATTTATTTAGCACTTACAATTATAAATTTGTAAATAATGAACTCTAGTTGATGATATGCTGAAGTCTTTAGGGATGAAGCATACTATTGTCTGCAGTTTGTGTTTCAATGTATCAAGATGGGGAATTCCCTGGCGGTCCAGTGGTTAGGACTCCACAGTTTCACTGCAGAGGGCCCGGATTCCATCCCTGGTTGGGGCACTAAGATCCCACAAACCAAATGGCACGGCCACAAAGACAAACAAACAAACAAACAAATAAATAAATAATGTATCAAAATGGTTTGATGGACGGACAGATAGAAAGATATGTGAAAAGCAAGTAGAATAAAATGTTAATTGTAGAATCTAGGTAGCAGTTATATGGGTATCCAATGTAGAAATATTTCAACTTTGTATATGCTTGAAAATTTTGATAATAAAATTTGAAGCAAAATATAATACCTTAGAAAGGCCTTTTTTGACTATATAAACTCACTTGCCCACCAACTGTTCTCTATCACATCCCTCTATTTTATTTTTTTCATAGTATTTATCACTAGCCGATATTGTGTTGATTATCCTTTTGCTTCCTGTTGCCTATTTACTTTCCCCATCAGCATGCAAGCTCCCTGGGAACCATCATCCACCATGTCCTCTGCTGTTTGCCCATCACCTAGAATATTGCCTGGAACACACTCAGTGTTTAATAAATAACTCCTAAGTAAGTAAATCAATGAATAGATAGATGCCTCATGAGACTGCTTATTATATTACTCATCAGCTTATACGTGAATGCCTACTCCTTTCCAAACAGACTATTAGTTTCTTGAAAATGAAACTTTTAATAGCTTTCTTAATATTAATTGACGTTTTAGGTACACAATAAAGGCTCAAATTCTCATATTAAAAAATAATCTATGGATAGGTCAGTACTATAAAACTGCATAATATAGATTTTTTAATACATTATCATGTTTTTCCATATCTGTAAAATGGGAAGCATTGAAAACTTCTGGGTAAAAATAGTCAAGTGAAAAATAAGATATTCTTTCTAGATCACAGAATTTTATAAATTAAAAAGTATTTAGAAATAAGTTAATGGAGGGACTACCCTAGTGGTCCAGTGGTTAAGACTGTGTGCTTCCACTGCAGGAAGCACGGGTTCCATCCCTGGTCTGGGATCTAAGATTCCGCATGCCTCCCGGTACACCTCCCCCCAAAAAGTTAATGGAAACCTTCATTTTAGAGATGAAGCAAATAAGACTCAGAGAGAAAGAATGACAACTCAAACACTCTAGAGGGAGGTTAGTAACAGACAAAATGAGAGCCCAGGTCTCCCGGTTCCCAGTTTCTACCCTGAGTGGGTAGAGCAGGACCCTGGGAATCAGGCAATCTCCACTTGGAGGCTCCTGTTCTTTCTCCAGCTGGCTCCTGGCCACAGAAATCCCTCTATGTTGACTCAGTATGAACTTTTGGATGACAAAATTTTGAAGGAGTTTTTGCTAATAATGTCTTGGCTTGAAGCATAAGTTCTTCCTTTGCCAAACTCAAGTGGTCTTTTTATTATATCAGATTGCCTTAATCATCTCCAAGAACTGTTTATAAATCTCCTCTCCCACATGATTCCCTCGCAACTTGTTTTCTCTTATAACCTCCGTGAACACTGTAGACAAAAGTCCTCCTCTGAAAGACGGGGATTCAGGGATGAGGAGGGGCTGGATGGCTTGCTTAGGACACGCCACATGGTCTGGGGGACAAATGGGGGTTCTCCCCAACCAGCCATTATGCATTTACTTTTCTCCCACTACCATCACAGGTCACCAACTCAAAGAATTGTCATTCAGACGAAAACTACAAAGGACTCTTGAAAACAGTGTAATGAAAGAAAGCTGTTGGCCAACTGTTTTCTCAAGCACACTAAGGAAAATATGTAAGCTACTTTAAATTCAGGAATGTAGAAAGTCTTTTTTAGAGCCCCAGGGTTACACACCTAAGCATAGGAAATGACAGGAGGAGAGGAAATGCATGTTTTCCTACAGTATCTTCTCTTAAAATCAGTCTTTTTGTCATAGACTGAAGGGCAGAAAAAAACATTATATTTCAGAAAGGCCAATTGTGCTTATGAAGCCCTCAACAAGGGTTTATTGAGAACCAATCCTAGCAACATGCCATAGGTAAGGTCTGCGGATGTTATAACATTTAGCCACTTCTAACTCTCTATCCCACTGCTCACCAACACATACTTGCCAAGCCATGTAACTTGTCATGCCCCAGCTTGTTTTATGCTTTCAAAATTCCATGCCTTTGCAGTTTCTACTAGAAACTAGAACGCTCATAACTGCTTCTCTGCCTACTGAAATTCTATTCTTCACAAACATTTATATACTGCTTAATATGTACCAGGCAATAAGCATTATATGTATGTACAGATACACCTATGTGAGTATTATATGTATTACTAGAATCAATTATTCTTATATATTTTATATGTAATGTTATATACTTAATAAACAAAGTAATATATAATCATAGTTTATATAAAATTATATAAATCATAATTAAATAATTAGATCTAAATGTATTTAAATGTAATATACATTATAATATATAATTATATGGATATATTATATATAAATATAACTAACTCATGTAATCATAATGATTCTCCTATGAGATATAATCTCCACTTTACAGATGAGCAAATTGAGATTCAGAGGAACTAAGTGATTTCCCCAGGATGAAACAAATGGTAAGAAACAGAGCTGGGATTTAAACACCAAATAACCTGGCTTCAAATGACAAGGTATTAACCACTATGTTCACTGTTCGACCTGCTCAAAATCATCTACTGATATGGAGCCATCTCTGGCCTCCTCTCACAACATAATCTTTCTTTATTCTGTCTTCCCCCTGCACTCTGAACACACCTCATTGATACTTATCTTACTGTGTAGTGGTTTCTTTTCATCAAATGGATCTCCCTTCATTCATTTCCTTTTCCAATCCCTACCTCTCATCCACCCCAGATGAAGATAATTGAGGGAAGAGCTTCCTGTACCATATTCTTCTTTATGTGCCTTGAACACAACACAATGGTTGGTAGACTCCAATAAACGTTTGAAAGAAGAATGAATGAAATAACTTTAAAAGAGGTAAACAGAAATGTGGGCAGTGTATCTCTTAGCACTGGGTAGAAAACATATAGAAGACATGCTTCCTGGAGCAGCTAAAGGTATCAGCAGGGAGTATGTGACTGGAGTGTCCTCAAGGCAACTGGGTCACTCTGATTACATGAACTGGTCAGGGTCCTTTGGGCTTAAGTCAGTTTCTAAATAGGTATATACTCATGGAATAAATATAAACTATGTATTAGGTCTGTAATTAGGCATGCATAACCAGTATTCCAGTTTCCTGACCAGGATTTGAGTTTGAACAGTTTAAATGATTTGGTCCCAATGAACAACACGTAATTATCATGGGGGTTCAGGAAGAGGTCATATGGGATGCTAACAGTTAGGAAAGGAGGTAGGAGTTAAGGGATAAGGAGATGTGGGTGAGGGGAGAGATTTGAAAATCATCCCAAGGAACAAAAACACCAAGCTGTTTCCCAAAAGAAGAAATTAATACACTAACCAGCTTTCTGAATCCTGGTCTACCAGTTGCTTACATTTCTCGCTATAAACTACTACACTAGTTTCCTGTAAAATTCAGAATCCAATGTTTGCTCTGTATAAATAATTTCTCTAGGGTTTTATTAATCTTAAATAAATTATTGAAATTTCAGAAATGCAGCAAACTTAAGAAAGAAAGAAAGAAAGAAAGAAAGAAAGAAAGAAAGAAAGAAAGAAAGGAAGAAAGGAAGAAAGGAAGGAAGGAAGGAAGGAAAGGAAGGAAGGAAAGGAAGGAAGGAAAGGAAGGAAGGGAAGGAAGGGAAGGAAGGGAAGGGAGGGAGGGAGGGAGGGAGGGGGGAGGGAGGGAGGGAGGGAGGGAGGGAGGAAGGAAGGAAGGAAGGAAGGAAGGAAGGAAGGAAGGAAGGAAGGAAGGAAGGAAGGAAGGAAGGAAGGAAGGAAGGAAGGAAGACTAGGAAGGAAGTGAAGGAAGGATTTCCAAACATTAAACTCCAACTTTCCAGGTTAAGTAGATTTTATCTGACATATGGTTGAAAAATAATTCGTTGTGCTGCTTACTTGGTTGAAAATAAAAGGAACCTCTTTCTTCTCTCCCACTTTCATAGAAGATATGGGAAATATTGCTGTCCCGAGTGTTTCATCCATGACGTAATTGGCATCCATCAACGTGATCTATAGAGAGTAAAAGGTAGAGCAGAGGTATCAAATTTTTCTGGAATCTTTGGAAATTATATCTATAATCTCCATCACACTTAAAAAATGAAAATTCTCAAGTGATATTTAACAGTCATTTGAAATCCTCAATATTCAACTGGTAACAATACTTTGTCTTTTGTTTCTGAATGCCACATTTGCTTCTAACATAATAATTAATTTTTCACTTTCCTGATTGATATTATCACACTTTGAAAAATGAAACTTTATCCCCTCTCTGGGGAAATGCTATTTTTGGAATATGAGAAAGAAATTAATGTAGAAAATCTATGCAACTATTTTGGAAAAGATCTATGTGAACTTGTTTTAAAGCTAATTATTTGAACTTTAAGCTAATAAAGTTAATTTATTTTAAAGTCCTAATCAATTGACAATATTTTTATTCTATTGTACTTGGATCCTCCTTTTTCTAACAGAGCGAATATTTTCTCCAAAGCACATGAGGAGGATAACTGATTCTTCCCAGCCCCACCTAACTCCTGTATTTCCCACTGGACACTCACATAGCTTGATGTGCAGTAGCTAGAAGCTCATCTACCATATACTGCACAGCTGGACTCCAACTACAGCAAACTGAGAAGAATGAAGGCAGTGAGGGGACAAACTCAAGCATCAACCTCAACGTGGTGATGGCCATCTCACTGTCCCCAAATGACTCACTTACCTCCAAAACATTGTCCTGATTAGGATCCAAAATAAATTCAAAGGTCTCATTCCACACAGGGTTTATGTCATTATTGAAGTGTTTTGTTCTCTTCCTGCTGTCAGGGGTTGAGGAGATGAAAAGTTCCACATACGGGTCTGGAGTGTCAACTATAGACAGTAAACACAAATGAGAAGGGGGCAAAAATGTGATTAATTCCTAATTTGTTTTTATTAATATGTGTTATCAGATTATTTTCAGTGAATCTGCAATAACATATTCAAAATGTCTGAGACAAAATGATATATAATAGAAGAACGTCATAGGTTATATACTGTTTACATATTATGTCCCTGCACTTCCCAACAGTCCTGTGAGAGGGAATCATTTATTTGGTACTTTATTCAAAATTCCTCTGTCCACCTAGAGGGCACGGTCACTGCAATCAACAACTTAGTCCAACTGCTAGACAATGATAACAATCTCACTCAGCTAACCACAGCGTAACCTTCACCCCAGGACTACGATGGCAACAAGATCATGAGTTCAGGATCATCATGATTGTTTATATTAGAAAAAAAATTAACCTACTATGTTATTTGCCAAACAAAATAATGAAAGTTGGTGTGGCATAAGTATTGCTTGTAGTTATAAGGCTGCCTTATATGGTTGTACAGGTTGTGCACTGAAGAACTCTAAAGGGAGGCATTTACATTAGTAGTCAAAATATACTTCTCTATTTATTATGGTGGTATTCAGTAAGATCGAAGTGGGCATCTCAAGGAAGTGACAGCTTTTTCTGTTACACATAAAGACCCCCTGAGGGCATGATATGGGTGCCACTTTATTTATTATTTATTTATTTATTTTAAACATCTTTATTGGAGTATAATTGCTTTACAATGGTGTGTTAGTTTCTGCTTTATAACAAAGTGAATCAGTTATACATATACATATGTTCCCATATCTCTTCCCTCTTACGTCTCCCTCCCTCCCACCCTCTCTATCCCACCCCTCTAGGTGGTCACAAAGCACCGAGCTGATCTCCCTATGCTATGCGGCTGCTTCCCACTACCTATCTATTTTACGTTTGGTAGTGTATATATGTCCATGCCACTCTCTCACTTTGTCCCAGCTTACCCTTCTCCCTCCCCATATCCTCAAGTCCATTCTCTAGTAGGTCTGTGTCTTTATTCCCATCTTACCCCTAGGTTCTTCATGACCTTTTTTTTTTTCTTAGATTCCATATATATCTGTTAGCATACAGTATTTGTTTTTCTCTTTCTGACTTACTTCACTCTGTATGACAGACTCTAGGTCCATCCACCTCACTACAAATAACTCAATTTCATTTCTTTTTATGGCTGAGTAATATTCCATTGTATATATGTGCCACATCTTCTTTATCCATTCATCTGTCGATGGACACTTAGGTTGCTTCCATGTCCTGGCTATTGTAAATAGAGCTGCAATGAACATTTTGGTACATGACTCTTTTTGAATTATGGTTTCCTTAGTGTATATGCCCAGCAGTGGGATTGCAGGGTCGTATGTTAGTTCTATTTTTAGTTTTTTCAGGAACCTGCATACTGTTCTCCATAGTGGCTGTATCAGTTTACATTCCCACCAACAGTGCAAGAGTGTTCCCTTTTCTCCACACCCTCTCCAGCATTTATTGTCTCTAGATTTTTTGATTATGGCCATTCTGACCAGTGTGAGATGATATCTCATTGTAGTTTTGATTTGCATTTCTCTAATGATTAATGATGTTGAGCATTCTTTCATGTGTTTGTTGGCAGTCTGTATGTCTTCTTTGGAGAAATGTCTATTTAGGTCTTCTGCCCATTTTTGGATTGAGTTGTTTGTTTTTATGATATTGAGCTGCATAAGCTGCTTATAAATTTTGGAGATTAATCCTTTGTCAGTTGCTTCATTTGCAAATATTTTCTCCCAATCTGAGGGTTGTCTTTTGGTCTTGTTTATGGTTTCCTTTGCTGTGCAAAAGCTTTGAAGTTTCATTAGATCCCATTTGTTTATTTTTGTTTTTATTTCCATTTCTCTAGGAAGTGGGTCAAAAAGGATCTTGCTGTGATTTATGTCATAGTGTGTTCTGCCTATGTTTTCCTCTAAGAGTTTGATAGTGTCTGGCCTTACATTTAGGTCTTTAATCCATTTTGAGTTTATTTTTGTGTATGGTGTTAGGGAGTGTTCTAATTTCATACTTTTACATGTACCTGTCCAGTTTTCCCGGCACCACTTATTGAAGAGGCTGTCTTTTCTCCACTGTATATTCTTGCCTCCTTTATCAAAGATAAGGTGACCATATGTGTGTGGGTTTATCTCTGGGCTTTCTATCCTGTTCCGTTGATCTATCTTTCTGTTTTTGTGCCAGTACCATACTGTCTGGGTGCCATTTTAAATAGAAAGGAACAACTGCAAATAATGGAACTATTTAAATTTCCTCCCACCTTACATATACTTAACAACAAGGCAACTGACCCTGAATGTGGAAATATTGATTACTCCCCCTTTTTTTGTTAATAGATCTTTATTGGAGTATAATTTCTTCACAATACCATGTTAGTTTCTGTTGCACCACAAAGCGAATCAGCCACATGCATACACATGTCCCGATATCCCCTCCCTCTTGAGCCTCCCTCCCATCCTCCCTATCCCACCCCTCTAGGTCATCGCAAAGCACCGAGCCGATCTCCCTGTGCTATGCTGCTGCTTCCCACCAGCCAACTATTTTACATTCAGTAGTGTATATATGTCAATGCTACTCTCACTTCGCCCCAGCTTCGCCCTCCCACCCCATGTCATCGAGTCCATTCTCTATGTCTACTCTTTATTCCTGCCCTGCAACTAGGTTCATCAGTATCTTTTTTTTTTTTTAGATTCCATATATGCACTTTAGCATACAGTATTTGTTTTTCTCTTTCTGACTTGCTTCACTCCCTTTTAATGGCTCCTTTGAATCCTTCATCTGACAGCATTGCACATACTATATTTTATAAAGGAAACTACACATCTATCTATCTTTTCCTACAAGACTGTCAACAACCTGAGGTTAGAAACCAAGTCTTATTCATCTTTATGTCTTCAGAACCTAACAACTATCACGATATTTAAGGTCTCCTCACTTAAGGACTCGACTTTTCTCTTTAACTCATCCTTTCCCATGTGGCCATTACAACTCATAACCACAAAAACCAACCATCAAGTGATGCCTGATAGGATCTCTGTTGAGCACTCCACATACATGAGTCTCATTCTAATCTCACAAGAGCACTATAAGTATTTTTAGTGTTGAGGCAACAAGAACTGAGAGATGTTAAGCAATCTGTCCAATATCACACAGCTAGTAAGTATCAGAGCAAGATGGGACTGCAACAATCATCCTCTCAATGACATCATGCTCCTAAGTGCTAAAGATGTGATCATAGGTATGGCTTGTTATGGAAAGAGGAGGTGGAAAAGAGCTTTGGAGAAGAAGAGGAAGGGCAACAAGCAGGAAGAAAAGAGGAGGGAAGGGGTAAGGATGGAAAGAGAGAGAGGTGCAGAGGTTCATAAAAAAAAGATACAAAAATTGAAAACAAAGGAAAAGCAAAAATAATAGTTCTTAAATGACTGTCTTTCAAAGAATAGTTTTTAAAAAAATAATTTAAAAAATATACTTTGTCCTTTCACAGTAGTTATGGTCAAATAATGTAATCAATGTCCCTCACAGCTCTTCTATGTGGTCATCAGATTTTTTAAGTGGGCTTTTTTATTGTTAAGTGGGAAAATCTACAAATGAGGTATTAGCATTTGGGATTGTCTTTTAGTTAATTTTTCCACTTGCAGCTTATGCATCATTGGTCAAGGGCAGGGGAGTCTCAGAAGTGAGAGTGCAAGGTAAATGCCTAGGGAAAATTAACCACCACACATTTCAGGGCCTCTCGCCTTCTGAGATGGCCCACACCCTGTCTGTGAAGTGTGTTTTCCCCCAAGGCCCTTCTCACCTTTTGAGACAGACCTCATTATGTCTATGGAATGTGTATCTCTCTAAATAAACCTACAAGAAAGAAAGGAAGGAAGGAAGCAAGCAAGGAAGCAAGGAAGGAAGGAAGGGGGAAAGAAAGAAAAGAAAAGGAAAGGAAAGAGAAGAAAAGAGAAGAAAAAAGATAAATGCCTAGGGTTCTGATTAAAAATACAGACCCTTGACCCACATCCCATAAGACCCATAATCAGGAGATCTGTAATGGGACTAGGGATCTGCATTTTTCAACAATTATTCTAGTTGATCTGATGTAGGTCATGTTCTGTTCACACTTTTGATATTTTATTTTAGGAGGAAATAGCTAGTTATTCCCATTTCATTTATTTATTTCTTCATATTGAGATATAATTGATATATAACATTGTGTAAGTGTAAGCTATACAATGTGTTGGTTTGATACATTTACATATAGCAATTTCTAACTCAATGCTTTTCTCTCTCAATGGGACCATGGAAGACAAATTAGAAAACAAAAAACTTGGCAGGAAGGATGGCAAGAGGAAATGGGCCAAAGAAGAGAAGGACATGCTACAAGGGGACTCAACTCACTCCTCAACCAAGAGATGACTGTTCCTTTTCCTTAACCATGTTTCTGCCACATCTCCAGTACTCAGGGTTGCAAACCACAAATATAACTACATGTTTAGAATATCAGGTAGTAGAAGACTATAAAGAAAAATATTTTTCCTTTTTTGAATGGAGGTAGATATGTGCTTTTAAAGAGAATATTCAATGGCACTTCACATTAAATGTAGAAAAATAAAAATGTAGCCCTTCCTTATCTCATAAGGCTGGTTCTTTCTTATGGGATTAATGCTCTTTTATATGTTTTCCCCCAAATATCAGAAAACACAAATCAAGCAAAAGCTAATCTAGAAAACAAAAAGTGTGCCAGGAAGGAGAAACATGCAGATGGTAGACATCATTCATTCATTCAACAAATATTTGGATGCCTACTATGCCAGGAACTGCCCATCAAGAAGCAGTTTGGCCAGCACATCTGTTACGTGACTTGGATCACACAGCTGGTGAGTGTGGAAGCTGGAATTATATTTGTTCTGAGGAACTGCCTGCCCTGGGAACCACCCCTTTAAGGACCATTATGACAGTTTGCACAAAAAAGCATCCCATGGACTCCTACTTGTTCCAAAAAATGGCCCACCACAAAAAGCCCTTGCCTCTAACTCAGAACAATCCTTCCTCTATTGAAATATTCTAACTTGCTTGTTTATACCTTTGCATCCAAAGACTACCAAATGTATCTAAAGACCAAAGATCATTTCCAAAAATCTCACCTTAATAGAACGCTTGCAGATCACTGATTTTCTCAGGAATTCCTCTTTTTAATCTATAGCACTTACACTCGCTCTTCTAACACCTTGGAAGTCTTGCCAAAACACAGCAAATAGGTTCACTTGCTGCAAGTTTATGAATACATAGCCTTTTTTAATTGTGTCAAAAAAAGAAAAAAAAAAGCAGTTTGGCTTGGCTTGGATAGGGAGCCAAACACAAAAGTGCAGATTTGAAATATGGAAGTGAGTCAAATGCTAATAGCCTAATTTTAGAGGCAAGAGTAAATGGAAGACAAGCAGATACACTCCACCAATGACTAATAACTCAGTCACCCAGGTTATTACACACACATAAAGTCAAGTCGTAGGTGGAGAAATGGCCTTTTGAGGCTTAATCGTCATTTGAATCTTTGAACACGAGGAAGGACAGGTTTTCTTGGGTCAAACAAGAAAGAGAAAGTAGAAAGTAAAGTTCCTTGGGAGGAACCAGATAGGGACAGGATGCAGCAAATTGAAGTGGTATAAGTCAACCAGCGATATTACCATCTTCTCAGCCATTTTGGACTCTCGGTGGGTCATATGCTTTTCCAAATTCTAACTGACAAAATAATAAAGAAATTACCATACAGCAAGATGCCAACCCTATGTTTATATGTCAAAACAACAACAGACTTCTTTTAAAAATTGGAATCCAGTTCAAAGCTGTCATTTTAGATTCTTATTTTTACTTAAAAAAAAAAGTCAATACTCTAAAATTTTTCTCAAGACTGGTGGTTTTTCTAGTTTCTCCTCTTGCTTCATTAATGAGACACCAAAGGGTGCTGAACAGTGGAAAACCACTGACAGCTGTAAACTGTGATACTGCAATCTGCGTCATTGCTAATCTTTGTAAGTTAAGAAACAGCTGTAGCAGTGGTAGACACCACAGGATGAAAAGAAGTTTTAAGAAGCTATTTTAAAATTGGATTAAGATAATCACATATCTCTGCTCAGTTTTTTTTTAAACATAATCTATAATCTTCATTGGCATGGTAGCGCGTGGAACCTTTGAAAGGGGGAAGCAGTCCATTTTGACAGCAAAACTTAGCCCGATGCTTTAGAGAAGTTCCTAGAAATGCATTGAGGGAAAAAAAAAAGTCAAACACAGGAAAAGAATTTTTTTTTTTCTCGCCTTTGTACTTATTTCAGGCCTTTGGGAATTAATGCCTATAGGGTAACTGGGTGTTGAGTCACTGATTCAGCTTCACCTTGATTAGGTCCAGCGAAAACAGGTGGTAAGGTAAAGATATAATGTGTGGGTAAAGACTTACATCTTATCCTTTTATCTAAATCTTGACTAACAAAAATGTTGGGGGTGTGGGATACAGAGCTGATGCGTGTAGACATGAAACTACAGGCACCACAAATAGCTTCAGAGTTCCCGGGTTATAAAACTCCTTATAAATTTCAGTAGTTGAAGGAGTGCCCGCCTAAAGTCATAACAGGTCCATCTGTCATTTTGGCTTTGTCTGAGTAATATATTATATGATTCATCACAGGAGCTGGTGGCAGCTTCTAAACTCCAAGTTCGATTTTAAATATGCTCCATTTGCTTTCTCATATCCATTTTGCTCAGTATCAACTTAAACCCTTTGCTTCAAATAAAGATGACCCATAACCTGTTACAATTCATGTGATATACAGCAAAAAGAAAACCCAAAGGAAAAGTCCTCCCAAATCCACAGTCAAAATATCCTATTCTGAATAGCTATGGTCCACTGATGGTGAGCATAAAGCAGTGTTTTCCAAAGCACAGTCCACTAGAGTATCTTCACAGTATCATCTGGAGTGTTAAAAATGTAGACACCTTGCATTTTCAGTCTTCTGCAAGGGCTTGGAAATCTGCATTTTTAACAACTTGACCAGAACGATATTTATGCACACAAGTTTGAAAAACGGGATTTAAAGTATATTATGACAATCAAATACAGAACAATGGTATAATAACACCCACAGAAAAGTAGAAACGTTTTGGCATTGAGAAGTCAACAGACTTCGTCGTGGATATTCTGCCCATGGACTATATTAAGCACAATCCAGTAATTCACGTCTGTTTCTCTTAAGCCATTAAATACATTTTCAAGTGACCACATGAAAACAAATCCAAGAATAAAGTATGTGTGGGTGCGTGAGTTAGCAATCTATTTAAGGTGATGGACTGATATTCAAGTGTTCTGCTTCATTATCACCAAAGTAAGAATGCCATAGTAAGACCAAAAATTAAATAATTTGTTGAAAGAATGCCTCTGAATACTATTTTCCAATGTGATCACTCCTTTAAATGTTTATCATTTAGTGATAATGATAATTACACGGTGAACTTAAAGCTTTTAAACATAAAGACTGAAAAACTTAAGTGTTTTATGATTGCCAACTTCTTCACTATCCCTGCCCTATGCCAGCAGAGCTGCTGGTATAAACCCTAGGAAAGTGATGGTTAGCCTCACTATAAACGTATGAATTTCAATAACAGTTTAGTTCTTTCCTTAATGTAACGTTTTTATTGAAGGATAAGATACATGCAGAAAACTCAGATGATTGTAACCATACAGTTTGTTGAATTTTCATAAAATGAACTCACCCAGGATACCACCACCCAGATCAAGATATAGAACATTGCCAGCACTCCAGAGGCCTTCCTCACCTCCCTCCAGAAGGGTGACCACTACCCTACCTTCTACCACCAAATAATATTTTTACCTGTTTTTTATCTTTATATAAATAGAACCAAGAATCGTATATACTCCTGGGTCTGGCTTATTCTGCTCACCATTAAGTTTGTAAGATTCATCCATGTTGGCATGTGCAGAATAACACATTCATTAATTATTAATGTAAACTGTTTCACTGTATGAGCATTCCATAAAACATTTATCCATTTTAGTGGACATATGGATTGTTTCTAGTTTGGGCTATTACTAATGGTGCTGCTATGAACATTCTTGTACATGGCATTTGTTGCACACATTTTTATGTTTCTGTTGTGAAATTCCTAAGAATGGAATTACTTGGACATGGAATTATTATGCTATTGTACACACTGATGTTAATATTTACATGGCAGCAATCATTCTTAACGTTTAATAGTCAGTTTTGTAATTTAAACATCTGGTGAATATGTAACAGTATCTCAGTATGGATTTAATTCACACATCTTGGATGACTATATGAGGTTGTATATTTCTTTATGTGTTTTTATTGGATAGTCTCTTCAGTGAAAGGCATACTCAAGTCTTTTGTCCATTTTTTTTTCTGTTAGATTGCCTGTTTTTTAATTGATTTATAGAGTGCTTTACATATTCTGGATATGAGTCCTTTGACAGACACATATATTACAAATATATTTTCCCAATCTGAGGTTTATCTTTTCACCACTTTAATGATATTTTTGATAAAAAGAAATGCCTAATTTTAATATAGTCCAGTGTATCCACCTGTTTCCTTATGATTCATGCTTTTTTTCCTTTTGTTTAAGAAAACTTTAGCTATTCCGATGTCATAAAATTGTCTGCACTGACTTCTCCAAAAAATCTCCTTTGCTTTACTGTTTACCTTTATATCTAAAATGCAATTAGAATCAATTTCTGTGTAAAGTGTGAGATAGGTGTGAAGATTCTTTATATAAATATATAAGTACATATATATATGTACTTATATATATATATATATATAAAACCAGTAAACTCGGCGTCATTTATTGGAAATGCTGTCTTTAACCCGAATACTACGATATAAACATTTTGTTAATCAAATAGTCATATACGTCTGTTTCTGGACTTCCAGACTTTCTGGTATATTCATTTAAGCTTGCACCAATTCCACACTGTCTTAATTATCAGAGTTTTATAATAAATCTTGACATCAGGTAGTATAAGTCCTCTTTTTTCAACTTCTTCAGAATAATTTTGACAGTTATTTTATTTCAGCACTTCAAAAATGTCATTCTGTTATCTTATGGCTTCTATCTGTTCTGGTGAGGAATTTACTTTCAGTCTTTTGCTTTGTTGAATATATTGTTTTTCCTCTGGATGCTTTTAGGATTTTTTTTCTTTGTCTTTAGTTTTCAGCAGTTTTACTGCAATATGCACAATATTAGTATTTTTTGTATTTATCCTTAAGTTAATAACACAGCATTTTTATCAGTTACAGAAAATTCTCAGCCATTATCTCTTCAAATATTACTTCTGCCCCAATCTCCTTCTCTTCCCCAGTGTTTTATTTAAAATTTGCCCAGATATTCCTTATGCTTTAATTCTATATTTTATTTCATTTTTTGTTCTCTGTATTTGAGCCTGGATACTTTCTACTGACCTATTTAGTTTACCAATTCCCTCTCTTCAACTGTCTCAAAACTATGGCAAACCCATCTACTGAGTTTCAATTTTCACTTATTGTGTTTTTAATTCCAAATTTTCCATTTGCTTCTTTTCTATATAACTGGTTCCCTGGTAAAATTCTCCACCTTGCCATCTATTTTCTTGAACATATTAATCTTAGTTATTTTAAAGTCCATATCTAATACTTGGGGAATCTATTTATTTTTCTTGATCTTACTTTTTGGGTCTACCTGGCAATTCTTGACTGAATGCCAGAACTTTTCATGAAAAATTGTTCCAGAGCTAGACCTACCTCCTCAGAGGACCCATCTTATTCTCTGGCAGGCAGTGTGAATGGGATGGATCTACTCAGTTTAATCAAAAATTGAATTGACTTAAATCTTTGTAAAATTTAGTCTACTTCTTATTCACTCCCACCCAAAGCTTTTCAACTGAGAGCCTGGGGTGTTTTCTAGGCCCCTTTTATTTGGCAGTTCTGATACCCAATTTTTTCCCCTCTTAGCACTGTGAGACTGCCAATAACTCTTCTTTGCTTTTCTCATATTTTACGTTTGCTTCTTAGTCTGTTGCCCTGCACAGGTTACCAATTTGTCTCCTGCCATGGTGAAGGCACTGACTTGCAAGCTTCTCTAGGCTTCCCTTCTCTCAGGGTTCTTGTCCCTCAAATTCTAACTGACTTGGCTCTTGAAATCCAGTTTTTATGTCCCCAAGTCCTTTGAGATTGCCAAAGCTCTAGTAGATTCCCTGACTCTTCACTGCTTGGCCATGTCTCGCATCCCCATCACCCCCAAATCCACCTAGATTCCACAGTGGATTGAGAGGAAAGTGGCTTGCAGAATACTGGGCCTACTTCAATGACTTCTCTCCTCTCTGAGATCCTGGTCCCTCAAATCCCAGTTGACTCAGCAGATTTTCAATCCTTCAGACATTTTTAAAACTTAATTTAATCTGTTTTCTAAATTGACCTTAGGAGAAAAGAGTGCTCCGCTATTAGTTACTTCAGCATAGTCCAATGACCAATAACAGTCCAACTGCTAACTTGACCAAACATATACTAATCCCTATTCTTTTTTATTTCCATACTCCACATGGCTGTTCAAACTTTTACTGCTTTTCTCAAGTCACTACTCACTATTCCTCATCTAAGAAAACAACTCAGGTTCACACTTCACTAGGAAAACAAAAGGAGAGGATTAAATGTTCTCTTCCAGTTTCTCTTCCCTATACCTCACAATTTTAAAAATATATTTATAATTGAAAATTGTATTTATTCATACTTAAGTTCTTTTCTGATGTCTTAGAAGAAGTTGTTTCCATACACTCTTCTCTCAATTTCAAACTATTCCACCTCCTCTCAGAGATTTCTCATTTATTTATCCCCAACCCCAAATTTAATCTGTAAATATTTGCTTGGGCCTGGCTACTTCCTCTCAACCAATAAATATAAACAAACACTGATCATCCTAAAAAATAAATACAACTTTAATTAATTCTGCCAATTCCTCAAGATCTTTCCTCTCCTCCATTAAAGCTTTTGGAAAAATAAATACAGTTTATATTTACTGCTTCTAAATCCCATCACTTATAAATTCCTAACCTACTATGCTCTGCCTTATTCTGTTACCATAATCAGTCTATTCTCTCTACTGTAACTTTTTTTGGTAGCTTTATTGAGATGTAACTGACATATCACATTGTGTAAGTATGAGGCATACAACATGATGATTTGATACACTTACCTACTGCCAAATGATTACCACAGTAGAGTTAGTTAACACCTCCATCACCTCACATAATTGCCGTTTCTTTTTTGTGGTGAGAACATTTAAGACCTATTCTCTTGGGACTTCCCTGGTGGTGCAGTGGTTAAGAGTCCACCTGCCAATGCAGGGGTCATGAGTTTGAGCCCTGGTCTGGGAAGATCTCACATGCAGCAGAGCAACTGGGCCTATGCACCACAACTGCTGAGCCTGTGCTCTAGAGCCCACGAGAGTGCCACAATTACTGAAGCCCAGGAGCCTAGAGCCCGTGCTCCACAACAAAGAGAGGCCACCGCAATGAGAAGCCCGAGCACCACGACGAGGAGTGGCCCCTGCTCGCCGAAGCTGGAGAAGGCCCGTGCACAGCAACGATGACCCAATGCAGCCAAAAAAAGAAAAAAGACCTACTCTCTTAGCAATTTCAGGAATATAATACAGTATTATTAACTATAGTCACCATGCTGTACATAACATCCCCAGAACTTACTCTTCTTATAACTGGAAGTGTGTACCTTTTGATGGACATCTCCCTATATCTACCCCCTCCCCTCACCAGCTCCTGGCCATCACCATGCCCCTATCATAACTTCAATATAAAATTCAATGAGCTTTTTCTCAATTTTCATCAGATTTGGCATATATGCAATGCCCTTTGCACAATTATCTCCTTCTTTTGTGCCCAGGGTATCATTTTTTTTTCTGATTCCTTAACTACCTCTCTGAATGTTTCCTCATTGTATCTTAATTTTTCCCCCCAAACTTGCGACTAAATTGTAGACTTTCTCTTCATAGCTGTTACAAATCTCCACTAGAATGTTTCAGAAGGAAATGAACACTTTAAAAAATTTAGTGCTCATGTAGTCAAAACCAATTTGAAAAGGAATTATCACAGTTATTTATATGGTCTTTTTTTTTTTTTGGCCACGCCACGCAGCATGTGGGATCTTAGTTCCCTGACCAGGTATCAAACCCGTGTCCCCTGCAGTGGAAGCACAGAGTCCTAACTACTGGCCCACCAGGGAAGTCCTATATAGTCTTAAGAATATTCGATGTGCACCCTTCAAGTCACATGGCACACATCAATCCTATAGTATAATTATTCTCGGATCCTTTAAAGCTGATCATATTCAGGTTTAAATGGTAGCCATCATGCATTCCTTCATTTCTTCAAGGCTTCAAGGAGGTAGCGGTACAAACATGACAAATATAAGATTCTTGATTACATGTCCACATATAATCTACTGCTAAGTAATCCATTTTGAATTTTTCCCTAAATGCAAGAGAAAAGAAAAACAAAGCAAAACAAAACCAAAAAAACTAAAATAAAAACATGTTCTTTTTCCTGACTTTCTTATTTATTTCATGGTACCATATTTCTTGCTGCCTGAGCCAGAAACATGAGAGTCATTCTCTTTTCCTCATAGTTCCTGTATCCTATCTGTCTCTAGCTTTTACCTATTTCACCTCTAACACGCTGGCCCCTCAATTCCTCTCAAAATATCACTTACCCAGTTCAACTGGACTATTCACATAATTTCGTAGTTGCTTATTCTCCCATATGCAAGCCACTCTACATAATGCTGCTATAGTCGTCTTTGTGAAACACTTTTGACTCTTGCTGCCTACAAAGGCAGGCCTAATCTCTGTGATAAAAGGCCTACAAGTCCCCCTCACCCACCGGACCCTGGGTTTCCTTCCAGTCAGTGACCCTCCTCCACCAGGCACTGGAACATCGTTCTCGCAAGTCAACATTCAGGCCACGGAGCACCTCTGAAATCCACACATTTCAAACATTCCACACAGTCATACTGGTGGCAGAAGTATCTGTTCTGTCCAAGAGAACATTGCTTCTCTTTTACTTATGTGTATCATTATGTTTTCATTTGACGTTTTAGCTGATAACTAAACACTAGTAATTCATAACTAAATGTTATTCAAGTTGTTGTCCTTGTCCTAAGACTATCCAAGATAAGGGTCCAAAGACTGTACACTTAAAGGATGGGTGGAATGAGATGTTCTCTCTATGCTTCCCTTATCTAGTTCATAAGTCAACTAGTTGTTCTATTTTTCTATCGGGTTAAATTGGCCACTGCCAATCATGTCTCCTAGTAGCCTCATCTATGTAAATCTGCATAAAAATAATTCCACTTCAACTTGCTGATTTAGGTATTATTATTCTCAACTCGTAGGTAAGGGAATTGAGACTCCCTTGAGGCATTTAGTAAGCTGAGCAAAAGGTCATTTAGAAACAGGAGTTTAACCTCGTCTTTCTGAAGCCAAATTCCTTGTTCTTTCAAATATACCAACACTAACAACTCTTACCTATTTTTGCCTCTATTAAACTGTAAACTTCATGATAGCAGAAACCACATCCTTCCAAATTACTATTGGATCCAAGAGTCTAGCACAAAGTCTGAAACATTATAGGGACATAATAAATATTATTGAAGTAATGGGTGATGGACTAGCCCTGAGCAATACTGTAGAAGAGGTGACCTTTATTATAGGCACAACAATCTCCCCTAACTTCTTTTTACTCTTTGTTAGTATGTCTCAACCTTCCTAGTGCTTTGTCCCACCCCATTTATTTGTATTTTAATATACAAATATCAATGTCAATCATTTAATAGATCAATATCGGTTATGTTTTTCCAAGTGCATTTGTATTTAACCTTTATGTCCAAGTACTAAATGTGAAAGTAAATAAATGAACAAACAAACAGATCTTCAAATCCCAGTGTGCCTTCCTAATAACTCTAAGGAATAGGGTAAAGTGCCAAAGGACTTATTTATGAGTAGCAGCCCCTGCTCCCTCCAGAATGGGCTCAAAATTGGAATTGTTATGGCTATAGGTGCTGAAGGGCAGTCCCTACGAATTGCTGGAAATGCAGAAGCTGGAAACGTTAGTGAAAAATTCAGTGTGGTTTAGTAAAACAGAACTTTGGCCGTAATTCTCTATATACTGGAGAGAGAAGTGCAAAACCCTTATACCAAGGCAGCATTGTCTGGGAACTCAATCATAGAATGCCTTTTCCTCATTTGAAAGTACGAAGCCGTTCTGTTAACACTGTTTTGGGATCCCTTTATCAGGCTGAGTCTCCGGTTTGAACGCCTACTATTTTTCATTTTCCTTTTGCTCACAGCCTCTGACCTAGCATGGTATTTTCTCAGTGTCACATGTTTCCTTTTGTAAATGAACATGAAGCTATCAGAATGTACCATCAGCCAAATGGATGCCAGGAAGAAAGTCTATAGCATCTACTCACAATCGACTTGGTACATTTTGTACTAACAATTGACTTACTATAGTAATGAAGCGGGCTACCACCCAGCATACAGTAAAAGTGACTTATTATAAAGAATGCTGATATTCATGAGAGAACAGAGAAAGACACATGGAAAATGACCCAAAGAAAGTTAAATGCAGATCTAAAACAGAACAGAAAATTTTGTTGTTGCCTGCATTGCCCTTTTACTTAAATCTCTATGATACCTTTTTGGAAGGAAACAAAAATACTTCTGTTATTAGTATTTCTGCTTGGAATGGTTTAAAGATTTATAACCTAGGGATGTTTCTTGGAATCCCTTTAGGTTTGAGAGAGAGTAATTCTCCAGAAGTTCTTTGTAGTATTATAAAACATATTAACTTATTTATATTATTAATTTTAGCTATATATTTGGATTCCACTCTATGTAAGAATAATCCTTTTTCATTAAAACAGGAGTTCTTAACCTTGACATTATTGACATTTGGGGCTAGATAATCCTTTGCTCTGGGGTACTGTCTGTGACCTCTACCCACTAAATGCCAGTAGGATCCCCCAACTGTGACAACTAAAAATGTCTCCAGGGACTTCCCTGGCAGTCCATTGGTTAAGACTCCATGCTTCCAATGTAGGAGGTGCAGGTTCCATCCCTGGTCTGGGAACTAAGATCCCACATATCTTGCAGTGTGGCCAAAAAATAAAAATAAATAAAATATAAAAGTAAAAATGTCTCTAGATATTGCCCAATGTGCCTGGGAACAAAACTGATTCCCAGTTTAGAAACACTGCACTAAGGCAGGGCATTATCCCTGCTACCTGCCATTTATTCCTAAGGCAAACCATTAAAAATTAGCCAAATTCCCTAAATAATGTAATTAGAAGTGTTATATCAATCCTATTTTTAAAATATTATTTTTTTTTCCAAATTGAAATGTCCCACATCCATTCCATACATTAGTACTCTACTTAAGTTATAAAACCCATCTCAGTCTCTATTCAAGCTATAAAGTCTTCTCAGAAGCTTAATGTCAACACTTTTCAAAATTAGTAATACTGTATAATATAAACACACAATTACTGAGTATATACTCTCTTGGATTGACTTTCCAAATAGTTATTTACACCCATATCATGTTCCTAGCTAGACCATAAGTAGCTCAAAGGCAAAGCTGCTGCACGAGGAGACACTGGAGTGAGACAGGCTTGAGTTCTAGCCCCAAAACAGAAGAGCTGTGTGATTTTGGACTATTTATTTAATGTCTTTAAACAAATCCCTACACTGGTAAAATTAAAATTAAAAGATCACATATCTTGGGCTTCCCTGGTGGCACAGTGGTTGAGAGTCCGCCTGCCGATGCAGGAGTCACGGGTTCGTGCCCCGGTCCGGGAAAATCCCACGTGCCGTGGAGCGGCTGGGCCCGTGAGCCATGGCCGCTGAGCCTGCGCATCCAGAGCCTGTGCTCCGCAACGGGAGAGGCCACAACAGTGAGAGACCCGCGTACCGCAAAAAAAAAAAAAAAAAAAATCACATATCTCGTAGTGTGACTGAAATGAGTAAATGAAATATAAGTCCTAAGACCTCTGCTTAGCATTTTTGTTCATTTAACAAACACACTGTGTACATTATGCATCAAGTACTTTTCTAAGCACTTCATAATCTAATTTAGTCCTCATTAAAAATTATGAGGGAGGAGGGATAAATTAGGAGTTTGGGATTAACATATACATGCTACTGTATATAAAATAGATAACCAACAAGGTCCTACTGTATAGCACAGGGAACTATACACAATATTTTATAATAACCTATAAGGGAAAAGAATCTGAAAAAAACATATAAATGTATGTATAACTTAATCAGTTTGCTGTACATCTGAAACTGACACAATATTGTAAATCAACTATACTTCAATTTTAAAAAATCTAGGAGGAAGGTATAATTATTACCCTACATTTAATGTTGAGGAAATTGAGACCTAGGAAAGCTAAATAACTTGCCCAAATTCACACGGTTAATAAAGGAGAAGGGAGATGTGAATCCAAGTAAGCCGGTCCAGAGTCCTTGTCCTAACCATTAAGCCATACTTCCTTGCTGGTATGAAACAGGCACTCAGTAAAGTTATCAAGCGTAAGTATTGCATTCATTTTTTTTTCTTTTGTACTTCTTCAAGACACTGAATACCAAGTACATAGCAGATGCTCAGCATTTATTGACGACATTAATAATGGAGCCTTGGGGCTTCCCTGGTAGCGCAGTGGTTGAGAGTCTGCCTGCCCATGCAGGGGACACGGGTTCGTGCTATGGTCCGGGAAGATCCCACATGCCGCAGAGCAGCTGGGCCCGTGAGCCATGGCCGCTGAGCCTGCGCGTCCGGAGCCTATGCTCCGCAACGGGAGAGGCCACAACAGTGAGAGGCCCATGTACCGCAAAAAAAAAAAAAAAAAAAAGAATAATGGAGCCTTGCTGGGATAAGCACTGGGTTTTATTTCTTTAACATGTCTTTTTCAAAGTTAAAATTTCAAAACCGTTATTTCATTTTGCATCTGGAGGCTTAGATTACCCTTGTACATAAACAAAATAATTTTGTCTAGGATTTTATCTAAAATATTTTATAAAAAACATACTGATACATCAAATGAGGAGTAAGAATGGAAAAGTGCTTCCAAAGAATCAGTAAAATTTACAGGACCCCTCAGGCTATACCTCAGCTAAGTTTAGTCATTTCAATCTCTATGTCATATAATTTTATTTTTAAGAAAACAGTTAAAATATTAAAATATACTAAAATAACATACATGATGAGAGTTTTCCCATAAATTTTAGACCAGGAGAGTTTTTCTCTTTGAAATAAAAACTTTAATAGCATACTTTTCTTTGGAAATTTAAGAAACATTTAACCTGTTTTTAAATTTAATTCCATTAGGTATTAATTGCACCTGTTCAATATAGACGTGGTATATGATTTCTGGCAAAGAGCGTTTACTTAACACATGGTGAGAAGGTGGCATATCACTCAGCTTTAAAAAAGTTTTTTATATTAAGTTTGTTTCCTTTAATTTTAGAAAACTAAAGAAACTGTAGACCATTAACATGTTAAAGCATATATATGAGAAATATAAAAACTATTTTAAGATGAAGAAGCTCAAGTGTAAGATATATGCGATAAAGAACTAAATGAGCCAATTCCCTGGCAGACTAAATGAGTAGGATCCATCACTAATAGGTCTTGAAAAAATAAAAAGAGAATATGTGGATTGTGTCCCTATTAGTACTGGTAACGTACTCTTCACTTTGACAGGAACCTGCATTACTGCCAAATATACCACTGGAATATAGCTCCATTTATCTTATTGAATAAATGTGGTGAAAATTCACACAAAGATCAATTGATGTTAACAAAATATCATAAAATAGTATCATTCACTACATTTATCAGACCTAAAACACACAAATACATACATGTAAACAAACAAACAAATCTACTGAAATTTAAATAGAAAGGAAAAAAGACTAACCGTACTCACGAAACCATTTGACAGCTTAATAAACTGCATGACATTCTAAATGAGTGAGGAAGAGGAGTGCCTTCCTAACACATTCTATTTCCCTACCATATAGAAAATACAAGACAAGAGATAAGAGAGAGGCATGCATTCTGGAATACTTTACTCATCTTGAAATTATTTTCCATAAAAAGCCCCCCGGGAAGTTATTTCAGATTTTTTAGAATCGTGGGTGGATACTCAAAAACATTACAAAAATATTTAGCAAACCAAAATTCATGTTCAGTCACAACTGACGTCAGGGAAATGTTTGATTCAGAAAAGATGAGAGCAGCAGGGTCATTTATAAAAAAGAATATTTGCAACTCCATAATTAATCCAAGAAAAGATTAATTATGTTATAAATTAATCCAAGATGTTATAAAACTTGAAACCCATGAAAATTCTAGATAGCTTATAGATAGAAATCAGAGCGGTATTTATAATCTACAAAAATGGAGTATAAAATTATTTTTTTAATTCTCTCTTCATTGACGCAAAACAGGAAGCAATATCCTAGAAGAAAGGTATAGTTACACATATTTATGTATTTTATTCATTCATCCAAAATTCTCTGAGATTTTCCTACTATACCAGGCTCAAGACTAAGCACTTATTCTCTAAAAAGTGAAGAAGAAATAGGCCCCAAAGTACATGTGACAAGTGTTTCATGGGGCATTTTTTGTTTTGCTTTTTTTGTTTGTTTGGTTGTTTTTTTGGCTGCACCGTATGGCTTGAGGAATCTTAGTTCCCAGGCCAGGGATGGAACCTGGGTCCCCACCACCCTGCAGTGGAAGTGTGGATCCCTAACTACTGGACCACCAGGGAAGTCCCACATGAGAGAGGTGTTAAGCAGGGGTCTGGATAGCTGTCAGGGGAGCAAAGGAGTGAATTGTGCCCAAGACTATCAAAAAGACAGTGGAAGTACCATTCTACTGTTTCTCTCGAGCTGAAAAAATGAAGGATCCAATAATCTGCTCAACACAGAAATTCAGAATGGAAATTTCTTGTTTCCAAGGTGAAAATCTGAAAATAATCTCAAGTGCACAAACTACCCAAATAGAAAATACTTTGGCTCATACAAAGATTATATTTAAGAAATAAATGTTTTCTTATGTTGATATCTGAAATCATGTTAACAATAACAGATAATATTCATTGAGCAATTACTATGCATGAGGCATGTAATGCTTCACATATGTCAACTCATTGGATTCTCTCAATGTCTCTAAGATGAGAAAAAGAAGACAGAGAGGAAACTTGCCTGAAGACACAAGACCAGTGAGTAGTGCTTTGCCTCTGAAGACCACGTTCTTTCATAAATATATTCTGCCTCCTCCCTGGAGATTCTGATGACCGTGGAATTCAGGAATGGCTACAGGAGAGGCTAATGTATTTTCATAGTAATTTCTACATTGCCCTTGCTGCTAACAAAGATTCTCAGATTACACAGATGATGTTTCTCTACATACAGACACAACACTATGCCTCTTGCCCAAACATGTGCAAATAGGAAGGATGAATTCTAACTTCCTTTCCCAGGGAATTATTAACACTTTGTGTTGAGAGTCATGTCCTTTGAAGAGGCTTAATCCTCTGGATGGTCTCGAAGTGAGGGGATTTGAGACTGCTGCTTTGGAGAGACAAGACTGGAGGTAACAGGGCTACTTTCTTAAAACTCAAATGTGTTTGGGTTTTCTTAAGTTTCTACAAGTGTTGGAAAGTCATGCTTCTGGTGCACTGTGGGTGGCGTGATGACTACAGGATGGTCATGGAGTCTGGACTCTAAGCACCGTAGCCTTGAGCTCAGGGGTAGAGTCTCTCTGGCGTGGCATGTGATCACTGGGAAGACTACTCTGAGAGCTGTCCCAGTGCTTGCCAAAAGTGGAAAGCCAGGATCCATGCAAACAACATTTAGCCAAAGGTTGGATGCCAATGATAGCAGCCACCAAGGCTTATGGCAGGACCCACTCCTAATTTACAGGCAACTCTAAGTGCCTAGAATACCTGTAGGACCCTGGGGAGGGGGAGATCACCTACACTCTCCCACCTATTCTAGTGAATAGGTGCGATTAATGCGATTTAGAAAAATTAATGCGATTTAGAAAAATCATATAGGTGAGATTTCATGGACCTGAGTAATGTGGAGAATATTCGTTTCACTACACAGTGATGTGTGAACTCTTACAGTAATTACTCCATAGGACTGAAAGACATAAAAAAGAACACAGAATGATTCAAAAAGAATCAAACACTTGCAAATAATTAGTATCTGATGCCTGGTTTATATATGAATAGGTAGTAAAAATCGATAGTAAAAATAGGTAGTAAAAAAAAAATTTTGTAAACGAACTTTCATGTTTAGTTTGAACAATCTTACAGATGCTCCACATGGTCCACGTGCATCCCCCAGATCACAAGTCCCGCATCAGTACTGATGCTGATTCATCCTTGACGTGGCTTCACTCCTACCTTCAGGGGTGATGTGGAGTCGAGGATGAAGTCAGGTGGTCTAGAATATTTTAAAAGTCTTCCATTCTGTTTGAATCACCCTGTTTTTGTACTTACATTCTTTGACAATATGTGAAAGATGACAATTTAAACTTCCTTTGTTTAGTAAATCAAAATTCATGTTCAGTCACAACTGACGTCAGGGAAATGTTTGATTCAGAAAAGGATACTAGAACAGCCAGGTTCTCAGTAACAATAAGCATTTATCCAAACTTCTTGCAGTCAACACACTTATAGTACACAACTCAACCAAAGCTCTTTGCAGGGGAGAGGGAAATAGTATCCACAATACTAGAGTAAGGAAAAGCAGGGTATGTAGAGTTACCCTGCCTGGGTTCTTGGAAATGTCCTAAATAAAATGACAGATTAGTAAGTTGAGGGAGCATTAAACCATATTAAAATATTTAGGATATATCTATGTATATGAGAGGAAGAGTATATTTATGTACATGAGGGAAAGAGTACACTATATTCATATGGGTATATGCAAACTACTTCTTTTTAAAATAAGACTATGGTGAGTCAGATGCAAATCTGAACTTCAAACTACCTCTTCATATGATGTGAGCATAAGAATACAGGGAAGGGCTGGCACCAGGGCAATGGGAACAAATGTACATGATACATTTGAACAAACTGAGATTAGCAAGGATGTCTGGGAAGGGGCTATCTTGTTCTTGGCTTGCCCAGTGCTCTGAGGTGAAAACAAGGAAATGAGTGAGATGTTATGATTCAAATGTCAGCTCTGACTCCTCTAAAGATAGTTTATGGGGTGCTGCTGACTGTATTATGATGTTCTAGCAATGCAGTATGGTATTTCTAAAATAAGCTAGTTAGAATAGGATGAATAATAAAAATAAAATAATCTTGGTATTATATTTTTAAAAAAAGCAGATATAGGACTTCGCTGGCGGTCCAGTGGTTAAGACGCCAGGCTTCCACTGCAGGGGGTGTAGGTTCGATTCCCGGTCAGGGAACTAAGATCCCACAAGCTGCGCAGGGTAGCCAAACAATTTTTTTCAAAAGTAAAGCAGATATAGGTGTCAACTATTTGATTCATGTGGCACCCTTGAGAAAGCCCCTACATACACAGGTAAAGCTGAAAAACCAAATAGTAATCTGTCATTCTTTACCAATATGCAAAACTTTATGGAAATTTGCCTTTTTAAATAAATGTAGACACTATCAACAACAGAAGAGAGGGTAATTTTCATCCTTTCATCCTTTTCAGATCTTAGGACATTGTTTACCGTTCTATCCTTGTCTATCTTTAAAGAACTTCTGTATACAAACATCCCAAATTCTGCTTACTTGGTAATCTGTATAGATCAAGCTCACCAAGTAATATCATCAAAACTCCTCTTAGAAAAGTGACAGCTAACACCCATGCCTTTTCTCACTATAATTGCCTACAACTTCTCAAAAATAAAATCATTTGGCACTGTATATTGTCCCTCTGCTTTTTCTTACCAACCTTATCATTGAATTTATTTCTCTAAGACTCTCTTTTGTTCTTTTTATCTCCTCCTGATTTCCTGTAAACTCATTAAGGTGATATCAAGGGTTGGCAATGATCTCCTTCCCCCCCCAAAAAAATTTAATTCAAGAAAAATAAAATCAAATTACAAATGCTGAATAGAAATGTTAACAGAATGTCACAACACTATCCTTTCTCCAACAGTGATTAATCTCCAGTGGCTATTCCTTCCAAGCGTCCTTCACTTTAAAAAGGAAGCTTTCAAGAATTCCCTGAATTGTGGCACATGGGCTCAGTAGTTGTGGCTCACAGGCTCTAGAGCGCAGGCTCAGTAGTTGGGGTGCACGGGCTTAGTTGCTCCGCGGCATATGGGATCTTCCCAGACCAGGGCTTGAACCCGTGTCCCCTGCATTGGCAGGCAGATTCTTAACCACTGTGCCACCAGGGAAGTCCCTGGCTTCTCTTTCACAGGAGCCTTTCTTCCAGCGAACTCTCGTTTAATTGATGAAAATGCAAAGAATTATAAAAAGCAAAAGAATAACTTACGAAAAGCTTTGGCAAAGGAGTGATTAAATGGGGTAGATTGATGTATGAGATAAAATTTAGAAAAGAAACCCCTGGTCCAGACTAGATGTGAAGAAATTGTCCTTGCTCCCGTCACCTCTCCTGAGAAGCACCGCTCATCAAAAACTCTTGCCATTAGATTCCACCTCCCGGCCCCCTCCTTCCAACTTTTACCGACTTCCTGGACACCCTTCATTCACTGAGGCTTGAGCCCAGAGCCCAAATTCTTCATTCCTTAATATTTAACCTCTCTCTATTGGCCCATTTTCATTGCAATTTCAACAAGCTCAAGTCCCTCCTATTCTTTTTTTTTTTAACATCTTTATTGGAGTATAATTGCTTTACAATGGTGTGTTAGTTTCTGCTTTCCCTCCTATTCTTAAATATAAAAAGCATACTCTATAGTCACCTCCAATATATTTAACATACTATGGCCAGAACAAATATTTTTTAAAATAAAGAGCCAATCCTGTGACTTGTGACTCAAATGCCATCAAATTCTTCCCACTGCATTTCTAATAAAATCTCAGTCTTGTTGTATGAGTGCCTGTCCTCCTTCACCTTTGCTGTGTGTCTCTAACAGTTTGGGACCTCACAAGCAATCTGCCCTTCGCTGGCCTTTGAACATGCTGTTTTCTCTGCCTGGGATTCTCCCTGCTCTCAGCACTAAGATTTTCTTCCTTCAAGAACCAGTGTAAATGCCATTTCAGCCAGAAGGACTTCCCTGTTCCCCAGACTGGTAAACTGCAATCTCCATTCTTTCCCCCAAACCCGTTCTGAGGGGTAAATGGCCATTCCCATATTTTAGCAATAATCTACAACTTTACCCAATGCGTTATCACAATACTTATCCATCCTTCTTTGTATTCCCAGCTCCACGACCCCTAGTCATTTGCATGGTAAGGTTAACCAGGAAAACTGCATTTTAAAACGTAGAAGGATACTGCCACCAAATTAATTCAACATTATCCTCAGGCTTTGGTTCATATCATTTCAAGCTGTCCCACACCAGTTTCTATAGCTATTTGCACACATAATGAACACACTTAAAGCCATAAGAATTAAACTGCATTTTTTAAAAATCCAAAGGCACAGGGCTTCCCTGGTGGCGCAGTGGTTGAGAGTCCGCCTGCCAATGCAGGGGACACGGGTTCGTGCCCTGGTCTGGGAAGATCCCACATGTCGTGGAGCAGCTGGGCCCGTGAGCCATGGCCGCTGAGCCTGCACGTCCGGAGCCTGTGCTCCGCAACGGGAGAGGCCACAACAGTGAGAGGCCCGCGTAATGCAAAAAAAAAAAAAACACAGAGGCAGCTAGTTTAAAGTCTTGACTCAGCCATCTTTCCAAAATAGAATGGAAATGTCTTTGAAATCCAAAACTCTGTCCTAGGACAGTCATTTTATCTGATCCCAAGTACCCCCAATTAATGTAAAGTCAAGGTAAAACATTATTCTGACAGATAAAAGAGCATCAGAGAACCATTCAAAATGTTATCATTCAAAGATGTAGACAAAGATGATCACATCTGAAAAGGGGACAGCCCCAGGTTTGTCAAGGAACTCAGGCAACTGAAGAGTGAATCATAATTACGTATTTTCAACAGAAAAGCAAATAAGAGCACTTACGCATGTCACCGAAGGCCCCCTTTGTTACTTTTGTGGCACGTAACACCACTACTGTGAACTTGTGGGAATAATGGTGCTCCACCTGGGAAAAAAAATTCATAATGAATTTAAAATAAGCCTGTAATACAGGATCCAGGTAAATTGTTTTCATTGTTTCCTTGAGACTAATTGAAAATATTCCAGTTGAAAGGAAGTAACATGCATACCAGAAACATTCTTTGACCATGAGGCTTTTCCTTTTTTGAGCCTTTCCTCTCTCTGGCACAGAATGATTGAGAAGTTTATATCATGCTTTAAAATGTCACTGCAGCTTGACTGTTAGGACTTCTTTGCAGTCCCTACTTTACAGGGTTTACCAAGCCCTTGGGAAAAATGTAAATCAGGACTGCAGGCTTTCTAGGTGCACAATCAGGCTTTGTACTAGGTGATAAGCAAGACCTGCCTTAGAAAGGTGAAGTCAGAGCAAGATGTTTGCATTATCTAAATGTGTTTGTTTTTATTGTTACTGTTCAATGAAAGTCATTTTTTGGTATAACATTTCCAGAGCAGTTTTCAAAATCCTTTGGATCCAAAGCAATAACCAGCAAGCTACTTATATTAATTTTAATTTATTTGTTAAAACCATATGTGACAATGTTAAAAGTTTCTATTAGCCTAATAGCTTGCATGCACATAAGAAGTATTAACAGGTAGAAGACTTTATTAAACACTTCACGTAACTGGATATTAGTTCTCAAATGATTCTACACACCAAAACAGAATGGGAAAGCAGAAACTCACAAAGTTCTCTGAGCAACTGAAAAGATTACAAAATCTTTATCTAAAGCTCAAGCATTTTTGTTTAATCTTAGGAGAGGCCTACATTTATAAGTTACTCCTACCTTTCATAATTTTAATAGACTTGCTTAACTTGTCAAAACGTCCATAACTGGGCTTCCCTGGTGGCGCAGTGGTTGAGAGTCCGCCTGCCGATGCAGGGGACACAGGTTTATGCCCCAGTCCGGGAAGATCCCACATGCCGCGGAGCGGCTGGGCCCGTGAGCCATAGCCGCTGAGCCTGCACGTCCAGAGCCTGTGCTCCGCAACGGGAGAGGCCACAACAGTGAGAGGCCCGCGTACCGCAAAAAAAAAAAAAAAAAAAAGTCCGTAACTAATTAAAAAGAAGCTAAGATACTGACAATACTGAGAAGTGAGTCTAAAAGTGAGGAGGCAGAAAAAAATTATAAAAGTGGACTCATAAGGACCAGCAATAGTGGGATATAGGAGCAAAAGTTATACAGCATTCAACAGTTTCTGAAGATATCACTCTATCAACAGAGTAATTTATGTCCAGATTTATAACACAGCATCAAGAAGAGGTGAAGTCATGTTTAAAAAGGCAGAGAAGCATATAAAATCTTTCAAGGTAATTTTTATTCAAGTCGAAGAGAAATGCCTTCTATATTCAGAAGGGCTCTGAATTGCCAAAGTTTTATTCTACATACATGAAATTATCAATCATAAAAAAAATGAGTGCTTAAAAAAAGGCATATTGCCTTATACTACAACCAAAAATCACATGCAGTCCTCCCACCAAAAAAAAAAAAAAAACAGAGAAAGAGAGAGAGAATCCAGAGAATTCCCTGGCGGTCCAGTGATTAGAACTCCATGCTTCCACTGAAGGGGGTACAGGTTCATTCCTGGCCGGGGAACTAAGATCCTGCATGCCATGCTGTGGCCAAATAAAAAAAGAGAGAGAATCCACTATCATAATTAGAAACTTCAACACCCCTCTATCAGAAATGAACAGATGCAGTAGGCAGAAAATCAGTAAGGACAGAGTTGAACTCAACAGCACCATCAGTCAACTAGATATAATTAACGCTTATAGACTACTTCATCCAACAGCAGCAGAATACATATTATTCTTAAGCTAACATGGAACAAAACTTCAATGTCTACTCTCACAATGGAATTAAACTAAAAATCAGTAACAGAATAATAGCTAAAAAAAATCACAAAGTACTTGGAGATTAAACAACTACTAAATAACATAAATGTCAAACAAGAAGTCTCAAGAGAAATTTTTAAATATTTGGAACTAAATGAAAATGCAACGACAACTTATCAAAGTTTAGCGGGATGCAGTGAAAGTAGTGCTTAGAGGGAAATTTACAGCACTGAAACATATATGTGTGTGTGTGTGTGTGTGTGTGTGTGTGTGTGTGTATATACATATATACATACATATATATGAAAGATCTAAAATCAATCATCTAAGTGTCTACTTCAGGAAACTAGAAAAAGAAGGGCAAATTAAATCCCAAGTAAGCAGAAGAAAAATTGTAAGAACTGGAGGAGTGAATAAAATTAAAAATGGAAAATCAATAGAGAAAATCAATGAAATCAAAATTTGAAAAGATCAATAAAATTGATAAGTCTTTAGCAAGGCTAAATAAGAAAAAAACAGAGAGAACACAAATTATAAATATCATAATTGAATGAAGGAAGTTCATTACAGATCATACGGACATTAAAAGAATAATAAAGGAACACTACGAACAATTCTAAGCCCACAATTTCAAAACCTAGATGAAATGGACCAATTCCTTGAAAGACAAAATCTGCCAAAATTCACACAAGTAGAAATAGACAATCTTAATAGGCCTATGTTTATAAAGAAATTGAGTCAAAATTTAACTTTTCAAAACAGAAAACACCAGGCCCAGATGGATTCACTGGTAAATTCTACCAAACACTTAAGGAAGAAATTATACCAATGTTCTCCAATCTCTTCCAGAAGATAGAAGTAGAGAGAATAGTTCCTAACTCATTCTATGAGGCCAGGTTTATCCTGATAACAAAACCATACAGAGGCACTGCAAGAAAAGAAAACTTCAGACCAGTATCTCTCATAAAGAAAGATATAAAAATTCTCAACAAACTATTAGCAAATAAAACCCAAAAATGTATAAAAGGAATTGTAACCACAACCACATGGGATTTATCCCAGGTATGGAAGACTGGTTCAGCATTTGAAAAGTAATTATTGTAATCCATCACATTAACAGTCTAAAGAAGAAAAATCACATGATCATATCAATAGACATAAAAAAGTATTTGACAAAATTCAATACCTATTCATGATGAAAACTCTCAGCAACCTAAAAATAGATGGAAACTTTTTCAACTGGATAAAGAACACCTATAAAAATCCTACAGCCAATATCATAGCTAATGGTGTGAAACTAGAAGTTTTCCTGAAAAGATCAAGACAAGGATGCCCCCTCTTACCACTTCTTTCAACATTGTACTGGATATCCTAGCTAATGCAATAAGATAAGAAAGGGAAATATAAGATGTATGGATAGTGAAGGAAGAAATAAAACTGTCTCTGTTCATGGATGACGTGATTGACTATGTAGAAAATCCAAGTGAACTGATTTTTAAAACTCCTGAAATTAGAAGTGATTATAGGAAGGTTGTAGGTTATAAGTTTAATATGCAAAATTCAATCTTTTTCCTATATACCAACAATGAACAGGTGGAATTTGAAATTAAAACACAATACCATTTACATTAGCATCGCCCACACACACAAAAAAAGAAAAACTTAGGTATAAATCTAAAAAAAATGTACAAGGCCTATATAAGGAAAACTACAAAACTCTGATGAAAGAAAGCAATCAAGAGCTAAATAAAAAGAGAAATATTCCATGTTCATGGATAGAAGACTGAATATTGTCAAGATATCAGTTCTCTCCAAATTGATCTATAGATTCAAGGCCATCCCAATCAAAATCTTGGCAAGTTATTTTGTGGATATCAACAAACTGATTCTAAAGTTTATATGGAAAGACAAAAGACTCCAGAATAACCAACATAATGTTGAAGGAGAAGAATACACTTGTAGGACTGATGCTACCTGACATCGAGACTTACTATAATGCTACAGTAATCAAAACAGTATGGCATTGATGAAAGAATAAACAAATAGATCAATGGAACAGAATAGAGAGCCCCAAAATAGACCAACACACATATAGTCAACTGATCTTTTACAAAGGAGCTAAGGCAATACAATGGAAAAAAGATAGCCTTTTCATCAAATGGTGCTGGAAAAACTAGACATCCACATTAAAAAAAAAAAAAAAAAGAGAGAGAGAGACAAATAATATCTGCGCCTGAAAGAGAATAAGCAAATGTTCTTGAAAATCCAATTTAGGGATTAGCTTTCCCCACTAAAGAGAACTTTTCAATAATTATCATATATAATAGTACATGCTCCCCAAATCATCTATGCTATTTTTCCATATCCTAGAAATTTAATACCACATGGGTTTTCAAATGCCAAAAAACTCCCTCGTAGGATAAAAATGATTAGCAATTCTCATCTATTATTTAACATTTTTTGAAACTGTTACAAATGTATTCATACGTCAAATGTTTATTAATAACAGGTACAGAAAGATGAAATTTTTATTAGAAGGATTCATTGAGTATGAACCATCTGTTACACATTCTAATAGATGCAAATTTTCACAACCACCCTATAAAATAGATGTTATTATATGTACTTATAGATGAGTAAAGTGAGAGGTTAAGTAATTTCCCAGTATCTCAAAGACAGTAAAAGTTAAAACTGAATTAGAATCCAGTCTTCCTGTCCCCAATGTCTTTACTCTTTCTATATTCCTTTACTTATAGAGAATAATTATATCAACATCAATACCTAATAGCAAAAAAGGCTATTTCCATTTATTAAAGTTGTACAGATATTTACAATCTAGTGCATTATATCTGTAGTTGATCTAAAGTCTCTCTAGAGGGGACCTTCAAGATGGTGGAAGAGTAAGATGTGGAGATCACCTTCCTCCCCACAAATACATCAGAAATACATCTACATGTGGAACAACTCCTACAGAACACCTACTGAACACGGGCAGAAGACCTCAGACTTCCCAAAAGGAAAGAAACTCCCCACATACCTGGGTAGGGCAAAAGAAAAAAGAAAAAACGGAGACAAAAGAATAGAGATGGGACCTGCACCAGTGGGAGGAAGCTGTGAAGGAGGAAAAGTTTCCACATACTAGGAAGTCCCTTCACTAGTGGAGATGGGGGGTGGCGGGGGGCGGGGGAAGCTTCAGAGCCATGGAGGACAGCGCAGCAATAGGGGTGCACAGGGCAAAGTGGAGACATTCCCGCACAGAGGATCTGTGCTGACCAGCACTCACCAGCCCGAGAGGCTTGTCTGCTCACCCACTGGGGCGCGCGGGGGCTGGGAGCTGAGGCTCGGGCTTCAGAGGTCAGATCCCAGGGAGAGGACTGGGGTTGGCTGCATGAACACAGCCTGAACGGGGCTAGTGTGCGACAGCTAGCAGGGAGGGAGTCTGGGAAAAAGTCTGGAATTGCCTAAAAGGCAAGAGACCATTGTTTCGGGGTGCGCAAGGAGAGGGGAATCAGAGCACTGCCTAAACAAGCTCCAGAGATGGGTGTGAGCTGCGGCTATCAGTGTGGACACGAGAGACAGGCATGAAATGCTAAGGCTGCTGCTACAGCCACCAAGAAGCTTGTGTACAAGCACAGGTCACTATCCACACCTCCCCTCCCAGAAGCCTGTGCAGCCCACCACTGCCAGGGTACCGTGATCCAGCGACCACTTCCCCAGAAGAACACATGGCACACATCAGGCAGTTGCAACGTCATGTTGGCCTCTGCCACTGCAGGCTCACCCCACATTCTGTACCACTCCTTCCCCCTGGCGTGAGTAAGCCAGAACCCCTGAATCAGCTTCTCCTTTATCCCCGTCCTCTCTGAGTGAAAAACAGATGCCCTCCGGCGACCTATATGCAGAGGTGGGGCCAAATCCAAAGCTGAGGCCAAGGAGCTGTACAAAGAAGAGAAAGGGAAATTCCTCCCAGTAGCCTCCGGAGCAGTGGATTAAATCTTCACAATCAACTTGATATACCTGTATCACTGGAATACCTGAATACACAATGAATCATCCCAAATGTGAGGCAGTAGACTTTGGGAGCAACTGTAGACTTGAGGTTTGCTTTCTGCATCTAATTTGTTCCTGGCTTTATGTTTATCTTAGTTGAGTATTTAGAGTTTATTATCATTGGTATATTTGGTTATTAATTTGGTTGCTCTCTTCCTTTTTATATATATAGATACAGATATAGATATTTTTTTCCTTTTTCTCTTTCTGTGAGTGTGTATGTGTATGCTTCTTTCTGTGATTTTCTCTGTATAGCTTTGCTTTTACCATTTGTCCTACGGTTCTGTCTGTCCATTTTTATTTATTTTTTTCTTTTCTTATTTATTACCTTTTAATTTTTCTACTTTTTAATAATTCTTTTATTTTAATAAATTTATTTTATTTTATTCTTTCTTTCTTTCTCCCTTTTCTTCTGAGCCGTGTGGCTGACAGGGTATTGGAGTTCCAGCTGGGTTAGAGGCCTGTGCCTCTGAGGTGGGAGAGCTGAGGTAAGGACATTGGACCACCAGAAACCACCTGGCTCCATGTAATATCAAATGACAAAAGCTCTCCCAGAGATCTCCATTTCAATGCTAAGACACAGCTCCACTCAATGACCAGCAAGCTACAGTGCTGGACACCCTAAGCCAAACAACTAGCAAGACAGGAACACAACCCCACCCATTAGAAGAGAGGCTGCTAAAATCATAATAAGCTCACAGACACCACAAAACACACCACCGGATGGGGTCCTGCTACCAGAAAGACAAGATCCAGCCTCACCCACCAGACCACAGGCACCAATCCCCCCCACCAAGATGCCTACACAACCCACTGAACCAACCTTAGTCACTGAGGGCAGACACCAAAAACTTGAGAACTATGAACCTGCAGCCTGTGAAAATGAGACCCTAAAAACAGTAAGTTAAGCAAAATGAGAAGACAGAGAAACACACAGCAGATGAAGGAGCAAGGTAAAAACCCATCAGACCAGACAAATGAAGAGGAAATAGGCAGTCAACCTGAAAAATGATTCAGAGTAATGATAGTAAAGATGATCCAAAATCTTGGAAATAGAATGGAGAAAGCACAAGTAATGTACAAAAAGGACCTAGAAGAGCTAAAGAGCAAACAAACAATGATGAACAACAAAATAAATGAAATTTAAAATTCTCTAGAAGGAATCAATAGCAAAATAACTGAGGCCAAAGAACGGATAAGGGACCTGGAAGATAAAATAGTGGAAATAACTATGGCAGAGCAGAATAAAGAAAAAAGAATGAAAAGAATTGAGGACAATCGCAGAGACCTGAGGAACAACATTAAATGCACAACATTGGAATTATACGGGTCCCAGAAGAATAAGAGAAGAAGAAAGGGACTGAGAAAATATTTGAAGATATCAGAGTTGAAAACTTCCCTAATATGGTAAAGGAAATAGTCAATCGAGTACAGGAAACACAGAGATTCCCATGCAGGATAAATCCAAGGTGAAACATGCCAAGACACATATTAATCAAACTATCAAAAATTAAGTACAAAGAAAAAATATTAAAAGCAAGAAAAACAACAAAATACATACAAGGGAATCCCCAAAGGTTAACCGCTGATCTTTCAGCAGAAACTCTGCAAGCCAGAAGTGAGTGGCACAATATATTTAAAATGATGAAAGGGAAAAACCTACAACCAAGATTACTCTACCCAGCAAGGATCTCCTTCAGATTCGACAGAGAAATTAAAACATTTACAAACAAGCAAAAGCTAAGAGAATTCAGCACCACCAAACCAGCTTTAAAACAAATGCTAAAGGAATTTCTCTAGGCAGGAAACACAAGAGAAGGAAAAGACCTACAATTAAAAATGCAAAACAATTAAGAAAATGGTAATAGGAACATACATATCGATAATAACCATAAATGTAAATCGATTACATGCTCCAACCCAAAGACATAGACTGGCTGAATGTATACAAAAACAAGACCCATATATATGCTGTCTACAAGAGACCCACTTCAGACCTTGGGAAACATACAGACTGAAAGTGATGGGATGGAAAAAGATATTTCATGCAAATGGAAATTAAAAGAAAGCTGGAGTAGCAATTCTCATATCAGACAAAATAGGCTTTAAAATAAAGACTATTATAAGAGACAAAGAAGGACACTACATAATGATCAAGGAATCAATCCAAGAAGAAGATATAACAATTGTAAATATTTATGCACCCAACATAGGAGCACCTCAATACATAAGGCAAATGCTAACAGCCACAAAAGGGGAAATCTACAGTAACACAATCATAGTAGGGGATTTTAACACCCCACTTTCACCAATGTACAGATTATCCAAAATGAAAATAAATACGGAAACACAAGCTTTAAATGATAACATTAAACAAGATGAATTTAATTGATATTTATAGGACATTCCATCCAAAAACAACAGAATACACATTTTTCTCAAGTGCTCATGGAACATTCTCCAGGATAGATCATATCTTGGGTCACAAATCAAGCCTTGGTAAATTTAAGAAAGTTGAAATTGTATCAAGTATCTTTTCCGATCACAACACTATGAGGCTACATATCAATTACAGGAAATAATCTGGAAAAAATACAAACACATGGAGGCTAAACAATACACTACTAAATAACCAAGAAATCACTGAAGAAATCAAAGAGGAAATAAAAAATACCTAGAAACAAATGACAATGAAAACACAACGACCCGAAACCTATGGGATGCAGCAAAAGCAGTTCTAAGAGGGAAGTTTATAGCAATACAATCCTACCTTAAGAAACACGAAACATCTCAAATAAACAACCTTACACCTAAAACAATTACAGAAAGAAGAACAAAAAAACCCCAAGGTTAGCAGAAGGAAAGAAATCTTAAAGATCAGATCAGAAATAAATGAAAAAGAAAGGAAGGAAATGAGAGCAAAGATCAATAAAACTAAAAGCTAGTTCTTTGACAAGATAAACAAAATTGATAAACCATTAGCCAGACTCATCAAGAAAAAAAGGAAGAAGACTCAAATCAAAAGAATTAGAAATGAAAAAGGAGAAGTAACAACTGACACTGCAGAAATACAAAAGATCATGAGGGATTACTACAAGCAACTCTATGCCAATAAAATGGACAAGCTGGAAGAAATGGACAAATTCTTAGAAATGCACAACCTTCTGAGACTGGACGAGGAGGAAACGGAAAATATAAACAGACCAATCACAAGCACTGAAATTGAAACTGTGATTAAAAATCTTCCAACAAACAAAAGCCCAGGACCAGATGGCTCCAGAGGCAAATTTTATCAAACATTTAGAGAATAGCTAACACCTATCATTCTCAAACTCTTCCAAAATATAGGAGAGGGAGGAACACTCCCAAACTCATTCTACTAGGCCACCGTCACCCTGACACCAAAACCAGACAAAGATGTCACAAAGAAAGAAAAATACAGGCCAATATCACTGATGAACATAGATGCAAAAATCCTCAACAAAATACTAGCAAACAGAATCCAACAGCACGTTAAAAGGATAATATACCATGACCAAGTGGGGTTTATCCCAGGAATGCAAGGATTCTTTAATACACACAAATCAATCAATGTGATAAACCATATTAACAAATTGAAGGAGAAAAACCATATGATCATCTCAGTAGATGCAGAAAAAGCTTTCGACAGAATTCAACACGCATTTATGACAAAAACTCTCTAGAAAGTAGACATCGAGGGAACTTACCTCAACATAATAAAGGCCATATATGACAAAACCACAGCCAACGTCATTCTCAATGGTGAAAAACTGAAATCATTTCCTCTAAGATGAGGAACAAACCAAAGTTGTCCAATCTCACCACTATTGTTTAACATACTTTTGGAATTTTTAGCCACAGCAATCAGAGAAGAGAAAAATATAAAAGGAATCCAAATCAGAAAAGACAAAATAACGCCGTCACTGTTTGCAGATGACATGACACTATATACAGAGAATCATAAAGATGCTACCAGAAAACTACTAGAGGTAATCAATGAATTTGGTAAAGTAGCAGGACACAAAATTAATGCACAGAAATCTCTTGCATTCCTAGACACTAATGACACTAATCATGAAAAATCTGAAAGACAAATTAAGGGAACACTCCCATTTACCATTGCAACAAAGAATAAACTACCTAGGAATAAACCAATCTAAAGAGACAAAAGACCTGTATGCAGAAAACTATAAGACACTGATGAAAGAAATTAAAGATGATACAAACAGACGGAGAGGTATACCATGTTCTTGGATTGGAAGAACTGACATTGTGAAAATGACTGTACTACCCAAAGCAATCTACAGAATCAATGCAATCCCTATCAAACTACCACAGGAATTTTTCACAGAACTTGAACAAAATATTTCACAATTTGTATGGAAACACAAAAGACCCCAAATAGCCAAGGAATAAAAAATGGCTCAGAAGTTTTTAAAAAGAACCAAATCAAAATTCAAGAACTGAGAAGTAAACCTGGTGACCTTCTAAGGATTTCTAATCTGTGCTCTGTGGTGAAGAAGCAGAAATATGGACCTTACTTTAAATGTGTGTACTCCTGCCTCAGGTTAGAGGCTTGTGGCAGGGAATGGCTGGTATCAGGAAAAGGCTAGAAGCTTATTCCTAACTGCCCTCTTCCTCACTTATCTACAATTTGATAGTGCTCACAAAAAATATGCTATTTGCTGTTCATTGCAGCTCTATTTACAATAGCCAGGAGATGGAAGCAACCTAAGTGTCCATCAACAGATGAACGGATAAAGAAGATGTGGCACATATATACAATGGAATATTACTCAGCCATAAAGAGGAACGAAACTGAGTTATTTGTAGTGAGGTGGATGGACCTAGAGTCTGTCATACAAAGTGAAGTAAGTCAGAAAGAGAAAAACAAATACCGTATGCTAACACATATATATGGAATCTAAGAAAAAAAAAAGGTCATGAAGAACCTAGGGGTAAGACGGGAATAAA